>NC_046320.1:37589046-37905881 GCF_009819535.1 Lacerta agilis
GCAAGTGAACAAAACAATAGTTCTAAAGAAAAAAGCCCCAATTTTAGATAATGAACCCATTTCACAGCCTTTTGGAAGAGGCATTCTCTCCTGTATGAGAGAAAATGAGAAATGCCTCTTAAGAAGGCATCTTGTCCCTCATATATTTGTAGAAACTTACATGAAAAATATCTGAGGCTTTATTTAACTAGGGGCACGTGTTTTAATCAAGCATAATCTTGCAGTGCAATCCTAAGCATGTTTAGTCAAACCTAGAATAGTAGAATGGGATAATTCATCTGCAATGCATTCAATATCTGTCTGAAACTTGAAGAACTGAAAATTAGTGTTGGTAGATTGGAGATGGCCCCTATTTCCATATGCTTTTGGTACATTTTTGCCCCTACCTCTTTATGAGCTAGGCCTGCAAAAGGGGTTTAAAAAATCCCTCAAAAAAACTCCCCAATCTGTTCAAAGTTAAATGTTCTCTAATTTTGCCTACCAAAATTACACACAAAATAAAAATGAAACTATAAAGGCAAAAAGCTACCAACAAACCTTTACAGCTCCAAGTTGCTCTTTTCTGAATCTTTCCAGAGGTTTGATAAGAGTCTCAGTAACACTAAGAGCCTTCCAAAGAAGAAGAAAACCAAATATTAGTCTTATAAGCTTACACTGTGTACTTAGAAATATTTCCATTTGCAGAATTATTGTAGATCTGTTTCCATAATTTCAAAGCCGAAGTCAACCTTTCTCTCAGGCCAACAGCTACTTTGCCATTAGAAAAAGCTACAAGTGTACGTGTACATTGTTTTATCAGTCATAAATATTTGTTAAATGGGTTGGAAGAGTCTAGCCAGAATACACACCTTCAGTGCCAAGGTCACTATGGGTACTGGTGCATGAAGGTGAATGCATGCACACACACACTGACCGCACCACAATGCACACAAACTACAGTATATTTACTACACCAGCAAAGTTTGAAAGTTAGCATGCATTTTAGTAGGGGACTTCTGCTTTCCTCCTTCAGCAGAAATGCCAGATACACGTGTACAAAGCAAGTTGCACGCTAGACAGCTACAGAAAGGATTTAATGGAAACAAAAAGCCAATAATGTCCTTAAAAAAAACTTCAACTATATCAATTGAAAGAATATTAACTTCTTGCTTTCATATGTTACAGTGGAAGAAGGATGTGTTCTTTGATGCCTAAATTATTAATACCTTCAGTATTTGTCCATATAAGAAAAAAGTACTGTTTGGGGCTCATTTCAGACTAGATATTAAGAACATGGTGTTTGTTCTAAAGGCATTCTTCGAAGTGTCTCCCACGACCCACATACTAACTACTCTGAGTTCCAGTCTGAAAGAACATTCTGCACTCATTCCATTGGCAAAGGAACAGCTGACCTTTAGTTGGTTAGCACATTTTTTTTCTTTTTTTAAAAAGGGAACACATTTTTTAAATTTATGATTTATTGTAGTAGAGAAAACAAGCTTCTCAGATGCTGAAAAAATTATTTTATTTACTTACTGCTTGAAATACACCGAACTATAGTAACTTATACATATATAAAGCAATCTTTTACAGTAGGACTTAAAAGTCTTATTTGTTTTCATTTTCCCTTTTGTTGTTGTCAAAACATACCTAAAGCATTTTCAATGTTTTTTACTTCCAAGTCTTCAGTTTAGACAGCTCCCATCCCTCTTTCCAATATAGCTCACAAGACACATCATATGTAAGTTCCTTAGTAGAAAGGACTGTGCAAAATTTGAGTTGGTCTGATCAAACTCAGGAAAGTTTCTCAACCCAACTGAGCTAAAGTTTAGATATATGCCTTTATATTATTACTATGAGGCCTTTCACCAGCCCACATGACTGGTAACAGCCCCTTTCCTACATGCACCCACAAAAGCTAGTGGAAGTATCTTCTTCACCATCTTTTTATGAAATAAATCTGTAAAACAAGTCTTTAAAAGGTGTCAGCCTTTGAAGGCGTTTACAGAGTTCTGCCTAAAGCATGATTAGTCTTCAGGTGTTGGAGAAGTACCGTATTTTCAAGATTCGTGCAATTTGCTTAGCTATTCATGGAAATATTCAAGGAAACTTCTAACTCCAGCATGCACATTTTGACATAAAAATTAGACTCAGCACAATCTTTATAAATTGGGGAAGGTACATTCATAAATATACAAAAAAGCATGAATGAGCACATGAGACTTGCCTGCTCTGCCACCTTTACATGTGATGGCTTTAATTGGATACAATGCTTAGTCATGATTTAGAATTAATAGCATGAACTTCAAGAATCCTAAGACTTGCACGATCCCCCTTCAGCAAATATGCAAAAAGGAGTTCAGATGCTTCTACTAGCATTTTAGATTAAACAGTTTGTCATCTGAACCCTAAAACTGTGGCTAATCTTAACTATAGTGAGTTGAAACTAGACAGCTTCAAACCACGGTTTCTACTTAAGATTAACCACAATTGTTGAGAGAACATAACAAGCTGTGGTTAATCTAAACTGTAAGCGAAAGCTTCCAAACTCATGCTCACAGGCATACCAAAAGAGGAAGGTTGTGTGCAAGTTCAATACTCCTTTTTTGTAATGCTAAGCTAGACATAGGCAATGTGGTACACTCCAGATGTTGTGGACTTCCAACTTCCATCAGCATTAGGCAACATAATGATTATGGGAGTTGTGATCCAGAACATCTGAATAGTACCATGCTGCCTTTCCCATGCTAAACCATGGTTCAGTGTTACATCAGAATGAAGCCTGTAAGGAAGTACAAATATGTGAGAGTAAGGGAACACAGATTAAGATGGGTAACCTATTTACAATTTTCATTGGTTGCAAATACTGTACATTCGGTTTCAAATAAACTATTTCTAGTCGCTGAAAGCAGAATGTTAAATTATTGTCCATTGTTTGTTAGTGTTGTACTGAGTTTATTATCTAACAGAAGATAATCTTTTGAAGTATTTTCACAGCTACGAAGTAAAAGGTTTTTCTAAATTGTAATTGTAAATTAAAACGATTGCATTCCTTTGAGGGTATCAACAAATACACTTGTAATGCCTAACCAGCTGGACTTGTATTTTTGGACACCAACCAAAATATCCCCAAGTGACCAAAAGAAAAAACTCTCTCAATATCAGCCTTGGGGAATTTAACCAAGTTACAGAAGAGTGTGGTTTTATCAGAACTACCCAATAATAGCTTGTGGGAATTTTTAAAAAGCCCCATGTTTTCTTTCAAAAAATGACTCATTTATTTCACATCCCTCTGGAAAAAAAAAACATTAAGGAGAAAAAAGTTAATGGTCTACTGATAAAATGTTCCACATTCACTGAACTAAGAGAACAGGCAGGATGTCAACACTACAAGCACATTTTTCCTAATCAGCAACCTGCTTTTGAATTTGTGAATATTATTGTAATGAGGTCTTAAGGAAGGAAATGGGTCTTTTAAATTAAAAAAAAAATAGTCTATATTTTCATACATTTGCCTGAAGGGACTATGTTGAATAGGTCACTGAGTGCCTTTGCTGGCAAACAGGGAAAAGGGGAAGAGAAAAGAGAATGGGAACATGAAGAACTCATGGTTTGAAGCTGACTTGTTTTGAAACTAACCAGAGTTTGCACGAACCCTGGTTCAAACTACAGAAGCCAATAGTAATGCAAAACAAAAGCTTCCAAACTCCTCCTCTCAACTGCACAAGCCCAGTAGGAGGTTAGGCTCTGTCATATAGTGGTAAACCTCAGATGCCCATGTCCTGTGAAGCCCAATAGTTGCCCTTGCACATCTGCAAGCAAATTTACTCTTCCATCACTGTCTTGCTACCAAATTTGCCCCACCGCTTTTGCCACTTCTGTCATTACTCAAAAAACCAAACATTTGCTTTCCTTGCCATCTTTTTTCCAGTTTCTGCAGTGCACTGCAATGCTGAGCTCAGTATTGCTCTTGCTGCCCCAACTTTATTTCCAGTTTCTTCCTTCATACTGCTTTTGATCACAGACACACTTTTGATCACATATAAGCCAGTGTGGTGTAGTGGTTAAGAGCGGTAGACTCGTAATGTGGGGAACCGGGTTCGCGTCTCTGCTCCTCCACATGCAGCTGCTGGGTGACCTTGGGTCACACTTCTTTGAAGTCTCTCAGCCCCACTCACCTCACAGAGTGTTTCTTGTGAGGGAGGGAGGGAAAGGAGAATGTTAGCCGCTTTGAGACTCCTTTGGGTAGTGATAAAGCAGGATATCAAATCCAAACTCTCTTCCTCTTCTTCTTTTAAAGTTGCTTAGTTTTATTGTTATTTTAACATTTTATAAGCTACTCTGGAAAGCTGTTGAAGGGCGGGCTATATATCAAAACAAATTTTATTGTTGTTAGCCACAGTGGGCATTCTATATGGCAAGACAGCAAATAAAGAAAGGGCCGTCATATGTTAAGAAACTCTACCAGAAAATTCCATTAACATACTTCTGTCCAGCTACTCTGAGAGTAAGACATATTTGTGGCATATACTTCCAAGTTTTCAAAACATTTTGGCAGTAATAATTTTAAGGCCAGTTTACACCACAAAAGCAGGTGCTTTACAAGCCATTCTGTGTACAGAATGTTGTACTGAAGAGGAATTTCTGTGAACAGATGCATTATGGCACAGAAAAATCAATAAAAATTCACATCAGCCTACGGTGTCTTCAACAGATTGTAAAAAGAGAAGTGAGTGATGCAGCTAATCCCAAGACTCTACATCACCTTTTTTTTAAAGGTTGTAAGAAGAATGAGCAGTTAAAGAGTGGCCAGAGTTGGAGGAGTTCCTCTGGGAAAACTTTGTAATTTGGACTTTAAAAAAAATCTGAGAGAGACTTTTATAGCTTTGGCCGGGATCCAAATGTTGTGTGGTGCTATATATTCTAACATTCCATTGGTTTCAATGGAACATCTGTGGAATGTTGGCACTGCTAAAATGTACCGTGAGCTGAAAACATAGACAAGATGAAATATAGTCTCATTTTATTCCATCTGCCAGCACTAAGGTGACATACACACAAAAGTCAAAATATTTGCTATAGCACCCTGAAAGCAGAAACTCACAGAAAAAAGGTTTAATGAAGAATTTCATTTTCTGTACTAATTCCTTCAACTTTCAAACTAAAAAAACCTGTGTCCTTTAATTCCAAAGAGCTGGTGATCCTTTGCGTGTGTGTTCATGCAATTTCCTCATGTGGAAGCTTTGAAGAACGGTGGAAAGTGCCATGAAAATGAGGAGTCCGGTAGATACAGTGACAGAAAACAAGAGCTAGAACCAAGTGCATTCTTAATTATTATGAAGAACTGAAGTTTGTGCCTGCTAAAAACAATTTCAAATGGAGTCTTCTACCACTGCTCCAAATAGAACACTTCAATGATAAGAAACTGCTTTGTACCGAGTCAGACCACTAGCCCAATATTGTCTATATTCAGTAGTAGCCAGAAGGGCAGCGTGAGCTGAACTCACTTCCCAATGCTGCCAAGAACTTACCAGTATTTCTCTTTGTTCTTCTAGATTTTTCAGAAAGTTAGAGAATTCATGGAGGGATGCATCTGCAACAGGAATAAAAGCATCAAGACACGTAGTATACTATAAAAAATGGGGAAAACTATAGAATATTACATGCTCATTGCCCCTCATTAACATACCTATACACCGTTCATCATCTGTTTCTGCATCACCAATAAACTCAAATTTAAAGTCTCTCAGTGAATGGGCAAACTTTCTTTGGGCAGCTGAGAGATCTGTAAAGAAAGAAAAAACATAAATTTCAAATCAAGAACCTATAAGAAACAGTACAAATATTTACGTTTAATTCAACTTAAATTGAAATTTTCCTGTGAAGAGGCTTGTAGATCATGCCACAAATGCACAAAAGGTTAAATTGTAATACAAGTTTATGTAATTTTATGCTTCTTAAAGCTACACTTTCAAATCCTTTAACTAGCGATGGCACCATTCATAATTATCCAACTGTATTATGAATTGAGCTTGGCTGTATTATGAATTCAGCACCATTTCTGCCAGTTTTATCTGGCTCAGGGTCGCACTAATTTTAAAAAAATATAGATCACACAATGCTAAACTCAGCTCACCTGCATTTTAAATCACTAGGAGAAAACAGACTTAAATCACTGATAAAATAACATTTTACATTCGCAGTTCAGATATTTTCTAACCAATGCCAACAAAGTGATTGATACAGTCATTAACACTTGTTGGACAACTAAAAAAAGCATATGTCATATAAGGGCAACCAAGCTACTGCTTGGTTAAGATTTTGGTGGATATAACTTGTGATCGACCTACGAACTGGACCTGCCACACCTCTAAGTCTGGTTCATAACACTTCACAGTCCACAACAACCTTCAACCAGCTTATCTAACTAGGTAAGATAAATATAAAGTGTCAGTGGTGCTTATGCATAGGCCTAATAATTCATAATATCCATTCTCATTTGGACAGATAAAGGATATTGCATTAGTCAACTGCTTATTTTCTATTTCCCTTCAAGAACATCTTCTAAAGTATGGCAGCCACAGATCAACTTTTCCCCAAGACAGAAACACCTAATGTTAAAACTAGGTAAAAAACTCTAAATGTTGTGGACATAGGGAAAAATGATTCCCTCTGGAATAACGAAAATGAGATATATTCACCTGAAGTATGGAAAAGACAGGCCCAGGATAAAGGCTAGGCTCCCAGAATCTCATATTCAAGTTATTTATAGTTCAACAGACATGGCTGAAATGGAGACGCTTTACAGATATGCAGACACAAAAATTTTAATCCTGTCTGAAACTTAGAAGGCAATTGGAATTACTATCTTCCCTTTTAAAAATGGATGCTGTAACGACGACAATGTTATTAAAGTGTAGCTACATATTAATTCCTATAAAAACCAGATATCCCATTATATCCTTATGTGATCTAATGTGATTTTAAAACTGTAAGAACTGAGTATGTCATAAACATATTGACTCAACAATGAAAGAAAAAAGGGACAGCATTGGCTCCCCCACCCACCCACACTAAAAGCAACAATTCTGCCAAACCATCATATTCCACAGTGCAGTTTCAGATTCCATGCTGACATACCAATTACACCCATATAGATTTTCTGCCCACTTAAGACTGTTGGCGTTTATAATTAATTGGTGCACTTAAATTCACCGCCAACCAATACAAAGGCCATCCACAAAAGACATCTGAAATGCAAATAATATTGTGGGGAGGGGCAACAGGTAGAGCTAAGAGTTTAGCAGCCAACTGATGATGCATTAGCAAGAGAAAAAATATATAATGTATTCATTCTGTTTTCTCATTGTGGATTGCTGAGAAAGAAAAGAAACCAGCAATAAGAACAGAAGCAATGCATTCTAAAAGCAATTGCTATGATAATGGAACTACGACAAAAATATTTTTACAAAATAAACATCACTTGAGTCTAACAATGAAACCGGGAGAAAGGAAGCTGTTTCCACAGCTTAACATGCACACACCACACAAACACTAAATAAAGCCACTTCTGAACAATGGAAGTTTGACCCTTCACAGGAGATCAATGATTAGATTCCTTAATGTCTTTATTTCTATATAAAAGCAACTGTCACGGGTTCTGAATTCAACTGAAGCAGTGATACTTGAGTAGGGCATGTTCGACACTGTCTTCTACAGTGTTTTTCTGATCTAATGTCCTTGACCCCAGAGCTGTTGCATTTCTTTCAGTGAAGGGGAAAGTACCTCATTCTCATTCTTAGCTGTCAAAATTAAATTTATGAAAATAAATACTATATCGGGATTGGCAAGGTTTACCTCGCCTGAGCCGGTTCACTCCAGCGGAGATCCTTCCGTGGGCCGGATTGCGTGCGCCCACGATTTCCGGCGTCTGCGCAGACACAATTTCCGGCACTGCGGAAGCAAGTCCCCGCGCCACACTATGCCGGTTTAGCTCAGCCCATGGGGACTCACTGAGAAGGTGGCTCGGTTTGGGGGCGGCTCGTGGGCCTGTTAAATGACCCCCATGGGCTGCTTGTGGCCCATGGGCCTTAGATTGCCTACCCCTGTACTATATCATGTGAACATTTCACTCTTTAATCATTGTTGTTGTTGTTGTTTAGTCATGTCCAACTCTTCGTGACCCGTTATACCAGTGACTTATTCAATTTGTACAATGGTGACAGTAAACAAAAGCAACATACAAATGAAGAGATCACGGAGTGTAAACAACACACAACACACAGCATCTTCAGAGACAAAATTTTCATGGGATTTTTATCTTAAAGTATCTGTCCAGGTTGAGGTGGCCTAAGCATACATAGCTTATCATTCACACTGGTAGTGAGTTTCTTGACAACTTTGACTCATGTCAATTTTCCCCATAAGGCCATATCCCATAGAAGCTTGTTTGTAACTAGCAGATGACACCAAACTGGGAGGGGTAGCCAATGCTGCGGCAGGCAGAATCGGGATTCAATATGACCTTAACAGAACTGGGCCAAAACAAACAAAATGAATTCAACAAATGTAAGGTTCTACACTTAGGCAGGAAGAACCAGCTGCACAAATATAAGTTGGGGGACACCTGGCTTGCCAGTAATACATGTGAAAAGGATTTAAGGGTCTTAGTATACCACAAACTTAATATGAATCAACAGTTCAACAAGCAGCAAAACAAGCTAAAGCTTTCTAGGCTGCATAAACAGAAGTATAATTTCCAGATCAAGGGAAGTAATACTTCCACTCTATTCTGCCTTGGGTCAGACCATACCTGGAGTATTGTGTCCCAATTTGGGCACCATAATTTAAGGAGGATATTGACAAGCTGGAAGAAGATTTTGGATTTGATATCCCGCTTTATCACTACCCGAAGGAGTCTCAAAGCAGCTAACATTCTCCTTTCCCTTCCTCCCCCCACAACAAACAGTCTGTGAGGTGAGTGGGGCTGAGAGACTTCAAAGAAGTGTGACTAGCCCAAGGTCACCTAGCAGCTGCATGTGGAGGAGTGGAGATGCAAACCCGGTTACCCAGATTACGAGTCTACCACTCTTAACCACTACACCACACTGGCTCTCAATGTATGCAGAGGAGGGCAACCAAGATGATCAAGAGTCTGGAAACCAAGACTTATGAGGTATGGTTGAGGAAACTGCGTAGGGACTGAGAAGAGTTATGACAGCCATCTTCGAATATGGAGCAAGCTTCTTTTCTCTTGCTACAGAGGCTAGGACCTGAACAAATAGATTCAAGTTACAAGAAAGGAGATTCCAATAAAACATCAGGAAGAACTTTCTGACAGTAAAAGCTGTTGGAACAGACTCTCACAAGAAGTGGTAGACTCTCTTTCCTTGGAGGTTTTTAAGCAGAGGTTGGACGGCCATCTTTCATGCATGATCTAATTTAAATTCCTGCATTACAGGGTGTTTAACTAGATGACCCTTGGAGTCTCTTCCAACTCTACAGTTCTGTGATTCATGAAATCTTTCACTCCAATGCTAAATCAGCAGAGATAAATGTTTGCAGTGTATACTATATCTTATAGTATGTTTAGGATCAGGGTATTCAAATACACTTTTACGCCAGGACACAGTATGTTATGTGTATAAAAAGCTAATTAACTGAATGTATAAGTTCCTCTCCTTTATTTGCTCTGCACTTTAACTTGGATGGAAATAGATTCTGGATGCAAACTTAGTTTACTTCTTCCTTCTTCCTTCCAGCATGTTTGCTTTCAAATTAAGTTGAGTCAACTTCTTCAAAGAGTTAATTTCTGCCAGTTTCCTCATAATTATATGTATGCACACACTGTTTTAATTACAATGTAATTACTAAGCTAATAAATGGTTATAACCTTTGTTATGAACTGGGCTTAGGACAGACAAGTACAGTGGTACCTCGCAAGACGAATGCCTCGCACAACGAAAAACTCGCTAGACGAAAGGGTTTTGCGATTTTTTAGGTGACTCGCAAGACGAATTTTTCTATGATCGTGCTTCGCAAGATGAAAATTTCAATGCATTCCTATGGGAATTAAATTTCAATGCAAGACGAAATTTTCGCAATAGGGCCATTCCATGAAAAATGAGCCTGATAAGAATGCTAGATGAGCGCTGGACTTTGGTGAGGAAGATTCCAAACGTGCAGTCTAACCATTTTTAAAAAAGCTAAAGACAAAAGAAGTTTATTTTATGGAACTTCTTTTCCAAAGTCCACCCACGTAGTCTTCACAGAAGTGTTCAAGTTAAAAGTTTTCTGATGATTGTCCCACCCGTGACAGCATTTTTTCCTTAATTTTGTATTGTTAAATTTCTTAAACTTAATTCCTGATTGCATAGTTGTAACCAATAAACATTGATTTAAATAGATATACTGAGTTTATCATTGATTCACCTCCCAACTCACAGAGTTTTTCCATAAATCAAACTTATCTCAAGCTCCATGTCCTTTTTTTGTCCCACCCGTGACAGCACTTTTAACATTTAATAAAATTGTCAAAAATATCCATAAAAATAATAAAAAATTAGTAAAATGTTCAGCATCTTATTAAGAACATAGTTTAAATTTTGGTTGTTAATTTTTATGTATATTTACATTGTTACACATGTGTGAATACCAAAAAACATGTTCAAAGTGTCCCACCCATGACAATGGAATGGCCCAATACGAAACGACTCGCGGAACGAATTAATTTCGTCTTGTGAGGCACCACTGTATATAAAACTATACACATTAAGAACTACACAAGGCCTAGTTTAGTTCACTGAACCCCTTATTTATTTGTACCCAAATCACATCAAGAGGATAATCTTAAAACATACTTTCATATAAATTCTTCTGATCTTATCACATCATATTTTTCAAAAAATATAATAACCATCCTAGGTACCCTTGTATTTTTAATACAGCACCATAATATGCAATTTGCAGTCTGTAGGCATCTCACTGCAAAGCATTCCTGGAAATGGGAATGCTTATTTAGATTCACATATACAAGTATTTTCATGAGTTTGGCTGGAAGTACACAGTTTTCCTCCTGTTATAAAAGCAGACTGCAGACATTTTGAAGTGTGTAACAGAAAGGATGGCAGGCAAACTAGCACTGTAACTGATCTATTATGGGGAAATGGACAATTTATGGGGTAGTTCTTTCGAGGAGAACAAGAAAGCAGGTGGCAGATTAAAATAAAGCATGCTCACTATTTCAGGATTTCTTTCATTTTGTGTCTATCCATCTCAAAGGGTCAATAGTACAGCCCAAATAATTTGGCTAACACACCATCAACTAAATGCCTTCTTATACAATCCAGCAGTAAAATCAGTAGCCACTATGCCCTTGACCACCTTCAAAAACCTTCCCCTGACAGCAGAAGGACACGGCAAAGGGATGGTATCCACAATATACAAATTAATGATCCTAAAATTTCACAACCCCCCTTGACACAATCAAAGAACAATGGTAGCACGACACAGACTATGAAATTAACTCCACCCAATGGACTAGAATGTGGTCTAAACTTCCCTTTAAGTCCATATCAGCCAAAAGAAGGGAACTCACTCTGAAACTCTGGTACTTAACACCAGAAAACTGGCACTGATACCCCCAGGAACTTCACCAAAATGTTGGAGAGGCTGCATCTCCACAGGCACAAGCCTCCACATGTGGTGGGAATGCCCTAAAACCCAACCCTTTTGGACAGCAGTCCTATAAGAGATATGCAAAATAACTAAACAGGTATTAGAACTCACCCCAGAACTGGCCCTACTAACACCTTCCAAGGTCATAATGACCACTCACATTATACAAAGCTTATAACCCACCTACTCTCAGCAGCCAGAAGCCTCATAGCCAGACACTGGAGAGACCATGGACCAATGGTATCAACCAAATGGGAAACGGCCTTACTAGAAAAGCGAACCAATAAACTGAAACTGACACAGGGACAAATAGAAGAGGACACCTTCATCCCAGTATGGCTCTCCTTTATCACATATACAGCCCAACAATACAACAACAAGAACCCACAAATAGCTTACGAATCAGTCTGGCTTGCCTGACCCAACAAGCCCCCCCCCCCCGCTCACAAATGCAAACAAACCCCATTGCAGCCAACCACAGACAGTCAACCATATCCTGCCCTGCAATACCTCTCACTACCAATGAAATGTAATAAATGAATAGAAAGAGAACGTACCCAGTTGACACTGACACAAACCCCATACGTATGCTATATAAAAGAATATAAGCCTCACCAACCCAACCCACCTCTTCTCTCTTCTTCTGCAACCTTATACTGTACTCAACACTAATGTCTCACAACAAATGTAACTGATTTGTAAGAAAGACTGTACAACCTGAAAAAGAGACAAGACTTTTGTAAACCAAGGAAATCTTTAATAAAAATAGCTTTTTTTAAAAAGGGCCAGCCCAGAACATCCCTTAAACCCTAGGAAAAGATTAAAGGAAGCCATAGAGTTATGTTCTTCCAGTCTGTTCCCTTTTCCATGTGGATGTTCCCCTACCTTCCCTCTGTTGCAATTAACTATGGCTGGCTGTATTCACATTTAGCACTAAAACATGGCTTCCTGCTTTATGGACAAATTTCACCTTTCCCTTCTTACACATTCGCTTCTCCCTCTCCTCCTTCCGTATACCGGTAGTCACTTTTACTGAATCCTAGATTAGTGGTACATTTGATCTAGGAAGCCTGGTTTAAAACAAACACTGGCTAGTTTAATATGTCAGCTTTATAAACCATGATATAAAGTAAATTTATTATTAAAGGGTGAAACGTGTGTACACCACCTTGAGTTATTTGGGGGAAATGGTGGGGGGAAATGAATAAATGTTAACTGGGAATCTACACTGACATCAGTTAGTGATCACAAACTGGGGTTTAAAACTCTGAAGTGTTAGAAATATTCTCCTCATAGATTAGCAAGGACCGCAACTATTGAAAGAAACTACATAAATGCCTCCACCCTCCTTGCTGCAAGTTTTCTACTGGCTAAATTAGATTCTTTCCAGTCCAAAATGCAGATTGTACCACGTAATCGTCAGTTTGCTGGCCAAACTAAGAATCAAAGTAATTTTACTTAGGTTGGAGGTACAAAATCAGTCCTCTTAGATCCAGGTGCTTCTGCTACACCAGTGTTTTTCAACCTTTTTTGGGCAAAGGCACACTTGTTTCATGAAAAAAATCACGAGGCACACCACCATTAGAAAATGTTAAAAAAATTAACTCTGTGCCTATATTGACTATATATAAAGTAATTTTTCAATTTTTCCCACGGCACACCAGGCAACATCTCGCGGCACACTAGTGTGCCACGGAACAGTGGTTGAAAAACACTGTGCTACACAATGCAATTTAGGCAACCAAAACTTTAAATTAGGTTAACTAAAGGTAAATGCTGGATTACCGGTAGGTCCTAAAGGTAAATGCCTGGATTTGTACCCAAACATCTTATTACTGTATAAAGGGAAGTAGGTCTCAGGGTTTCACTTACAACCTATATTTTAACAGAATACAAGCAGAAGATTAAGACATAATTATACTACCTTATGAATAATATTGTAACAAAATGAACTTATGCTATGCTAAGTTGTCATTCATAAAGCTGAAAGATGGGTGTGAAACAGTTTACATGTTGCTGAATGTCAGCTTCCATCTAGCAGCAAGAATCCATCCAGGAAACACATTCTAATTTGTTTTCATTTCCTTTTATCTAACAATGCTTAATTCTAGAGAATGAAAGAATGATCCTAGATTAATTGATGGGGACAGTGATTACCATGTTGGTCATTTTTGGCAAGTGTGCCACAAGTCGAGTTCAAAGTATATGATTACATCACTCTGATAAATGCAGCATAATAGCATGTCAACATAAATATAGTATTTACTACTACTACTACTACTATTAATAATAATAATTTTATTATTTATACCCCGTCCATCTACCCCATACCATATAACTGGTATGAAAAGTGCTAAAAAGCAGTGAATTTGAATATTCAAGTTTGTACATGAATTAAAATATTTTAAAGAATATATTCCTGTTCCTTTAAATGGAGCCATTAGCAATTAACCTATTGCAGGCAATGAAAAAAGGGGGTGGGGTGGGCAGAGAAAGACAAAACTTGGAACACACAGTAAAGATATTTAGATAAATACACATGCCAGAACACATACTGTATTCATTTTTTTCATATTCACAGTTAGAATCCTATGACTCAGCTGCTGAACATTTACAAGAGGATGTTCGATGTCCTTGTGCCAGTAGGAGTGCAACTGACAGATGCTCATCGTAAACCACATTCCACAGCATAGGCATATACTTTTGTGTCATGCACAAACCTCAAACTGTTGTTTAAGACTAACAAATGTGGCATGCACTCATGAGAGCCAGAAAGCCGGAGCCCACTGTCAGATGCCCCCAATTTAAAATAATAATAATACTCTGAGGCTTACAGTGCAATTGTACACATTTTTACTCCGAAATAAGTCCTACTATGTTCAACTAGGCTTACTCACAGGTAAGCTTGGATAGAATTTTAGGTCTAGTAATTAAATTGAGATTTACCCATCTTTGCAAGCCTCTTAAAAAGGCTACTATTTAGGGGGGGGGGCTATTACAAAAAATGAGTAAGTTATCCCACTTGAAATGCTTACTCCACTGAGAATTTGCCAGTCACAGAAGTCACTATTGTTTAATATTATAGCAGAGCTTAGAAAAGTATATATTTTTCTTCATATCTAAGAGATCTGAGATATGGGTGGCTTCATCCAGACTGTATGATTTAACTTTGTTACTAAAACATTTCAAGCACTAAACAAGAACAACAAGAGATTAAAACTAAGACAACTTTATTCAAACAGGCACCTATAAGCTACAGTGAGATCACTGATCTAACCCTGGCTGATACTTTAATAAAGGTTTTGTGAAAACACTTTGGAAAGACAACAAGCGATAGTAACGAATAAAAATGTAGCAGCCCATAATTAAAACAATATGAAATAGGCAAGGCAGTGGATAGAACAAAATATTTCAGGCAATGGAGAGAGAAACAAAGCTCACGCAATATAATGGGCATCCCACTCTTGGAATATATATTTGCATTTACTACTTTGAACCTGGATAGCCCTGTTGTAACATCAAGATTAACAAGACGACTCATCTATAAGCAGATTCAGTGTCTGCATTAAGAGACTTTTGTCCTGTCAATCAATTTATTTTGCTTATTATTAACATGAGTGCCTGTCATACACACACAAACCCCGCATTAGTTTTTCCAAAATTGACAGTATACAGGTACGAGCCATAATTAGTTTCAACCACAGAAGCTGAGAATCTGCTGCCAACAATAGGTTGTTGTAAACAAGTTTTGTCAAACCACGTTTTTGTCAGCATATGTCTAAAAGGTATTATCTGTCTTCTTTTATTTCAGCAGTGCGGATGTTTATCACTTAGTCATACGATGTATATTTATACTTGTAAAACTCTAAATACTCTGTGACTAAAAGTGTAAAACCACAAACACTCGACACATTCCACTTCATTTTTGTCCTGCGCTAACCTTTCTGCATCTCCTGTTCTGCCCCCCCCCCGAATTGCAGGGGGTTGGAGTAGATGATCCTCGTGGTCCCTTCCAACTCTACCATTCTATGATTCTATGACCACTTTTCCTAGGGCTCTGCTTGCAACGTTCAAACTCAAATATTAATAGTCCTTGTGTCACACTTAATTTTATTCTTCATTAAATTTGTATAAATGTATTTATGTTAAAACCTGCAAATGAAATAGGGGTTGCAAGCACACACCAATCTTCAGTCAAGTTATAATTACATTTGTAAACAAGCCGCTTCATATTCCTAGCCAAGTAGGGGGGAAAAACTGGCTTCATTTCTCCCTGATGATCTTATATCAGTGCTTCTTACTTTATAGAAGAGGCAAGTATATGCTAGCTATGCTGATGTTGTAGTAGGAGCTAAATAAAGAACGCTGTGCATGCACACTAAAGTAGAACAAAGAGTAACTGTAGGAGGTTGTCCATCAGGTCATAACAGCTGGCCCAATTCTCAATGTGGTTAACCACATTTTACTCAAATTAACCACATTACAAGTTTCAGCCAAATGCTATCTTGCTTCAAATCAAGTTTTAGCTAGCCCAATAACAGTGTGTGTGTGTGTGTGTGTTTTTACAGATTTGCACTTCTTCAAAGGACAGTACCGTATTTTACTTCTCTAACTTAATATTTTAAAAACAAAAACTTCAGTTGTATTTGCAAAGTTTTCAAAAGTTTTCACAGGAGTCTTTCCTGCTGGATTGTTCCTCCAAACAACTCAACAACTTTCCATATCAGTTGTGGGGAGGGAATAACTAACAAAATAAATATGTTTGGGTACATTTGCTTATGTTGAAGCATTTTCCCAATTACCACTAACTCCATCTGCAGAGAAATCGGGTGCAATTCTTGAACCCTTCATGGCTTGCTCCTGCCAAACTCCCCTTCCTCACCACTTGTAAATGTTAACTCTGAATCTGGGGGGAAGGTGTCAATGTCTCAAAAAGAATAAAAACAGCAATGTCCCTCTGAAATTCCACATGTGGAATGGCAGGCAGCCCAAGTGAACTTCAGACAGGAGTCTTTTCCTACCATACAGTGGTACCTCTGGTTACAAACTTACTGTATATTCTGGCATATAAAACTACTTTTTAATCCAGGAAAATCTTCTCAAAAGTTGGGGGTCGTCATACGCCGGGTGGAGAATCTGTGGTCGAGTATATTTCAAACTATATTTTAACTGGAAAAGTTGGGGATCGTCTTATACGCCCAGTCATCTTATACGCCAGAAAATACGGTAATTCGTTCCAAAGGTCCGTTCTTAACCCGAAACCATTCTTAACCTGAGGTATCACTTTAGCTAATGGGGCCTCCCGCTGCCGCCGGCGCGCGATTTCTGTTCTCATCCTGAGGTGAAGTTCTTAACCCGAGGTACTACTTCCGGGTTAGTGGAGTGTGTAACCCGAAGTGTTTGTAACCCAAGGTACCACTGTACTTGCCCCATGCTGCTACTTGAGAACTATGGATACAAACACAGCTTTATTATATTGACCAATGTTACCACAAGCAGGCTGAACAGGTTGATATTTCCATAACTAATCAACATTTTCACTAAAAGATAATTTCATGACAGATACAATGTGCGATCCACTCCACTGCAGAGGGCTGGTGACCCCCTCTGCTGCCTATGCTAGCAGTCAAGTGCTGCACAGTGTACCAGGGATACTGACTAGTCCCAAGGAGCATCAGTGCCTGCTACACAGGCTATGCACACTGTGGCATCTGGATCCCAGATATATCTGGTGTGGCTGAAGAGGCAGTGCTGTACAGCATTGCAAATCTGTGAAAATCAGGCACTGACTAATTTTTAGAAGTCTCACTTTAAGCTTTTGGAACAGAACTTGCCCAATCCTTCCGCAGCCCTTACATTTCTACTCCTGCAGATCTAACCTGAGATAAAAAATAAGCCAATGTTGATTTATACTGCAATAGAAATTTACCCTTCCCTTCCTGTTGTATTCATACCTACTTAGACATCTATTCTGTACAACAATAATTATCTATTTTATGTGTCATTGTAAAGCATCTTGCTAATTATCTTACAAAGAACTCACTGAAACTTGACCCATTTATCTATTTCAAAACAAACATATTTTCTCCAGACAGGAAACAATACATTTGCCTTATTTATCCTTTTTCAATGGAGCCTTATGATGCTGCAGATCCTGATGAAAAATCACAGCCAGGCAGGCAGTTTCAAGTTCACACCCCAATTCATTACATTTATATTTTTACATTACATTAATATTCTAGAGGGTTTGTATGCAACTTTCTCTGAATTACAGTCTGTAAAACTGAGAACACTTAATAATATCTATCATTCTCATCTCCTTTCAGAAGTATGCTGAGATGACTTATTTGAGGCTAAACAGAAACATGTTAGACAAGCAGAGACCTGAACTCCTGTTTCCCAAAGTCAATGCTTCTTTCCATTTTATTTGCCATGGAGTAAACTTGATTTGAGGCTTAAACGTACGGTATAAATGTGTGAGGCAGTGATCTTATATACACTTCCCCTACAGACAATGAACACAGTGAGACCTGCTTCTAACTAACTGCACTATTTGTTTTCAAGAAATGTGTCTGTGGCCTAATTTGCAAGTAACACCAAACCATTGCTTATTAAACCATAGCTTAGTGTTATCTTTTTACCAAGCCCAGCAACTTAACTATGGTTTATTAACTATGGTTAAAAGGTCATTTGTTAACCAAAGTTTGTTGTTGGTTTATAAACCTTAGCTTGCACTAACCAGTCAGCTTTACACACAAAATCTGGACCTCTTCCTTAAATTCCTTCTATCGCCACCTGAAAGCTACAAAGCTATGAGTTAGAAAAAAATCAAACCTGTCTCAAGGCCCAGATATTCTCACTAGTGCATTCAGCTATTCGATATGTGACATAATAAACCAAGGTTTACGTGATCATCAGCTAGATGCCTCAGCATTAGCCATGGTATACCATAATGTGTGAAGCAGGCCAGTTATTTGAGATGTGTATCATCTTACATAAAAGTCTTCAGCATTTTGAGAAAATAAAGCTGATCTTCAAAAGAATGTTTCTTATTCCAAAAGAAAAAATACCCCCATGCCCATTCAGTATCTCCCAATTTCCATTGTTACCATCAGAAAATGAAAAGGGAGGGCCCTTGAGAGAAAAGATATCCTTTTTTAAATACAGTCTAAGATATGAAACCAACATACCGGTAATACATACAACATGTAGCACGGATATGTAATGAAAGATAACCCCATTCAGACAATCCAACTGCCAAAGGCAATCTGGCACTACTACACAAAATGAAAAAGTGGTACAATCCAAGGAAATTAGTAAATAAATGACATCCCCAAGGGGGAGTTTATTCTAATTTTACCTCCAGTTGTGAATATTAATGTTTATGTTTATGGTCAGCTTTCTCAGCTGTAAAATCTGCCAGTACACCTATGAAGCTCTCACTGCCAGGTAACTGAAGTTACAGCTGCTTAGGTAGATAGAAACATTTACTGCAGTAGTATTTCCTGTTGCACATATAGACACAAATACATCAATATGCTGTCAGGCAATATATGAGTAACTTTTGCAAGAGTTTTGACCGAACAAATTAATCCAGCCTCACGGAATGAGTCAGAGAAAGCAAACCCTTTAATAATTGCCAACTGGTAAAACATTTGACCTCTTCCAATCCTTTACATTGCAACTCTCATAAATAGGTTGTGAAGCAATTTTGCATGTATAACTCCTGGCTCTCAAACCACCCAGAGAACAGAAAGCAATGTGAATGCAGGGATTACAAAAGCAGGCCATAGCTATGCAAGCCATCAATTAAAACTACAATGGCACCATTCACCTAAAGATTGCGTAGAGGAGCTGCAGAATTCCTGCTAAAATGCCTTTGCTTGGAAATAAACTTCAGAAATAAGAAACACAATGAAAGCAATTATTCCTATTCCATATTCATTTTTCTGTGTATATTCAGCACTCTGCAACTGCTGAGGTAAGAAATGTGAGGAAAAAGTGAAGGGGAGGGATTTGGAATTCAACTTTGTGACAAAAGAGCTTTTGATACTCCTAATAGCAAACTCATTTGCTGAGTGCCAACAGAATGGTATCTAAAACAGGACATGGAGAAACAAGAGGTTTATCAGCAGGGTTGGATAACCCAAATTTACATAAATGCCAAAAAAAAGCTTTTTGGTGGGATCAAAAAGGGGGAAAGTCAAACAACACAATAATTAGTGACCACAGAATGCTGAATGTGTCTTTGATGAGTAGAAGCATGGGAGAACACAGTTCCAAACTAGGATATGTCTGTTAAGAAACAACACTGGCAGCTGTTTTAAGTTCTTGGATCCTGTCAAACTTTGTTCACAACTTGTGTTAAATTAGTTCAAAGTATTTCACCAACATAGTTAAAGCTATGGTTTCCCCGGTAGTAATGTATGGAAGTGAGAGCTGGACCATAAAGAAGACTGATCGCCGAAGAATTGATGCTTTTGAATTATGGTGCTGGTGGAGACCTCTTGAGAGTCCCATGGACTGCAAAAAGATCAAACATCCATTCTTAAAGAAATCAGCCCTGAGTGCTCATTGGAAGGACAGATCCTGAAGTTGAGGCTCCAGTACTTTGGCCACCTCATGAGAAGAGAAGACTCTCTGGAAAAGACCCTGATGTTGGGAAAGATGGAGGGCATAAGGAGAAGGGGACGACAAGGATGAGATGGTTGGACAGTGTTCTCGAAGCGAATAGCATGAGTTTGGCCAAACTGCAGGAGGCAGTAGAGGATAGGGGTGCCTGGCGTGCTCTGGTCCATGGGGTCACGAAGAGTCGGTCACGACTGAACAACAACAACATTTCACCTCTCAGTAGCCCAGTTTGCACATCACATTAAACCATAATTTAAAACAAACTGATTTAATGTGAAGAAGCAAAGTGCTAGTGCATGCTGCTTTGGGGTTCCCACATCACTAGTCTTTCCACTCTTGCCATGCTTTAAACAAAGCCAGTCAAGTCTGGCCCATCAAGGTGTCTGAAAACTGGACTTGTGTTTTGTTTCCTCCAAACAAGCAACGTGGGATAAGCCAGAAACAAACCTTTGTTAACACTCATGGTTTAGCTGGAGGAAGCAAACCTGGGATCTGGCTTCTTTCATCAGCAATGCAGCAGCAGCAGGACGGGAGCAGCACTTCTGAGCAGCATCCACTGGCATGCTGTTCATTCACTTTAAACCATAGTTTGTTCAAAACTATGGTTTAATGTGGCATGTGAACCAGACTGGTATCACCTTGTAAGCATGTCTTCTTACATAGCTGTTTATGGAATCCTTCCAGCCAGAATTACTGTTCCATCTCTCAAAAAGCAAACTGCCAATAAATTATAGTCTCAATTATCATATTTACTTGACTCATTTCACCTTTGGCATAAGTACAATCTGCACATTGCACTCATCAGCAAAAACAAGACGTGCTACGAAGCAAACTATCAGAATTAGGTTTCAGAGCAGACTCCACCTCTAAGAGGCCTTCAATGGCCAGACAGAAAAGGAACTAGTTCTTGCCGCACTACAATTGGCCCAAATACTGGCCAATATTGGCATAAATACATTATGTTCCTAACACTGAATATTGTGAAAATGATGGATTTATTTTAAACTTTGGACCTAGTCCTCCACTTTCTCCCTTCCCCCACCTCAAAAAATGATTATAAAACAAAGAGAGACAATCCTATTTTATCTTATCCACACATAACTTCCTTCTGATGATGGATTGCCCTTCATTTTAACTGATGAAAAGTTGTCAAGAGTGATTACAGCAGAGAAAACAGAGTAACAGCTTTGACATCTATTTTATTTCCTACATGTCTTTTTGCTTATTGTGAAACTGAACAGCATACCTACTCATCTGTTCATCAGACTTCCCTGTAATCCCTGTGTGCACATGCTCAGTTGCATGCTGAATGAATATTGGTTTGCTTCAGGCTGTTCAACTTCTCAGTTAAGAATATAAACAACAAATCATCACAAAGTAAATGTAGCATATAGTTGTATTGTTCAATATATGCATTTGTTTCACAATACATGCAGGGCTTTGGGTAGTGGACTTCCTGCAACTTACTTTCTTCCTTGAAGCAAGTGATTGTACATTGTACTTTGAAGAGCCAAACAAGTCACAGTTACTAATCTAAGTCGCGGACACATGACTCCATCTGACTTTCAGGACTTAGCTCCATCAGAACTAATTACCACATCAAGCCTGACAATATCCTTTGCAAGATTCCATGAATGCAGAGCTTACAAATGCACAAGCAATTCATCATGCAGCCAGCTTGGCTTGATATAATTCTGATTTAGGCTTCAATCTTATGCACATTTACTTGGGAATAAATCCTGTTAAATCCATTGAGACTTCTGAGAAAGTATCCATAGCAATGAGACATATTTCTCTACTCTCTTTTAAAACTCAAAAGAGATTACTGTACTGAACAAATACTTTGCCGAATGCGTAACAACCAACATTCATGCAGTATAATATGACTTTGCCACTTTATGAGGGTTGATTTGTGTACTGTTCGCAAAGTACTGAATAACTATATCTATACAGATAAGGCTTCCACCTGGTTGGCAGCTTACAATCAAAGAAAACAAAGGTACCAGTACATTATCTTCTTACAGATATGCAAAAAAGAGGTATTTTTTAATTAACACATACACCAAACGTATTAAAACTTTAAAAGACAATGTAAGTTTTTTTTAAAAATGGATATAGAAACAGCTAGGAACCAAAAGACAATGCCACTAATTTCCTTAAGACTTCTCCCTGAAGATCATGAAATTGTGCTAGTGGTAGTAATTTGGATTTTCTGGGACAATTTTGAATTTCCAGATTTTCCAATAACCCAAAACACTCCTGGTCTATGGTGAGGGCTGGATACAAAAGTAACTAGCCATCCATGGATCACACTGACAGGTGGGTAAGGCCACCTACTGTCAATTACCTGGCATCATAAGATATTAGGTGTAGATACAATCCCTAAAGAACTCAATGCCACTTGGTATGTGACAAATTTTAACAGCACCCTGCAGGTAGATGTGAAATGACCATCTAAATTGGTTGGTGTGATGAACTGAATTAGCATTTGTTAGTAAACCATGCCAAAGCTAAAGAAAAGCTTGAGGTTTGAATAGCAATATAACATGGCTCATAACACACTTTCTTCTTTTGATAGAGGGTGATAAGCAGCATTACATACTCAAAAGTAGACCCATAAAAAACAATGGCAAGTAATATGAACAGACAACAAATCTATTCTATGCGTGAGTTAGTTGGGTATTATTCAGAGTACTAATTGCTTTCCCAACAAATGAAATTAGTTTGCTACTTCATGAATGGGCAAAAATTTATAAAAGCAACTTATTAGTTCTAAAACACTATGTTACAGCAAATGCCATTACTTCACTGGAACTATGCACTGAATATGAATCACTTAGCTACCAGCTAATTATATTTAAAAAGGAACTGTTTCTTATACTATAAATATGGCTAGTGATTGTTGGTCATTTATTTTGTTCTACATTTTATTCCAAATTAAATTCAGCTAAGTCCTACTCAGAGTGAAATTAATGAACCTGAGTTAGTCAGACTCATGTTCATTAACTTCAATGGACGTTCACTCTGAGTATGACTAGCACTGAATACCACCCCCAGCAAACAAAGACCGACTATGAATGCCACATTTATGGATCAGCTGGGGTTGGACATCTAGAACACATGCGAGCATGGCATCAACTTCTTAAAATTTCTAATAATAATAATAATATTTTATTTGTACCCTGCCCATCTGACTGGGTTGCACCAGCCACACTGAGCGGCTTGCGGCAAATATAAAAACATTTTGGAATGCTAACAAACTGAAGTACACATGGTATTTTTTTAAGCTAGAGCAACTCTGCTGTAACCTGTACTTATATAAGCAGTCCACAAGGAGGTCAAGAGAGATTAATATTCACATGCCTATGTGTCAAAACAAACACACAGGGCTTTGGAGGATCTTCAGACATGACACAAAACAGAAAATAGATATGAGACATAAGCCCCACGCCTTCCCTTCCAACAAACATCTCAATCCTCCCCTTGAGTATTCATATAATTTGGACTTACTCAGAAGCAATACAAAGGCATTAGAACAGAAAATCATATTTTCCACTCCTACTGTACCCTGCTGGGAGCTGTAATTAATTCAGGATTTAATACAAGGAACACTCCAATTATTGTTTTCAGTAACAGTGTCTCTGCTACTGGAAAAACACAGAATGCCCTGCATGCATATCTATGTTTCTAAAGGCTTGCCTACTTTTTACAATGGGGACTCTCAAGCCCAGGCTACATGTGATGGCAGCAGGTAACCGATTTTATTCCAGGTTTACTCATTACAGTATTTGCAAGGGTGTGGTAGGGTGTTGTTTAAAGGGCCAAGAAAGCATATACATAAAGGTGCACCCATGGTTTTTTTTATTAGACATTTGCTTCTGAGGCACTTCCTACCTCCCCCAGGTAGGCTCATTTCTGGTAAAGGAGCTCAGCTGGGGAGGAATGGTCAGCACCCCCCATAAAAGTAAATTTTATAGCTGAATGAAAATGAGCTCCTGGATGCAAGGCTCACCATTACCAGTGGCATACTTCTCTCTATTTTCCTTAAGGGGTGTGTTGGGATCTAGTATGCTGGGATTTTAAAAAACTGAGGTGTAGGAAAATCTCTTAAAGAGAAGGGGGAAAATGGGGACAAAGTAAGAAAGTCGAAGTCAGGCTTATATAGTAAAGGTAAAGGGACCTCTGACCATTAGGTCCAGTCACAGATGACTCTGGGGTTGCGAGGCTCATCTCGCTTTACTGGCCGAGGGAGCCGGCGTACAGCTTCCGGATCATGTGGCCAGCATTACTAAGCCGCTTCTGGCGAACCAGAGCAGCGCACGGAAACGCCGTTTACCTTCCCACCGGAGCGGTACCTATTTATCTACTTGCACTTTGACATGCTTTCAAACTGCTAGGTTGGCAGGAGCAGGGACTGAGCAATGGGAACTCACCCCGTTCCGGGGATTCGAACCGCCGACCTTCTGATCGGCAAGCCCTAGGCTCTGTGGTTTAGACCACAGTGCCACCCGCGTCCCCAGGCTTATATAGTAAAATATGAAAAAGGTCCTATTTAGCAGGTTTGGGTTAAATTAGGTCCACCTCAAAAAACAAAAAAGAAAGAAAACCATTCCTCTACAGCAGGATATCCCAAACTTGGGTCTCCAGCTGTTTTTGGACTACAACTCCCATCATCCCTAGCTAGCAGGACAAGTAGTCAGGGATGATGGGAACTGTAGTTCAAAAACAGCTGGATACCCAAGTTTGGGAAATGCTGCTCTACAGGAACTGTAAAACTTCTATCCAGTAGTACATCCACAGTCTATCCTTTCTTATGGAACAATGGAGCAAAGACCCATTTCCTAAAATTCACATAGATGTAGTCTTTACACATCCATCAAACCCCGAGATGTAGATGCTCAAGGCTGTCAAATCATCAGCTTTTTATGATTAAGAAAAGTTTCCTCCACCCTCTGTCTTGACAACACACTAGCAACACCTACTGAATAAACAGATGATGCAAAAGACTTTCAAACAAATGTAATCCGAACTACTAAAACTCTGATTAATAGCGCCTGAATGGTATCTACCCGGTATGTCCTCAAAATATCTGGTGAACAATAGAAAGGGAAGAAAGAGAGAAGTGTGGATGTAATACCGGTAACTATCATCAACTGTGGTCAAAGTAAATCCAAGAATGGTTCCACCAAAGGTCCTACCCTTCCACTTCTAAAATTCCAATCAGACACACACATCTAGTGACTCAGTCAGAAAACTCAGCCTGAAAACTCAGCAGCTGTTCACATCTTTCTCAATCATGGCACTAATAATAGTTTTCAGGAAGCAGCATTCCAACGAGAGCAGCGATTATTAACCTCATGACAGGGAGATCAATTATTAGGTAGACCAAATGCATAACAAAGCCCATATTTTCTTTCTGTATTAGAAGAAACAAAAACCAGTATTAAAAAATATCAACCTGCCAAAATCTAATATTCTCCTTAAAATTATACCTTTTAAAGGAGAATATTAGATTTTGGCAGGTTATGTTTTTAATGCTGGTTTTGGTGTCAAAGCAGTTGGATCAGGATAGAAAGCATAAAACAAAGAAGTTCACACATGCAACTCTGTTTACAAAAGTATGAGAACAAGAATGAAAACAAATCTAGAGGGAACTGTTTCTTCTCTTTTTTATTTGAAGCTTGACTTTTCTCCCCATTTTTTTAAATAGCAGTGGTATTTCTAAATATAACTATGAAGCATTTATCCCCTGCTAGAAAAAAGGAGAAATGCAAATATGCACAACTGGAAAAAAATATTCTTAGAGAAACAATGTCATTCAATTACCACTTAAGAACTATTGTGCTTCTACATACACAGCTGCTCCCCCTCCCCATTTCCTCTGGAGACCCAGGCTGAAATCCTGCACAAGCTTCCCTGGGGAAGTACCGGTAAGTCCCATTAAACCAAGTGGAACAAACTTCTGCGTAACAGGCTTCCAGTTTGGGGTGTAGGGAAAACAGGAAGATCTAGTCATGTGACTACTGTGCTTCTTGGTCTCCATGGTGTTTGAGAGACCAGGAGAATCTGCAGATCATTGGAGGGGCTACTTCTGTTTCTTCCTCTTCTTCATAATATTATTATTTATAGTTTAAATTGCATGACAACTTTTCAAAAGAAAAAGGTCTCCCAGAAAAGCAGCTCATAATGAAAACATAATCAAAGACAATAAAGAGATTTGACAGGCACCCACTATCTGTAGTTCTTTCAGGAAACAATTTATTTCAGGAAACAATTGCTTTGTCAAGCTTTTCCAGCTGGATGAAATGGCCTCTGCTTTAGGTGTTCATTTTCCACTGTTTAAATCTATTTTCAGGACGGTGGTTTCTTTTATTTTAGTTACAGGCCTTGTTTGCACAGGATAGTACCGTAAATCAAGCTCACAACCACTTTCTTCATTCTAGATTTTTTTTATTCCTGCTCTTTTCTGAACTAAGCTAAGGTTTGGTGTGTCTTTGGAGCCCAAACTAACATGTTTAAATCTGTAGCCAACTTCAGAATTAAATCCATGCATCTCTCAGCTGAACATATTAAAGCTTGGTGTTTTCTTTAATAGGACAGCCAACGATGAGGAAAAAACACCTGACTTAAGATATCAAGCATTATAAAATATAACAAAATAGTCCATAGGTCTATTAGACCACGGTGTGTAAGCAATATGTATCAGGATTCCTTTGCAGCTTTATTCCTAGATTATAAGGTTGGGACCCAAAGAACTGGAAACATGAAGGTGGGAAGATTAAACAGGAAGATGACTTTTAGTAGGTTGAATGTGTAACGGTTTGAGAAACATTACAACACTTGGTGTTTACCAATAGGTAAAAACCAAGCAAAAACCAGTGTGGAATCTATGACTACTGTACTTTCCTCAATAATATGCATCAGATATTATCAAACGACCACTGTGAAACCAAGTGTGTTTGAGAATTTCTTGTTCTTAAAATAGCATTTGCCCCTTCAGTGAACTTGGAAACTCAATATACCATTGAAAATGTATGAGAGGGGATACTGGGACAGAGATTCAGACTTGATTCTGTAACTTGTTTTTCTGAATGTAACCTACTCCACCCCTCCCAATCAATTGTATATATGCAATTCATAGTTTTCAGAATTTTGTTTCAATACACGCAAGGCTTAGTTGTTAAACAAACTACATTACAAAATACCTAGCCAGAACAGATACCATATCAATATGCAGTATCTGTGGGTTACAGCATGTGAAGTTGTCCATGCTTCACAATAAAACACTAATGGAATAATCCAGTTGGTCCTCTAGGCACAGCAACATGCACAACCAGCCCTACTGCATGCCTTTGGTGCACGTAAAGGAGACCAATGAGAGAGATATTAATAATTCTATGGGAAGAGATGTGGCTTTTCGGGGGGGATTAATTGGAAAAAATTCCAATACCTATATAAAAAAAATATTTTCCAGTGGTCTAATTTTCCAATAGCCAAACAGTGGTTAGTGTACGCAAACAAATGCTAAGATTTACTTGGAAATTATTCTTACTGGACTATTTGTAAATATTTTAAACATGCAAACAAATAGCTTATACCTCTGTTGCTTTATTTTAGCACACCCAAAGAGCAGGATCCATTTGCTTCTTAGAGGTAGTCACCTGTAAAATAGTTAATTACAACTCTGAAACTGCCCAATTTGACTAGTATTCCTTACTTACATTACTAACTGATTTTATGTATCAGTGCATTTTTTAAATGGAAATTCTTTCATTAACATTTTTCCACCCCACTTCTCTGATGAAAGGAATGCAAAGGATAGAATCACTCCCATGAATTTTAAATGTATGTCCTAGTGATTAACTTGGTTGTGACTAAGGAAAGAATGCCCCTGTTTATTATTCACAGGTTCAATCATTTAAACAGAGGAATTTTCCTGACAATTTATTCTTATTTGCATCCTGACCATGCATTCTGCACTTTAGGGAGGTTAAATGTTCTGTCACAAACAACCTTATTTTTTAAAAAAGTAATATTTAATAATTCAGAACTCTGTATGTGCACATTAGTATCAGCATCTATGAAGTTTCAATAATAAACTGCAAAAAAGGATGTATAAAAAAGCAAGTCTGCTTATCACCAGCTGTTCTTTAGAGCAAGAGAAACTCCAATAGGTAAGTTCTGGAATACAAGTTAGTTGTATAGAATTGCTGATCAGAACTAAAGTGTTAACATTTTCTTAGGGAAGGCATTTTATCTATTTCCCCAAGTACCAGTATATAAATGCACAGTAAAACCTCTGTTATACATCCCCTGCTAATCAGGAGCCTTACTGATTCCATGGATTCCATGGATTCCTCACAAGTTAAGCTGCAGATTTTTATTTTATTTTTAAGCAAAACTAAACACTAGCAATGCTTTATCTCATTGATTCTGAAATCACTTCCTATTTAGATCACTGTTCCCAAAGGTATTTTCTTCAGAAGAAAAGCAAGAGAGGAACTTTAACAAATATGTAATTTTACACAGCAAACTTGTTCTAGGCCATGAGACTTCACCAGAAACTACCCACATACTTCCACCCAGTTCTTCTGAAATCTAACTAAGGAAACAAATTACCGGTAGGTTGAGAAGATTCAGATTCTGCACACATGGGATGCATCTTCAAATGCAACACACAAACCTCTCATACCCCATGTTTTGAACAAGCTTTCTTTCCTCGCTCTCAAGTAATAACTTTCTATAAAACTCTGAACATCAAGTTGCAAACCTCAATACCTGTTAACGTAAGTTTTCTCCAAGAAATACTAATTAGAAGCAATGTTTTTCTCCAAACTGTGTTCTCTCTTAAGACAGTTCTCTTGCCTGCCATCCCCAGTAGACCACTTAGAAATTACTGTGGGTCACCATGGACCACTTTAGAGAAAGTAGTGTTTTATTTCAGTGCCACCATCATAAAAAACAGTGCCGTATGATGACAATAATTGCCTCCAGGGCTGTCTTATTAGTGACACCCTGCGTCACGGCACCTGCCCAGCAGCGGGAGTCCGGGACCGACTGAGAACAGCTGTGAGGGCATGCTGGGTGGCGGCAGCTCTTCGTACAGCCAGCCACACTCTCTCGCTTCCTGCCTGGGAGAGGAGGCAGTGGCGGTGGTGCACAAAGCTACATGGTGCCCTTCTCCCTCCTGCCCGCCCCGTGGCAGTAGCAGAACTGCTGAGGAAGCCCGTGCAGCAAGCGATCCTCAAGCCGCCCAGGACGGGGAGGGGGAGGGGCGCTGAGAACATCGCCCTCACCACTTCTGTCAAGGAAAAAGGTGGAGGAAGAATTCATTCAGATTTGGGATTGTGGGAGGAGAAAGATGGGGGGTGCACTACCGTTCGGAGGTAAGGATGGACTCGAGAACATGCTCTCCGTGCAGTTAGTGGTTAAAAACAAACACCAACAAAAAGTCCTTTAAAGATGGGGGTGGGTTTTAAGGTCCTATTAGATTCAGCAGGGCTTACTCTCAGTTAAGTGCAGTTAGGGCTGCAGCCTTTGTTGTCACCCAAGTTTTGGGTCCTTTTTAGGTTCAGGATGTCACTGCTTTACATCCACCCCCACCCCACCCCACCCCCCACAATATTTGAAAACATCGGCTTTGTACTTAAACATAAATTGGCCGTGAACTTCATTCTCTGTCTTTATCAATTTATTTAAAGAACAACAAACTGGTGATTGCTTTAACTTTTTGCTATGTGGGGATTTGAATCATGAGGATGAATTAGAAGAACTGCTGAGTCTTGAATGAGTCTTGCTTTGGAATTGAGGACTTCGTTAGATTTCATTCTGCCTTTTCATTTTATTTTGTTCTAAGAGGACTTGTTAGAGATTATGTATAAGTGTGGTGTCAGCTCCCTAAAAAAAGTCAGCAATTCTGAGGAACCTTTCCTAAAAAATACCCCCCCTTAAAAATGGTCGACAACTCTGGGAAACGGGGGGGGGGGGGAGGCCGCCGGAGGTATCTTTGCACTACAGCGCCATATATGCTTAAGATGGCCCTGATTGTCTCTAGCTGTCATAGACTGGCTGGACACTGAGGAACCCCCAAAGGAAGAAGGCTCAGAACACAGGGATTGGTGGTAGGATGACAATGAGTGGTCAGAAGGAGATAAGGGAGCAGACTGGGGGAAGAGGTACTGGACGCTGAAGAGGTAACAGGGCTTAGTTATCAGGGAGAGACTGTGGCAGAGAGAAGTCCAGAATCAGAGGTAGCAGCAGAAGCAGGAGAGGAGGGAAGCCAGAGGGCAGAGATGGGTCAGACTTGTGAAGAGGTCTGTGAAAAGGGCCACTCCCCCTGGTCTTCTGCTGTGAAAAGGTCCCCTCCCCCTGGTCTCTCAGAACAAGGAGAGGCATGAAGCGGGAAGAGCAAAGACAGGAGCCTTTAGTCTCAGAAACTAGTTCCTTGGGGTAAGACCTGAGCTGCTGTGCTCACTAGGCCTGACACTCTTGCGCAGATCTTGTTTTGCTAATAAATAGTTAACTCCATCTTGCTGGGTGTGATTTACTGCTGCTCGCTCCTGTCACTTGGCCAGGGCTTCTTTGCCTGTTCAACAAATCCATTCTTGGTTAAAAGGGCCAGAATTTCACCAACAATGTATTTCCAAGAATCTATCTACTCTTGCATGGTGGTCACCATGGTAAGCATCATGAATCCAAGTAATATTTTGAGCTGTACAAAGGGAGCATCATTTAGTTACAATACACTTGAAAGCATAGCAGAAGTGGAAGATGATCCTCTTGCTCTGACCCTCCTCACCTACTAACTCAGGAGAAAGACTGAGGCTGATTAAGTCTTGATACCAGCAGTAATAAAATGTACTGCCCTAAAGGAAGAAGAAACCATTCCAAACTGCAATCAAATCACTGTGAAATGGTAAATCCTAATACCTTCAATGAATCTTACAAAACGAGAACGTAGGAGACCTTGGAAGAGGTGCATACCCAAATATGGATGCTGAAAATACTTGGGGAAATTCTACCTGCTGTGGGACAAAGATGGGAAGCTAGTCCACACTGTCCGATACTTCAGTCATACTCCAAGTGCCATAATCTAGCCCTATTCACTTTTAGAAATGAAATCCTAGACCTATGCTGAACTTCAAAGGTGCTCTGTGTGTCATCAGCTGCAAGCCCCAATTGTCCTGTGGTCTCAGCAACCACAAATATTGGTTAGACCCCTGAGCATTTCTGATTCTGATTCAAGAGGAGTACCAGATCTTATTAAAATGGAGTAAGCAAGGGAGTACTGTTAGCGTTTACTGAATTTTGCCTGTTAATCATTTCTTGACACTTGTATTCTGGCTCTCAAGGAGAGGAAACAAGATAGGAAACAGACTACAGGGCAATTCCTAGAGTCCACAATGATTATTTTTCACTAATCTGTTTAAAACAAGAGCGGTTTTGTAAGAAGTGTGCTGTTAATATTAAACTTATTACAAGATAATATGATTCCATAGACTTTACATTATGTCTGTCTCTTAGAGAATATTCTACATATCTACAATGTTCTTTTATAATGCACTGTTTTCCAGCCGGGGCCATATGGCCCCCTGGGAGGCCCCAGGATACTCAAAGGGGGGCACAGGTGAAAAAGCACAAGAATAGGGGGCCACAGAGTGAAGTGAGAAGTGAAGAAAAAAATCCTGATTGGCTGGCTATCCCTTGGCCAGTCACAAGTGAAGGGGGCATAACTCTCCTTTTTTGCTATGTGTGTTTTCTTGGAGCAGTCCTGGTTTGTTTCCGACAGGGGAGGGCAATTGCTGAGGCTCCCGTTTTGACCAGTAGAACCCCTAGGTCGGGTAAGTGTGGTGATGGGGTTGCAATGAGTAGGGCTGGGCGAGCCGGAGCTGCTTTTTGCCTAGTGGATCAGGAACTTCGGATGTTGCCAAGGGGCGCAGGGCTCGTCGGCAGCGTCTGCCCAGCTCTGCAAGGTGTGGGGTGAAATCCACCCCAGTGCCTAGCCAAGTGGGGTTATCTGGTGCTGCAAACTTGCATCTAGTAAAAAACTAAGTATCTACTCAGAAGAAAGCCACACTAAGTTCAGTGGGCCTTACTCCCAGGTGTATAGTGTTTTATATGGGCAGCCATGGCTCCTCCGAAAGAAAAGACCTTTTTGGACCAGGTCAGTGAGGACCACTTGCTTTTTAAAATTCTCCCATATATACAGAACTCCCTGTGCGCCTTTTGGACTTTATCTGTAGGTTCCACTCTCTGTGTCAAATAACTGGGGTCAAATAAGTGTTATTTACTTGTTATAGTACATGGAAGATGGATCTCCCTTGGGAGGTACTGGACTCTCCTTCCTTGACGGTTTCTAAACAGAGGCTAGATGGTCATCTGCTTTGGCTGAGTTTTCTGGAAGCTGTACTAGTGGGTTGCACTAGAAAGATGACCCTTCAGGTCCTTTCCAGTTCCATGATTCTATGATTTTCTGCCCCATGATTCTATGCTTTGCATTACAGCACTACCTTCGTTTAAGAACAGCTCTGTTTACGAACGATTCGGTTTATGAACTCCGCAAAACCAGAAATAGTGTCCTGGTTTGCAAACTTTACCTTGGTCTAAGAACGGAATCCGAACAGTGGAAGGGCACCCGTGGCGGGAGGCCTCATTAGGGAAAGCGTGCCTTGGTTTTAGAACGGTTTCAGTTTAAGAACAGACTTCCAGAACGGATTAAGTTCATAAACCAAGGTACCACTATTTGTTCCAATCATTTTATGTAATTATATTTTGTAGAAATTATAAAAATTATAAAATGTTCTATTTACAAACAAAGCATTTAAATAGCTATCATTCTACCAGTAGAGAGGGGCAAAGGTGTAGCCAGAATTTTTGTTAGGGGGGACAGGCTTTTGTGGATGGGGCAGAACCTCAGATTTGTATTGATTTTTACTTATTTGGGAGGGCAGCTGCTCCCCTCCCTCCCGGCTATGCTCATGGGGGAGCCATAGGAAGAAAACAAGGTTGGAAAGGGGCCACGGTCGGGAAAAGGTTGGGAAACACTGCTCTAATGGCCGGAAATTGTGGGTTATTTTCCAGGGAAAAAATGAGTAAATGAACATAGGAAAAAAAGATACTGACTTCAAGCCAATTAAAGTCAGTCTTGGTTAAGTCCCACTGAAGGTATGGAGCTCACATTAGTCATGATTAACCTTAGCAGCATTGTATGAGAGTCACAATACGCAGTACCTTGAAAAAGAAAGGACATAGCATCATAGAATTGTAGAGGCAATAATCATATACAGGTACAGTACCTAGGGCTGCCTGTTCAAAAAATAAAGTACTGTACTACTATTGCAACAAATTCATGCATCCCATCACCTTATATCAGTTCTCTTTCATTAGTATTTGTAATAGCAATGACAAATGGCAAATGTCTGGAAGGGTTTATGAATTCTGTTTGAGGAATATTATAGAACAGCGACTGTAAAACAAAGCAATTTCCCCCCTACCTTTGGACTCTTTAAATGATACTTTCGTTGTTTTGAAAGTGAAAAAGCTTCAGTGCCTATCCCTTTTCATTTCCTATTATTATTATTATTTTAAAAAAACTCCTGCACTATATATCAACGCTCAATTATCAGAAAGCATAAAGTAAATTGTTATTTTTCAAAACAAAAACCTGTAACGATTTAGTGAATAATAAGATCCTGTCTGCTTCTCTCTGCTAGAATTTGAATTTATTATTAACAACTATATATGTAACATCTGAAGTGGAACACTTTCTTCAGCCTTACTAAGCAAAGCTCAGTAGCAGTCATCCTGCTAAACTAGACTGTGATTTTCAGAATTCAAAGATTCAGTAGGTTCCATAAGCTGTTGAAACCAGCAAATCCTCAAGGAGCATAGAGGCGCTTGCTTCCAACTACACATGCTCAGGATCATGCTGTACAGCGATCTAAGACATGTGCAGATTTCATGTCACAGCATTTTGCAAAGAAGTTCTATTGGAACAAGTATAGTTTCCTTTACTACTTCCTTTGGTAAGTCTTCGAAAGCCAAAACAATAGCTTTACTTCCTGTTATACATGTCACTTAACCACAGATGCAACACTACTCCAAGCTGAATGCACTAAAGGAAATGTTTTGTTTTTTAATTAAATTTATATCCTGTCCTTCCTCACAAAGGAACCCAGGGCAGAAAGCAGCAAAACAATACAATTTTTAAAAATACACATTTAAGGAACATCTACAAATATTTAAAAGTGTGATTAACAATTCCAGCTACAGTATCTTCACAATCTCTAACCCATGAATAACCCATGAATAAAATGAGATCCTCCTAGTAAGAGACTGAATATTTTTTTACCTGCTGCTACTTAAATTTCTGGTTACTTTTTTCTAACTTTTTTTGCTTCAACCTAATAACTGACTTCCGGTATATTATCTGTAGACAAAGCCTTCTTCATGAAAATGGAGGGGAACTTATTACCTGCATCTAAACCATGTTGAAAACCAGCTGTTTCAATACATCAGATTATGCTGGTACAGTAACAGCACTGTATCCAAAAACAGTTGTCCCCCCCCCTCCACCCCAGCCACCACATGAAAGAGGGGCCTACCACAATATTGTAGCAGTCAAGGATACTCAAGATTTGGTCCTAGCTTCTCAGTCAAGCAGAGAGTTCCAAGCTCACCCACTCTTCCAGACCCTATGAAAATAACTGAAGGTCTTTGTGCACCACTTAATGTGCTGTGCTAAATGATAATTAATAATAATAATATTTTTTTATTTGTACCCCACCCTCCCCGGCCGGAGCCATGCTCAGGGCGGCTAACATCATAAAACTAACACAGTATACAAAGAACATAAGAACATAAAAACAGGCAATCAATTACGGTAATTAAAATACATCTTAAAATTAGTTCAGAGCAAATTAAAATCTGGACAGATGGCAGTCCACGGGTAAAATTGAGTGGTTAATAAAAAGTTTTTCTTTAAAATGTATGGAATCAACATCTTAATACAACAAAATATAGAGTAAGAAATAAAGTAATACAACTAATGTAACTCAACAGCTGGGACTATTGTGTTAAACGAAGTTCTTTGATGTTTGAATTTGATAGATTTGTCAGTCAACAATTCCCACTCTGAGTCATTCTCTTTTTCTTGCATGTAACATTTCTACCTCACTGCTTCACCTCTTTCCCGCTGCTTCTTTCATTCCCATATAGAGTCCTGCCTCTGCAATCCTTTCAAGTGCCTTGTCAGCTGCTTTTTCCCTGTTCAGTGGTTCCTCACCCCACCCCCATCCAGGACAGACCATTGAAGGAGCTGCTGCACCTGCAGTTCAGAGAGACTGCTGACCACCTGAACACAGCTCATGGACCACTGGTGGTCCACAGGTCACACTTTGGAAACCCTTGGTCTAATGCGTACTGCTTTGCTGTGCCACTTGCCAACCACACCACTCCAATGGCTCATAAACGCAGAGCAGACTTTGATTTAGAAACAAAGATGAATTGTGAAAAGACCAAACAGACTAAGTCAAAACCCCAAGAGGAATAAGAGATTATGTCTACTAATAAGGCACCAGGGATCAGTTTTTATTGCCCACAGAATGTAATGTTATCATTCCCAGGAGTTATTATAAACATTAGCGTGCAGTTACCATGCTACTAAAAAGGAAGTATTACTGGGCAGGAAATCATGAGTCCAGGACACATTGAGTAAGAAACAGAAGGAATCTGGAAGGGCATGTTATAGGCTCTTCTCGTTTGGCCAATTCAAACACAACAACAAACCACATTCCTTCATTATTGTGCAGCAAACAAGATAATGTGGAAAACACTGTCAATATTCAAAATACTGTATTATTGAGTCAACTGCTTGGATATCACCCAACATATTTAGAGCAGCTGGAATAATGATACAGTGAAATTATATTTTCATTTTAATGCCAGTGCATGCAAATGAAGAGATTTGGATGCTAGCACAGGACTGCAAGTTCTGGTGCTGAATCAATTCAACATAACACCCAAGATGTTAAACCAGTGCAGCAACTGAGTACAACAGCAATACTGCAGTTGTGTCATACAAGGCCTCACACAGCTCAGATGTGGGCAGCAAGGGGTGTGGTAGGAGGGCACGACAGAGGAGACACAACACTAAAGCACATCCCTACTCACATCCAGCGCTCGAAACTCCCATTGTTGCAAGCGCATTTTGCGACAGGGAATTTCATTAATGCCAGCAGTTTCTGAGCTCTGGGCGCAGTACTGAGCCTAAGATTTCAGATTAAAACTGCCACTGCTGGAAGAAAAGGAGGAGCTTTCTCTCCCCCCCCCCTTTCAGCCACTCTCTGAAGACTGGAGAAGGGACCCTCATAAGAATATTAGGGGGTGGGCAGGGGGAGTATGACTTTGTTTTTTGCAGTCTTCTGATGAGGACTAGACCATGTGAAAAATGAACATATGATTTTAGCTGCAGTTCATTCATTTTCACCTTTGTATTCTTGTTATAAATAGCACACCTGGACACTCAACTGCAACACCCATAGCCTAGGTTCCATTTAGCTCTTAGCTGTCATATCTTAGTTTCCAACACTGGTCACGCCAGCGGGGGTCAGGCCTTCCCCAGAGCTCAGATTTAAATTGTTGCAATGTTGTAACCACAGAACATAATTATTATCTGAGAGTACCTTAAACTTGATATCTCGCAGTATACCAGTTCTTTGTCTCATTCACACAGTCAAACAATCATACGTCATACACATACTGATACTGACCCAAGATGCCCACACACCCACAGACTACAAAGAGAAATTGAAAATTAAGAAAATGGCAAGGAGAAAGGACACTGCACAAAGAACCTACGAATAAAACACAATGTCACCAAGGAACTCTAGATGGCAACTTGGAATACAATATCAACAAGCTTAACTTGGGCTGGTGCAAATACAGATGCCAATGCAGCTCTCTTGAGAATATTAATGACTGCTAAAAATGCAAAGCTTGCTCTAATGAGCAGCTATTGAAGAATGCCACGAGCCTTGCTTGAAGACATAAGAACCCAGCTAGAGCTGGACTATGGCTCATCTAGTCCAGCATTCTACTCTCACAGAACCCATCCAGCTGCCTATGGGAAGCCAGCAAGTGGGACTTGTGTGCAACAGGAGTCTCCGACTTGTGATATGGTATTCAGAGGTTTGCCACCTCTGACAAAGGAGTTAGAACATAATCATTATAGCTAGTAGACCTTGTCCTCCATTAATTAATCTACCGGTAATTGTCTTTTAAAACTATCCAATTTGATGGCTATCACTACTTCTTTTAGGAGTGAATTCTATAATTTAACTATGTCTTGTGTGAAGAAGTATTGTCTTTTGTCTGCCCTGAATCTTCCAACTTTTTTTCATTGGATGCCCCTGAGTTCCAGTATTATTGGTGGGGGGGGGCATTTCTTTATCCACACTATGCATAATTTTATACATCTCTCATGCCCCCTCAAGCAGTTAAAAGCACCCTAAATGTTGCAATCTATCCTCATAGGAAATTGAATTGGCGCCATATTATTATGCTGTTTTAAATGAGTATTCTGTATTTGACATCCTTTACTAATGTTTTATTTTGAAATGTTTAAGGTAATATTTTTGTTAACTTTACCATGTTGTGTATTCTATACTTCAGTGTTTTTCAACCTTTTTTGGGCAAAGGCACACTTGTTTCATGAAAAAAATCACGAGGCACACCACCATTAGAAAATGTTAAAAAATTTAACTCTGTGCCTATATTGACTATATATAAAGTAATTTTCCCACGGCACACCAGGCAACATCTCGCGGCACACTAGTGTGCCACGGAACAGTGGTTGAAAAACACTGCTATACTTGACCTTCGCAATGTCTTATTTTGAAATATAAGATAATATTTCAGTTTCCTGTTAATTATGTTGCTCTGAATATATATTTTATACAGGAACAACAACACCCCTACTTGCATGTGACCGTGTATATGTGTGGCACCGGAAATAAATAAATAAATAGAATCACCCCAGGAAATGGCAGGAGAGCTGGAGAGTCCTCATGGCTTGCAATGAGACCCTTCCTGGAGCCCAAGGAGGACATCAGTGAGGGCAGAGGAAGCCCTGAAGAGACCTGAGGTGCAGCAGGACTTTGTTTAGGCAGCTCAGCCTCACCACAGCTGGTTTGCAGGATAGCGCACCAGCAGCAACAACAACAACCACTTCCCCATGCATTCTCTAGTGTTCTCCAGTTGGCTCCAGAGCTTCAACTCTAAATATGTTGGTCTGGATTGGGGAAAGAGTGGAAGAGAGCTGGAGAGCAGGGGAAAACATGCATTTAGGGGCATTTTAGAGGGTGATCCCCACTTTAAGCAATTTCACTTATGCACGTTGGGACCCAGAGCATAACCCCCCATGGAAGTGAGGGGACGCCTGCATTTGATTTTATTCTGGCATTTTAATGTAGGTTGTGAACCGCTTTTAGACTTTTAAAAAATATATATAAAGCTGCACAGAAATGAAATAGCAATAATAATAATAATAATAATAATAATATACGTCCTCTTGATTATTTAAGTTGTCTTTTTTCTGGAACTTTTCCAACTCTACAATGTTTTGAAGTGCAGTGACTAGAACTATGCACAGTATTCCAAGCCTGTGAATATCAATGCTGTTATATAAATCTATGGTGCAAGTGTAGTTGCACCATAGATTTATATAACAGCATTGATATTCACAGGCTTTTTTCAATCACTTTCCTAATGATTCCTAGCATGAAACTTGTCATTTTCACAATTGTTGCACACTGGCTGACATTTTCATCAAGCTATCCACTACAACCACATGGCCTGTTCCAGTCACAACTTCACAAGCATTCCAGCTTGCAATATAGACCAATACTCCCTCCCCCTCTGCACTGTGGTGGGGGTTCTCCTGCCACTGCCGAGCCAATTTCAGAGGGGTGCAGGGGACATGGGGGAAGGAGAGAGAGCAGAGCCCTGCTGCAGAATGTAAGTTCTTGTGCAGGGTTTTCACTGATAGGTGTGGTTAGGTGAATCCAGCCCGTGGTGCAGTTATCAAGATATGCAAGAGTTACCAAGGGTACTACCAGAAACCTGAAATGGGGTACAAATGTATTCCAAGATACATTTATGTATAATATGTTCCCCTCTCTCAAACAGAAAACCTGAAGTGTTACTCAGAATAGTTAATACCGGCATTTTCACATTTGCTATAGAAACCTTGTAATAGTTTGTGTCATAATAAGAGACTACCGGTAGTTCAAAGAAGCCAAGTCAATTTCCACCAGCTGCCAGGAACATGTAATCAGTATGCTGACATAATGCAAGTTGAATTTACTATGGTATAAAGATACCGGTATGTCTCAAAACAAACACTAATTTGAACATGAAACACAAAATTTTGCACACTGAATCAATGGAACTTGTTCCCAAGTAGAATGTGCAGCCTTGGGGAACTGAGGCCAACACTCCTAAACACACTTACCTGGAAGCAAGGCCCAATGGACACAGTGGGACTTACTTCTTAATAAACATTTATAGGATTGCACTATGAAAACCAGAATTCTGGCCTAATGACTTATTGCAAATACATAAACTATTGAATTATTCTACAACATGATAGGTATATCATGTTCCCAGTTCTAGAGCACATTAATATCCATATGTTCTCATTCAGATAGATTCGTGAACAATGCAAACTAAATTCCAAAAAGTTACATTATATGTATATGCCCAAAACTTTATTTAAATCACTAGTGTTTCATGGCTAATTGTGGCACAACAGAAGTACTCAAAAAACAAAACAAGCCACAAAACCCATAATGAAACCACATTTTACATACATACCAGCCTTAGACTCTGGTTATTAGAGGCCTGAATGACAGCCAGGAACAGTGGCGGTCATAGAAATTTAATATTAGAAAGTCACTGGCTGTCCTTGAGCTCGCTTTATTTTTAAAAAACAATTTTTTTAGTACTTCCTATCCTAAAAGGAAGAGAAGCTTAAAATATCATCTGCCAGAAGGCTAATAACTGATGTCACAGAAAAGCTTGATATACAGTCAACAGGAAGTTATTTACCGGTATTTGTATGGGAATTCCTTCCAGTGTTTGTAAACCTCGTGTTTCATAATCCGGCTTGCATTTCTGCTGTGTCAGATTTTTCTATTATTTATAATCACACAAGTAAATTCAGTTTGCATCCTGAAAGTTATGAGAGCCTCTAAAGGGCGGGGGGGGGGGAGGTATATACTTGTTTCTCCCTAGTGGATCTTTTGGCGGTTTTAGGTGTCAGGTATCAGAAAAGCCTAAAGTGTTTCATCATCGATCTGAAGAAGGGACAAGCTAGAGAAGTTTGAGACTTTCCCCTTGTCCTCAAACGGGCACGCCTCCGCAGCGTTTGCAGATGCTCCTTTTCGCATTTTCTGCAACTCCGCCGCCCCAGAGCCAGGAAACCCAAAACTCTCTTGCAAGATGCGCCGCTACCCGCCTTCGCCGCCCAAGGAACCAGATTCGGCGGAGAAGCAGCAGCCTCGGGCGGCGGCGGCGGTAGCAGCGCCCGCAGACCTTGTAGGGGCAAGGAGACAGGCTCCCGTCTCGCGGCATGCCGGAGAGCGGACTTTGCAACTCCAAGCTGCCGGCGAGCCGCCCTTCGCCGAGCCGCTTTCATGCCGCCCCAACCAGCCCTTCTTCCCCCGCACCCCGCGATCCCATCCCCGCTTGCCCAACTTCTCCCGACTCACTCTTGGTGGCGGCGATGAGGCTCTTGCCATCCTTGAGGAGCTCCTTGATGAACTTGTTGGTTTTCTCCAGCTCGGCTTCGTGGGCTCGGATCCTCTCGCGGAACCAGGGGCTGTCCAGGTAGCAGTCGCTGAACTCCAAGGGCTGCAGCCCCATGGCGGCGGCGGCACCAGGGCACCACTCCTCCTTGCAAATCCCTCTTCGCTAAGTACCACCAGCAAGCCGATCCCCGGTCTTCTCTTTCTGCTCTCAGCAAGGCAAAGCAGCAGGCGGCAGAGCGGCGCAGCAGAGCCTCTCCCAGCGTAGCATGGGACCCGCGCGGCTCCGCGGCACCGGCAAAACGTGCCCCTGGAAAAAGCCAAGCGGAGGGGGGAGGGGGAGTCGGTCGCCGCTCCGAGCGCCCGGGACTAGGATACGGCGCTACCGGGGTTGCCAACGTAGCCGCTCCCTTTGGGAAGAAAGCAACCTCTCGCCGCGGCCCGGTTGCGGCGGGAAAAAGAAAAACAAGCAGCTCCTTTCGGCATCCCAGCCCGCTTGGGCGAAAGAGGCAGCTCCGCCCCAGCGTGGCCTCGGCGCCGCCTTTTTCCACAGACCTAAGCTCCCACCCAGCGCCGGCCTTCTCCTCCTCCACCTTCCTTTCTTCCCGCTCGAGCTCCTTCCAGCGCCGGCCGTTTGCCTGTCAGCTCCTCCCCTCACAGCTGCCCAGGGTCTTTCATCTCTCACGCTCCTTTGCAGGCCCCACTCGAAGCAGGGGCGGCTGCTCTCCTCAGGCCAGAAACTCGCGCCTTACAATCAACACGTTGTTTACTCTCGCCCTGTCCTGTGGATGCATTCAAATCTACCCGTATCCTCTCATTAAAGCCATTCCTTTACTTATTGTGGGGCGTTTTTAACCTTCATTTCAATAAAAGATTACCCAGGGCGGGAAACAACTTATTATTTCTTGTTGGTGAGGGTTCCGCCCACCCTTTCCTGATTTAGCGCCCACCCTTTCCTTTAGTTACCTTAAAGGTCCCTTTCCGCTCTTAACAATTTTTGAGAATTTGTTCCCAGTTGGGTGTCTAAAATTTGTGGCTTCCAGTGAAGAGACAAATATGGGACTTGGGTCCACCATTCTGGCAGTAGCAGCCAGCTCCAAGGTGTTGGTGAAACTGGAACTAACCACAATAAGATACTTTGCCATATCAATATTGCCTTAAATAATGTGTCTAGTTAAGGGTGTGGTTCTTGGCTGTAATTGCTGGGATTCTTTTTGTTAAATGGATAAAAGGCATGTTGCAAGTCGGGCTTGCCTTAAATGAGCCAAGCTCCCTGATGGATGGGAGATAGTTCAATGGTTTTGCAACTAAAACAAAAAAGTGTCTTGTTGCACCTTAAAGATTTGCAGATTTGTTTCTAGTATCAGCTTTCGTTGATGAGAGCCCACTTCATCAGAAAAAGCCTAGTCTTGCGGTAAACGGTTGCTGCTACCGTGTTTCTCCTAAAATAAGACACCGTCTTATATTTTTTTTTGCTCAAAAAAACACAGTATGGCTTATTTTCAGGGGATGTCTTATTTTAACCGTGTCACATCGGTACGCTGCATAGCCACGCCTCTCCAGGCTGTTTTAATGGGAAGTACCACGTCACTATGGCTTATTTTCGGGGTATGGCTTATTTTTGGGGAACGGCTTATATTTCGCAAATGCATAGAAATCCTGCTATGGCTTATTTTATGGCTATGTCTTATTTTAGGAGAAACAGGGTAGTTCTCAATGGACAGGCAGCACACATGCAGGACTAGGTGCCCCTCATTTATCCTGAACCCAGACCACAGATTCATTTAAAGCACCAACACCTCCTAGGAGCAAGCTTATCTAAAATCTACCTTCTTGTTTTCCCCAGCTAAAAGTTGCACAACTTTTCCTTCTGTTTGGGAAATGGTTTGAGCTGTTCACTATCTTGCATTTTGTGAAATAGGCTGAGCTAGTATGTTTCCATTAACTGTCCACTTTTCTCTCCTTTTTTTGGCTCCCTCCCAGAAGAAAAAAAGATGCGTGTGATGTAAAAGCCCAATCTGCTGCTTGCAAACATTTTGTAAAGCGCTGTATCCATTCCATCTAAAATCTGTCACAAATTGCTTTTCTAATCACACCCACTAACATCCTTTCTCACTCCCTTTTTGTTAGCGTCCAGCCTAAATAAAAGTTCTGCTGGACTTATAAATTCGTTTCCTTCATGAAGTTTTAGGTGGACCTAATAAAACTGTACAGCTATTGTTTCTTTCGCCCCCACCCCACGCTTCCTTCCTATTGTTTTGTTTTTGTTGTTTAAGCAACTCATGAAGTTGGAAGTACGTGTACTGTACAGCAGCCTCTTCGCCTCCTTTCTACTCATGCGCAAACCGTATTGTAAGGCGGTGGTGTGTTTTGCGCATGCGTAAAATAGTACTACTCTCGTTTGCACAATCTCGGCGGAGAGGTTTCCAGGTCAGCAGACGGCTCTGGAAACTCGTCCCTATCGGTGCTAATCCCGTGTGCGCCGCGGAGCCCTGACCCCGTTTACTTTTCTCGCGATACTTCCATCGCCCTACTCTAAGATGGCGTCCCTAGGCTTCCGCTGGAGCTTGTGAGAGTTTGCCTGCAGTTGTCCTGGCTGGTAGCCCCATACCGCCCGAATGGATTGCCGAGGTGACTGACTCGCCATTCTTTCTGGCTGGCCGTCTCTGTTTGTCTCGGCCTCCCCCGTTTCGCTTTGCACGCACCGTGAACAAGCTCAACGGCGTCTCTTCCCACGCCGCATCCATCCCGACGTTCTGCCAAGGGCGCTGAATGGGGTGGCGCATCTCCGCCTGCCCTGGGCCCTCATTATTGTCCTAAGACATAAGCGATTGGGAAGCTGGGCGAAGAATAAAATAGGTCCAAAAACATTTTAACATCGAGATGTCTTGTGTTTTTAGAGGAAATGCCTGGTTTGCTTGCTTGGATGGCGTGCAGCAGTGGTTACCATACGGCGTGATCCACTCATGTTTACTCAGAAGTAAATCCCACTCATTCCAATAGGACTTACTCCCAAGTAAGTGTGGTTATTAATGTAAAGCAAGATTGCAGTTGCTTTTTGTTGGATAGTTTTTGTTGGCTCCTTCCTGCACTAGTTCCATTACAGCTTTTATTCTCCTCCACTCCCCTTTGTCCTCACTCCACAGTAAATAGGAATATATCGCCCTATATATGTCCCTTTGTCTGGAAGGAATAGATTCACCAACCTCTCACATACTGTGCTAATGTCATATTTTGTTAAAGACAAGCTGCATGTGTACAATTGTTTATGCCTGCCCATTTCCCTTCACTGTTACCACGATCTGTTTGGTTTACCCAAATCAGTTAAAATATTACTGTTACTGCCTTTGTAGTGTTTTTTTTTTTTTAAGTTGAGTGAAATTCCTCCAGCACATATTAATGTTCACCTCTGTTCTTAGAATGAATTTATCAATCACATGGGCATCTGCATTACAAAATGTTTTAATAACACAGGATATATCAACTTCTCATTAACAAACTCCTATGACCAGTAATAGTCACTAGGGCACAGAATAAATGAGCCTTGCCTGATCATGATGTCTCATTATAAAGATGTTATCCAGGCCCCTTGATAATATGTATATTTTGGAATCGCGCAACATTCAGTTATCTATAATAAGTTGTTTTTAAAGTGCAGCTTCCCATGTTTTGCTTCCAGCAGGATCACAAGGAACAGAACTAAAAAACAAAACATTAACCATGTGGTACTGAACACTATTCCTAGCTTTAACTGACAGATCAGGATCTGCAATTTTGTCATGGTCTGACATAGCATGGGTCCCATCATACTATAAATGGTAAAATAAAAATAATTAAGGAGTGGGTCCCATAATTTATCTTTGGGCTAAAGGTGGGTTCCAGGTTAGAAAAGAGTAAAGATTGATGTCCTAATCTGCAGTTTGTGTTGCACTCACAACAACAATCACACAGTGTCCTCTACTCCCACACTTGGAAACCAGCATGCATCCAATTTGCAAAACACTGCAAATGAATCTATAGGTGCTGCATTCATAAGCGCTTTGCTGGAACTCTTAACATGAAAAATAGTAAGTGCATTTGCAAGAAATGTTTCTTGTGTATGTTAAAGCACTTTCACTTTTGTGGCAATTGGGCTGTAATGAGTGCAAAAATGTTGATACAAACCTTTTGTTTGCAACTTTTTGTAACACTGCAATAAATGTTTTTGTTTTGGCAGTTCAGAATGCCTAACTCTAAAAGGAGATCTCGGCATAGGCGCAATGTTGGTCAGGAAGCTGGGAGGCGTGAATTAGTGTCTAGATCCTTGCAAAGTGCTCAACACTGTCTGGAAAATCAGGACTTTGGAACTGCATATGCCCACTATCTCTTGGTATTGAATCTAGCTCCTGAGCTTAAAAATGATGTCAAGGTAAGCAGTTGTTCTTTGTTCAGTCATTCACTCTGACAAACAGGTTTATTTGTACAGGTTTAGTGACAGAAAATAACATGCAAATAGGCCATTGCATGCAATATACAGTGGTACCCCGCTAGACGAAAATAATTCGTCCAGCGAAAATTTTCGTCTAGCGGGGTTTTCGTCTTGCGGAGCGGCAATGGGAGCCGCGCTCCGCAAAACGAAAAAAAAAAGACGAAATTTTTTCGTCTTGCGAGGCAGCCCCATAGACTTTTTCGTCTAGCGGGGCTGCCTCCCGCTAGACGAATGCTTTCGTCTAGCGAGTTTTTCGTCTAGCGAGGCATTCGTCTAGCGGGGTACCACTGTATCTATTTACCAATAAAAACATTTTATTAGTGTGAATAAATTAATTGTTGCAACTAAACTATCACTTTCCTTTAGGAAACATTTCAGTATACCCTTTGTAAATGGGCAGAAGAGCTGAATTCTCTCACACGATTTCAAGATTTATTTGATTGCTATGAACATGCCCTGGAATTATTTCCTAATGATGAAGTTATATGTAACAGCATGGGGGAACATCTCTTCAGGTTTGTAGTTGCCCTTGGTTGTGTTGTATTTTGACAAAGAATTCTAGCATAGTGCTTCTTAAATTTTCATTAATCTCACACATTCCATTAAATACTTAATCCTAAATGCACAGGTATCTAGTAGTGTTGTGATTACTTCTTAGTGTAGGGCTCAGAAGGGGAAAGTCTTGCACAACTAAGATGTGTTATAATACTTTCCGTGTCCACAGTACTGTTTAATGCACAATGTGCTTTATTTTTTGGTCTGAAAGTCCTCCACACAGCATATAGTTAAACTATTTAATTCACTACCACAATATGAGTAGTGGCTGCAAACCTGGATAGTTTTAAAAAAGGAGATAAGGCAAATTCTTGGTTACTAATCATGATGGCTGTGTACTGTGTCCAGAATCAGAGGCATAATGCCTCTGAATATAAATTGCTGGGATACATGAGTGGGAGAGTGTTGCACTTTGGTCCTCCTTCCAGGTTTCCCATATTCATCTGATTGGGCACTTTGAGAATGATGCTGGATTAGTGGATTACATCATAGACCTTTGGTCTGATCCATCATGATTCTTGTTATGTTCTTATGATTTGGTCACAGCAAATCTTAGCGTTAGTTGATTAGTAGTTTGACAAGTTGCAGAAAGTCCCCTTTTCATTTACACAATGCAGTCCAGATTTGTGCTCTTTGCAGTCCTTGGTGACATGTTCTCAAAATGCAAGTGTAGATTTTTGTATATTATTTATGGTTGAACAATTGGCTTGCTAGTTTAAGTTTTATTTTGATTGTGTCACTTTCTTCACAGAATGGGCTTTAGGGATGAAGCAGCTGCATATTTCCATAAAGCTGTGAAGCTAAACCCTGACTTTCCAGATGCAAAAGAGAATTTTTATCGTGTTGCTAACTGGGTGGTAGAACGATGGCACTTCATCATGCTTAATGACGCCAATAGGAATTTGCTGTATCAAAAAGCAATTGAAAAGGCTGTCTGTTCAGGGTGCAGAAGTGTTCTTGATATTGGAACAGGAACAGGAATTCTCAGGTTTGTTGTGAATTCAGTTAATGTAAATGTTGATATTTTTTCTGAATATTGTGAAACAGATAATAAATTTGCTTTGCTAGGGGGTTTTCTGTGTTTTGTGTTAACTTCTAAATTTTGTGTTCTTCTAAATTATGTTGAAAGTGCCCTGTAATTACTATGTAATAAAGTGTGGTCTGAAAGGTTAAATAAATTGAAAGTCTCTTCAGTCCCAATTTGATACAGAGGGCCCATTTAAGGTTATTAAAATATTTTAATTAATATTTTATTTGAAAAATGTTATATTAATATTTTGTCAAAACAAGAATCTCTGATGATTTCTGTTTAATGTCCTCTGATGTTTCAGCATGTTTGCCAAAAAGGCTGGCGCACCTTCCGTCTATGCGTGTGAGTTATCCAAGACCATGTATGAATTGGCTTGTGAAGTGCTAGGTGCAAACGATTTGGATGGAGAAATCAAACTACTTCACATGAAATCCCTTGATATAGAAATCCCAAAGCACATACCTGAAAGGTTACTCTTATATTTTGTTGTGACATCTTACTTATTTTTCGTTCAGAATTGACAATTTGCACTGGCAATTTGTAATCTTGTCTTATTTCTAACAGAATTGACCTCCCACACTGCAGGTGCTAAACATTTTGGTTATTTATATTCATGGCACATTTCTTTCATCTTTAAGCCATCCAAATAAGCTTCCATTAAACAGAGTGGAGCTGAATGCATTTATAAGCTGTTCCTTTGTATTCCCTATATCCTGTTCCTTATTTATTTCCTGAATAACTCAGAACATCTGTCCAGAATGTTTTTATTTTATTTTAGAAGGGCAAAACCTTCTTCAGAATTAATTTCAGTAAATACCTTACAATCTGGGATTTTTTTTTTGCCAGCCTTGTATTCTCCACATACTTTGAATTGCAATTCCCTTTAGCCCAAGCCAGCATGGCTATGCCAGCCACAGCAGATTAGAGTGGTAGTCTAAAGCATCTGCAGGCATCACACTGGCGATGGCTAGCACAGCTAACAGTAGTAGCAAAGCATAGAATCATATGCTGCATCCCCAGGACCAATCAAAATATCATCCCCTTGCTCTGGAAGCCGATCCTGCAAGGGGCTTTTCCAGAACTGAGGTGTAATGGGGAGATAGTTGCCTATGGCCTGCAGTGCAACATTCCAAATGACTGTGGACACACTCTTCTCTGTCATTCCACTCCCCCCCAAAAAAAATCTGATCATAAACTTTTCTGGTATATTAGAATAACTAAGAACTGTGAAAGGTAGTTATAGGGCCAAGGGTTCAGAAAGGATGCTGGCTTATCTTAAGCAGAGGCCAAAAGCCCAGAATAAAATTTGATTACTCAACACAAGAATAGACTACTGATTTCAAGTTAGTATATTTTAAGTCCTGCTTCAGCTTTTATAATTTTCTTCCATTGCTGATTATAGCGGCTCTGAACTACTGCTTTCTTTTTATAACACTATATTTCATAGAGTGTCCCTGGTTGTCACTGAAACGGTAGATTCTGGTTTATTTGGAGAAGGAATTGTGGAAAGCTTGATCCATGCTTGGGAGTATTTGCTTTTACCGCCAAAGGCAAGTATCTATGGGTGTCTTAAGGCCTGATCCACTGTAAAAAATGATTTTGCACTATGACTGCTATGGATAGCAATGAGTTGAAGGCTCTGCAGCGTTGCAATAATGTTTTAACATTTTTCTTTTATTAGTTCCCATAAACAGCGAACTTGAAACGTGAAATGTAAACATTACTTACACAGGTCTTCCAGATCACATAAGAAAGTTTGCTTGCCAGCACTGCAGCTCCCTAGGGTCCAGTAGTGCACATGGGAAAGAACATTTAAGTGTCCTCACAGTTAAGTGGACCCTTAAGGCTGGGAAAGTCAATTGCAGTAGACTGTACCATTCTTTTCAGTCCGGAGCGAGAGATTAGACAAGTGTGTGAGAGAGTTTTTTAAGAAGTACCAACCTCAGGCCAACTCTGTATAGAACATGTTTTAAAGTATAAAATATTGGGCTGGATTCAACTAACCCATTCTGCTAGTGGAAGCCAATGCAGGGACTCCCGCTAGCACTGTGGGGCTTTTCCCTTCTCCTCTTGGCGCTGCCCCCCCCACCTCTTCCATATCCAATATGGAGGGTCAGGAGAACCCCCAAAACAGTGCACAGGGAGAGGAGATGGGAGATGGTTCCATCAGGCAAGCAGAAATGCTTGCACTAACGAATCAGTCTCCTTAGCACTACATTGAATTCCACCCATTGAATGTAATGCGAGGAAAATGCCATGACTTAAAGAGTGCGCAGCTGGTGCAAAATAAAAATGAATTGTATCCACAATGTAATTTTTTGAATGTGTCTTGAAGTTCTAGATTCAAAACCAACGAGGGCATGTTTCTTACCCCCTCCGTTCATTGTACTGGTTACTGTATTTTTTAAAAAAATGAAAGATTTCCCCTTCTCATAGTGATTAATTCCTTACCTCAGAAAACCCATTAAGGGTCTTCCATTGTAGGAATTTCTGAGATGATGTTACATATTGCAACAGTTAGAAGACAAAATAGTTACAGTTGTGGAAGATTATTCTTCAGTAAATATAATAAACGGCTGAAATGTTTTCTCCTTTAAACAACTGATAAAGATATTGCTTCTGATATCACTAGTGCTGAAAATTGTCTAACATGCTTTTCTAATAGTCATATGTGTTATACCATATCTTTATTTTTAATTCAAGTCAAAATGTGTTCTAGACTGAGGGTTGGCTTGGCCACAATCTCTCATTTTGTACAGTGAATAAAGCAGATTGAAAAACAATTAAGGACAGACCTTTTTTCCACTCAGCTGAAATCCAGATATTTATACTTAACTTGACTCAGCCAAACCCTAACTTAATCTTTGTACAGTGACTGAACAATTTATATTTATTTTGTGTTTTAATTGTATGTTAATCTATTTTTAGCACAATGTTAATTTTAAGAGTTTTAAGTGTTTTTAATTGTTTTTAACTTTTTTATTGTTAACCACTTAGGTATTGTACAATTAAGCAGTATATAAATTTAAAGATAATGGAATAAGTTTTTTATGAATAGTAGTCTTGTTGTATAGTTTTGAAACTTTATCTATCTATTTATCAATCAGCCCAATGATGGCAGAGTTAACACTGAAAACTATGGTAAAGTTATACCAGCAGGAGCTATTATATGGGGCATGGCAGTGGAATGCGGAGAGATACGCAGACATCATAGGTATGTTTGTGCTGCTGATATACGTTGGGAAAGCATGTTTAAACTTGGACAGGGAAGAGGAAATGTCTCCCTTTTAAAGATAAGATTTTTATTTTGCTCATCCTGCTTGTTAGGTTGGATTCCACATAAGTGGAACTAACAATAACTTTGAGTTTTCTGCACTGAAATTCAGAAAACTTGAATCATCCTTTTTCCAAAACGAATCTCATCCCACATGGAAGATGTCAACCCATCTTCAATTTGGTCATCAATTTCCACTTATGTTCTTTTCTTATAGAATTCTCTCTTCATGTGCAAGAGCCTAATGTAATTTTTAAGGAAGAGAGTAAAACTTTCAGGGTATAAATACTAGAATGTGGGAAGGCTGTTAGATTAATACAATTTATTCTATGCTGTTAATTTAATTGACTGTGTTTTTACATTGCATGTTATTAACAAAAACAACCCTGCCCTTCTTATGGTTGAAAAGAAAGGGATATACATTTTAAAATAGAACACAATCATTACGTATGTCTTTAAGCTCAGCAAATCTTTTTTTGTGAGCCTCTCCTTAATGTGCCAAGAACCAATGCTGAGTTCAACACATTCTAAGTGTTGGTGCTGACCTTTAAAGCCCTAAACCGCCTTGGTTCTGTATACCTGAAGGAGTGTCTCCACCCCCATTGTTCAGCCCAGACACTGAGATCCAGCGCCGAGGGCTTTCTGGCGGTTCCCTCATTGCAAGAAGTGAGGTTACAGGGAACCACACAGAGGGCCTTCTCGGTAGTGGCACCCGCCCTGTGGAACACCCTCCCTTCAGATGTCAAGGAAATAAGCAGCTATCCTATTTTTAAATGACATCTGAAGGCAGCTCTGTTTAGGGAAGTTTTTTAAATATTTAATGCTGTATTTTTTTTAACACTTGATTGGGAGCCGCCCAGAGTGGCTGGGGAAACTCAGCCAGATGGGCGGGGTATAAATAATAAATTATTATTATTATTATTCATGAATTGCATGATTTTGTCTTGTGAAACCTAATTTCTGTCTTTCCTTTTCTCAGGGTGGGTGCAAAAGAAATTGCTGATGTGTGCTTGCCAGAAACATTGGAGTTCCATAGTCCAGTGTACGCTTCTGTAAACTCAGATGAAAGTCTTGAACCTTACACCACTGAAAAACTCAGCAGAGTTCCTGGTGGCTATACGGCCCTCACAGAACACTTCCAAATTATGACAGCCAACTTTAACAACCTGCAGGTAACTTTTGGATCACATGGTGAATGAAATGTTTATCAATTGCAAAAGGATTAATGCAGAGGTAAAAGAGAGGTTCATCTGGATTTTATTCTGTATGGTGAGATGAAGGTGCACAGAAGATAAAAAGATGACTGAGGATATTCTACGGCCCCACAGTGGGATTAAGAAAGGACAGAAAGATGAGGCATGAGATGGGGAGCCTGTGACCCTTAAGATGTAGTTGAACTTCTATCAGCCCCATCTAGCAGAGCCATTGGTTATGGATGTTAAGAGTTATAGTATAGTGACATCTGAAAGGCAATAGGTTTCCCATCAGTGGATTAGGAAGACAGCTTTGCCATACAGTTCTATAAACTATTTCTTTTAGGAGCAGTCAGCATTGGATATTGCAAGCAGCTATAGTCATTCTAGATAGGCTCTGAGCTAGTACCAGTTAAGCCTGAGAGGGTAATGTGTTTCGTCGGTCATACAAGCATGCCTCTTTGATTTTTGACCCATGGGAAAATGTTTGCAAGCAAGATCTTAAAATACACCCCCTTGTATACAGGCAATTATTGCCATGCTCTGAATCAATAACTCTGTTTGCACCTTCACTTTATCTGGCATCTGAGATTAATAGGCAGAGTACAGCAAAGCACTTAGCTGTACTTTAATAGAAACTATAATGCAGTGATCTGTGGGTATGTTCCATCAAGATTTAAATACTTAATATTATATGTTTAATTTTTTAATACTTCTGGGCAAAACTGTTATATGCTGAGCTTGAGCTGTCATTGAATCCTAAAAGATCAGTGTCTTGCAAAGGAGAAGCAGATAAAAAGTAAAAAAGGCCATCTTGGGAAATGTAGAAAAAGGTGGGTACCAGGGAGGGCAGGAGGACTCCACTGTTGAACAATGAAACTTTACTCTGGACTTCATCAGTGTTCTCTACTTAACATCTGCATATAAATTTGCTATTAATTGGTGGTGGTGAAAAACCCCCACCCTTTGAAAATAAAGAATTACTGTAAAAAAAACAACACCACAATCTCAAGAGTGGTTTATGTAAGAAAGGAAAGTTTTGGAGCATGACATTCTTTTTTATTTTGGTTTTCCTTACTCCTTGCAACCCAATTATGACTAGTATTTATCTGGGCTCAGCAGGCTCTGAGTCTTCTGGAAAGAAAGGCATCCCCATTTAGTGAGATTTCCATATTGGGTCCTAAAATATGTAATCATAATATATCTAATGCCAAATTTTAGGGATACTGTACAATAATTATTACTTATATATTCTTCTTTCATTCAAAAAAAGACTGTTATTTTTAGCTACCATTCAAATTCATGGCCATCAATGGCTAATAATCATTATGGCTATAGCTATATATTACATCCAATATTAGAGGCAGTGTGCTAGGAAACTTCAGTAGGAAAGTGCTGTTATGCCCTTGACCTGCTTCAGAGATCTGGTTGGCCATTGGGGAACAGAATGCTGGATTAGATAAGTTTTTAGTGTTATTCATCAGGGATCTTATGTTCCTATTCAGAAGGGCTCTTCTAATGCTCTCCAACATATTTTGCTTCTTTTTTTACCATTCTTGGTTAGGAGCTGAAAAGCTTTGCAACTCGTAAGCCGTCCAAGATCAACATGCCTGTTATTAAAGCAGGAATACTAGATGCCATTGTGGTCTGGTTTACGTTACAGCTTGATGATGAGCACACTCTCTCTACAAGTCCAAGTGAGGACACCTGTTGGGAACAAGCAGTGTACCCTGTACAAGGCCTCCTTGGTATGTCTTCGGGGTTTTATTTTTACGGTGACATTAAAATGCATTTTCTTTCTAGGATATGTGTCTGGCTTGTTTTGTATGTTTGAGATGAGAGGCAGGATTTCTAATAAGCAAAAAAAAGTTACTTTTCTTCATCGTTTTCAGGTAGCATTCTTAGGAACTATTTATCATACTGAGAAAGGTGAAGGTGCTCAACACTGAAAGCCTTCACTTTATGGAAATGTCATTTCAGTATATCTGGGCTGGGGAACGGAATTCTGATGGAATCCTTACCTTCCCGCACAGGTCAACTTTGATGGGTGGGTGTCAAATGCCTGGTGTCAAGGGGCAATGTCAATGGGGCTTGCTGTAACAGCCCATCAACTGCACCTTGAAGTTAGTTTGCAGAGGGATTCAAACTGTGCCAGCCAATAGGCATCTTCCCTCTGCTTGTGAGGCAGTCTCTTATGCAGCTGATCTCAGTGAGCCCCACATTAAACAAGTGGAAGCACACTTTAAATTGCATTACATGTGTTGTGTATTGAAGTGTAGGCACAACACAGGAGTGAGTAGTCAGCAACGGGTTAATGGGAGTGATTATTTTTAATTAGCTGCACCTGGGTTGGCTTGGAGCCCAGGTGCTATATATGGCTGGAGAGCTGGGCTTTTCAGCGTCTTCTGTTACTTACCTGATGAGATGAATAAAGATACTTTCGTACCACTGCTGGCTGGACGCACTATTTAACATTGGCGACGAAGGTGGGATCCAGCCAGTGAAGTGCAGTCATGACGCAGGCCAGTAGCAGCAGCACCCGGGAGGGATCGGCTAGCAGTATGGCAACACGTGGCTCGATTGAGGAATTTAATATCAATGAGCCAGAGGAATGGAGTGATTACAGAGATAGACTTAAGTTTTATCTCCATGCAAATAGGATTACCAGCGCTGAGGAGAGACTGGATACATTCCTCAGCGTGTGTGGAAAGGCTACTTTTAAACTTGCCAAGAACCTTATTGCTCCAGCCACGCTTGAGTCAAAGACTTTTGAGGAGTTGACTGAGGTGCTTGGCAGCCATTTTGAGCCAGCGCCTTCACAATTGGCCCGCAGACAGATGCCTTGAGGCTGCACTATTTAACAACATGATTAATAAATCAGTCAAATTTACTTGAATGAAATCCTTAAATAGAAATGCCAACTGAGACGATACCAGCCATGCATCATGAGGATTCCCAAACAAAAAAGGCTTAGCAGAGTAAGTTGAAGGCAAGGACTAGTAAAATTTGGCAGCTGGGAGTAGGAAGTCCAAGTGAGGATTTAGGAGTCCAAATTAGGAGTAAGTGGGGATGTAAATAGGGAGCTGTAAAAGTGGCAAACCTCATTTATCCTAAGCAAGTAACGTTCCTATATTTTCACAGTTTAAAATAAATGCTTACTCAAAATTAATCCCACTTAGTTCAGCAGCATTTCAGGGAGTACTTCCACTGACCTCAATGGGAAACATGATTAGGAATACAGTGGTACCTCTGGTTGCAAATGGGATCCATTCCAGAGCCCTGTTCGCAACCTGAAAGGTCCGTAACATGAAGTGCTGTGTCTGTGCATGTGTGCAATGCAATTCGGTGCTTCTGCGCATGCGCGAATTGCCGAACCCAGAACTAACCCGTTCCGGTACTTCCGGGTTTGGCGTGTTCATATCCCATGATGAACACAACCCGCAGTGGCCGTAACATGAGGTATGACTGTACATGGTTAATTTCCAATTTAATTTCTAATATCTATATCTTCAACTATTTCAGCCTAAAGTCTCGGAATTTAGACAGACAATATGTTTGTATTTTAAAGTTTATCTCTGCATTCATCAGGACAAGTGTCTGCTAATCATCTGGACACAGGATAGAGAACAAAATTGTGACGTTTTACAGGATCAGCTTGGCTAAGCAGTTAATCCATGTTCCTGTTGATACCCACTTTCCCCACCACCACCTCCTTTCTAACATTTTATCATATTTCCTTTCTATCATGCATCACTGACAGATAGTTTGAGTCATTTTTAAATAGAAACTTTGTTTTTACAATGTAAGCCGCTAACATTGATAAATTGGTGAAAGCTGTAGTCAGTTGCACTCCGCATTAAGACAACTATTGGGCCTCTTTTGCTTCCACTCTAATAAAATCTGCTTGGCACGTGTTGCAGCATTAGAGGCTGATCAAAGGAGCTGTTAAAGTAGTGCATGTTTTAGGAAGAAGACTGGAACAGTAGTGAAGGCACAGTAAATAATGTATTTCATTCTCTATCCTTGTGTGATTTGAAGATTACTCTCTGAGATCTGGGGACTCAGTTACAATGGAAATATCATGCCAGGACTGCTATCTAAGGATCCAGAAGATTTCTCTTGTGACCTCAGAATATGGAATGGATGTGGAAAGAAATTTCAAGGAGAAGAATAGTGAGGCTGAGCTCTGCAGTGCTCTGGCCAGCCTTCAAACAACAAATGCACTGGGACAAGAATGCATGCTGGAATCTACTGAGATTGCTTTACTGAACAATAGGAGATACCACGAATGTTTTAAAGCTGCAATAGGCAAAGTGCTGTCATCCTTAAGCCTCTGTGAGCAATCCATGGATGTGGACAGCCACAGTAATGAACTGAATCTTGAAAAGAACCAAAGCAAGAACTCAGTGACTCCTGATCCTTTGTATGTGTTGGACGTATCAGAGGGCTTTTCAATTTTGCCAGTAATTGCAGGCAAATTTGGGCCAGTTAAGGCCTACAGCTCTGTTGAAAAAGAACAGCACCAAGTAGCTCTCAGCCTGATTTCAGATGCTAACAAATTTCCTAAGGAAACTTTAGAGTTTTGGCTCAACCACCTACAGGATGAAAACATGGTATTACAGAGACCAAAATCTGACAAGTTATGGAGTATTATAATTTTGGATGTCATAGAGACTTCTGGTCTAATTCAACAGGACGTGATGGAAAAGGCTGCAATATCCAGGTATTGTATGACATGAAATTTTCCTGGACTATATTTTACTGTTATATTCATGCATAAAACCTTAGCCAATGTAATATAATTTGGAATGAGACTTAGCCAAAAGACTCTTGGAAAACAGTTCGTTCTACATTGAATCCATATGTGATCTGAACTTTTCAAATTAATGAGGCTGTTGTAGCTTTATGGGTCATAGCAATGTAGTTTCATGTAAGACTGAGAATAAACCTATTTAAAATTAGGCATATAAAATTAAAAGACGATGGAGTTGGCTCTGACTGTTTGGTCATGCTTCTTGCAAAAAAACAAAACATAAACACACCAAAGTACTTTAAACAGAATGCTTCTGATTGATGGTCTAAATCTTGATTTGTTGCAGGAAGCCTGAGGGCAGTGTGGAGGGAATAGTTGTGAACAGTGCTTTTTTCTGGGGGGACGCAGGGGTACGCGTGCCCCTAAACATTTTGTGAATCTAAGTTTGGCCTTATTCATGGGCAGTATTTCAATATGAGTAGGAAAGTGAGAGTACCCCTAAACATTTTTTTAGAAAAAAAGCACTGGTTGTGAATGTTAACACTTTATATTTTTTGTATAGATGTTTGCTTCACTCTGGAGGGAAGATATTCCCACAGCATGTGAAGATGTATGGAATGCTTGTGGAATCTAGGTCATTGCTACTTGAGACCACAGTTCAAGGGACAGATCCCACCCTCGGTTTCAACATTGCACCTTTTATCAACCAGTTTAAGGTATGAAATGTGTTACATTCATCTATATCCAGTTTAGCATGCTGTCTCAAAGATTAGGGTGCCAGAAAAAAGCTTCAATGTTTTATTAAAGCCACAATCCAGAGAACAGCAGCTTTAACCCTGTATGCCCAGGGGAAGGCCTTTCCCTTTTCTTAAAAAAATTAAAATGGAGGTTTGCAGTGTGACACGGTGAACTGCTGATCAAATTAAAACATCTGTCTCACTGGATATGCAGCTGTCAAATCTTTATCAAAGCCTAATTAATTTCTTCATGTAATGTTTTGTAAGCAGTTTTCACTATTTTACAGTAACAATAAGGACATCTGATTTATTGAAAGCAGGGGAAATTCTGTTAATTCCAATAGTTTGGTGTAGAGCAAAACTGATGACCAACATTTGCAAGGAATATGTTAAGAAAGTAGGGCTATTTGAGCCATCCTGATGCTGTGGTACAGACATCCTTTTGCCTAAAGTGGGACAAGACCTAGAAATATATGCCCCAATGACAGAACTGGTCACTTGCCAAAGGCACACCACAGCTTTTTGAAAAGGCGTCACAATGATTACAATTAATCTCAAAACATGGTATATTCCATTTCAGGTGCCTGTCCGTGTTTTTTTGGATATGTCCACACTTCCACACACACCTTTGAGCAAATCAGTGGAACTTCTGCGAGTGGATCTCATGAATCCATACTTGAATTGCTCTAGTAGAGAAGTTAAGGTAAATCTAAGAGATGGTAGATATTGCATGCTTTATTTTATTACTCTGTCATTCTTTAGTATCAATGTTGCATTTATGGAATTGCACAGGTATCTGAAATGTTCTGTGCTTGATACTTTTGGCACTAGTACTTGATTAAAACGTTACCCCCTTTTAAAGCAGAAAATCAAGTTAGAGGAAGAAATCATACCATTTCTATTCTTGTTCATTTGGTTCTGGCTTGGAGTTTACTGCCTGCAGTCAGAATTAAGTCTCATTGCATTCTAGCTGGGTTACCAATTACCAAATGAACATGGGCCATTCACCTTATCAGGAGAAATTATGGTGGGGCATTGTATTTCAAGGCTAGAGATATACTGGGATTGTACTATGCAGAGAGAGCTAACATTTTGCCCTCCACTTTCCATCACTCCTAGACAATATGGGCACTAGTCAGGGATGGGAGTAGTCATTCAAAACATATTGGAAGCACCACAGCAGCTAACCCTATCTTCTGTAGCCCTCTCGCAAAACCGATATACAAAATCACTGAAGATAAACTCTTGGGTGTCTGAAAAAACAAGATGCAAATTGGGAATAGTGAAATCTTCCTCAAACAAGCTTGAATGTAAAGAATACAAAATTTGTTGTTGTTGTTGTTGTATTGTGGGGCGAAAGATGATTGCTATATAGTAACATAAAATCTTACTTTTGTAGGTCCAAGTTTGTAAAGCAGGTCACGTGACTGGTATTCCATTTTGCTATCACGTGTACCTCGATGAAGACACTGTTTTAGATACATCAAGCAAGTCATCCCACTGGAAACAAGCTGCTATTGTGTTAGATAAGCCCATTCAAGTTCAAGCAGGAGATGAACTTGTGCTTGACGTTCAGTATCACAACAGTAACGTTAGCATTACAGTAAAACAGTAAACTGCCATCAGCTACAGTGTTTTTACTATTTTAAAAAGCCTACAGTACTTAGTTATTTATACTTGTTAATCATGTCTTAGACTTAGGGTCACACTTTTGAGTATTTGAAGATCTAAACATCAATTGAACTGTTGTGAAATTCAGCACGACTTGTTTAGCAATAAAGCCATGGACCATAAAGAGTAGAGAAAGCATGCAGTTCTGCCTAGAAGTCTGTGTAAGATGTCTACAATGCTGAATAACTTGATATTTGTATTATTTGCCTTTTGGAGAACTATATGAATTTGAGTATAAAAAGTAAAATGGAATGGAATGCCACAACATGCCTGTTCACATCTCACTTTGAAGGTTAATAGAGTAAAAATGAATTTGCTGGGCAGCAACAGTGTTGTACAGATTGACTACTCATACATTTCCCTGGAAAAACAGATTCTTCAGCTACAGAAACAAGTAGTTTCTTGAGAGGTGGTAGTGGTGAGAACCTTTTTGTTATAAATGCCTAAACATGTATTACAACATGCTAAACATTTTTGTGTGAAAACTAGCAGATAACAGATCTAGTAATGCTAGTTTCAGGAAGGATGAAAAATCCTTAATGGGTAAGAAAAAATATTTTAGGTCTGGTTTGGCTGTATCTAATTCTGATCTAGAAGAAAAACAGCTTTTTTTAAATCATGGGATGTAGTTTTGTTTCTGCATGTAAAATACCATAGTCACACAGATGTTACTATTGTCTACCGAAGTATCTTGGCCAGCATGAACTTCCTTTCCCCTGTACTGGGAGCACTGAAGTAGCATCAGTTGCAGTGATTGCAGTATGAAAGCAGTGTCCATCTAACAAGCAGCTGGCTAACCAACAGCGGTCACACAAAGCAGAAAGAGTAACAAGAGCATAAAGAAGAAACAGCCCTGGAAAGACTGAAATGAGATAGGGAGAAAAGGACAAGAGGAAAACAAAGAAGACATGGAGAAAAATGAACAGAGCCCCAGAGTGGAAGTTACCAGACCAAAAAAGGGCAGTGGGGAAAGAAAAGGCACACAGAATAACACTAGCCTGCAACTCCAAACTGGAGCTGCAGTAGCTAGTCAACCAGAAACAAGGCACTATAAACAAACGTTAGGAAGAGGCAAGAAGCATGAATCAGTTTAGTTTTAATGTTCCCGTCCCACCCCTGGGACAGCCATCAATGCAGAGCTGTTTAAGTTACCAACTTGGAGGGAAGATACCACCTCCTCGAAGAAGCCAAAAATGGCTCACCACAGATTACCCCACCATCCTTTTGCTGAAGCCCATTTTCATTGTTAAGAAGATGCCTAAATCAAGCTTACAGGCAGTATTCCCAGATGGCAACAAACCACAGGATGAAAAGCAAGACTGGGAAGCACCAGAAAATTCCAGTTGCTAAAAGACAATGTACCTCTATAGCCTAGTCTTTGCCCTTTCTTCCTGGAGTAAACCCACCTGTGGTTAAGGAAGGGATTATTTACACTCAAAAGAATATTTGCCCCTTTGGAATTAAGCATAGGAACTAAACCACTGGTGAGCTTTATCTTTTGGCCTTCCCTTGATTTGTGGGATCTAGGCATGGGGGGGGGGGGGGGGGTTGAGATGCCTCCCATCAGAGTCAAAAGTTAACCATTAAAAAAAAATACTATGGAAAGGAGCTCAAGAGGATTATTTGTACATAATCCCTCAACATTGAAGGAATGCAAAGTAAGAGTTAATAAAATTTTATTTCATTATGTACAATAAAGGCAATGATTTGCCCTTTAACCACTTTAAGGACACACCAAATTTATCCATAAAATAAGCAGCCTAGTGAATAAGGCCAAGTATTTACATAACACACTAGTACTGCAAAAGCACTTGTAGGATGAGTTCACCGTAGCAGCCACAAAACAGTTAAAAACTCAATTCCTGTAAAGGGCACCTGAATGCTAAAAATAGCTTGAGTTCTCTCTGAAGATGCCACTTAATGTAAACCTTGCTGCAGCATTTTATATGAAGGTAAGACAGCAAGCATGCAATGCAGATACAAATGTGGTAATGGGTAACAAGTCCCTTTTGTTGATCAGATGTGCAAGTCCTTAAAACAATAAGTTGTTACATTCTGTATTAGTATTTCAAAGCTTACTTGATTCTAGATACATTTTTGGAAGGCAAATATACTATAAATTCAAGAATAGTAGGCATTAAAATGGTATCCGCATGATAAGAGGAGCACAGATTAATTGATGAGCCATTGGTAAGTATCCTATGAGTTTTTTTGAGACAAAAATACAGGAACACTGATCAGTTTTCCAGTAAAAAGCCTTGTTTCATTTTAACTCCCTAATTAGAATGCCTTTAGACTCCAAGTTGGGTTCAGTTTAGCATTAAGTAGTTCTATTAGCACAAGAACTACCACAAACAACAGGAATTCCCCACCTCACCCTGTGCACCCCCTAAATCTGTTTCTTCAATCCTCTGTGACAGATCTGGGGAGGGTGTGGGGAGGAGTTCTGTTGTGCTAGTAGTAATCTCTCTGCTAACAGGAAGCAGTAGTAGATTACTACCCTCCAGAGCAACTTCCAGGGTGTGAAAGACCAAGATACACTTAATACATTAACAACAAAATTTAGAGCCAATGCAGCATATAATGCTCAAATCCAAGTACTTCTGCTTAACTGGACTGTGCCACAAATATGCCAGTATTGTTAAAAGAATGATTTCATTTACTGCTCCAGCTAAGGTCTCCAGCAGCTCAGCAACAATTCTGGCATGCTGATAAGACGGTATTCTGGGATGGTGCAATTACTTTGAGAGGGAAGTCAACATCAGGAACTTTCTACCTCACTCCAATTTCAGAGGCAGGTTTTTGAACCAAGCAGCATTGGCTACTCAACTTACAGTAATAATTTAATTACATGTCTGGCACCAATACGCTCTTTCAATGATGGTTTAGAAATTCCCCATTTAAAATCAAATAACATCTGTTTTGTTTTATGTGCCACTTGGTGCAGCTGACAAACATAGCATCATCCCGGCAAATCACAAAACATTTGAGAAAAGAGTTGTCTAACTTTCATCCAGAGGCTTCTCTATTGGAGGATTCTCACTTTCTTCTGCTGATTTACATAAGCCATCAAATACTGGTTCAGGAGGCATTGTTGGAGTCAACGTATGTCCAAACCCTTGATAGTGGCCCACAGGTGATGATGGTACTGAAGAAGCAGTAGAAATTGGATCCTGGGTAGATGATGACAGCAAACTTGTATGTTCATTCTGTTCATAATCTTCACCAAAAAACATTTTTCTTGGCTGACCAAAAACTGTTCTTCCTAAAAGGAAAGTATTTTAAAACAAATTATTTTCATAGGACTGGCACTGCAGTTAATAGAAAAATGACCTAGCAATACGGCTCATGTGGCATCTTCAGAAAACTCAAATGTTTACACCTGTTTTTCCATAGGGGTGCATTTTTATCCTTCTCACTTACCAACATTGCGAACTTGTTCAGTTACATCTGCCCTGATATCAGAAATATCCCACATTGCAAGAAAAGAATCAAAGCATGATCCTTCTTCAGCTTGCTGCACATAAGGTTTGTAGGAAAAACTGTAGTGATGAGCAATTGCAGCAAAGAACATCTCCACGCAGATAATAAAATCCTGAAACAAAAGAATCCAAATTCAGTCCTATTCAGCCCCACATATGCAGCCATGTAATGTATTCCTCGCAGCAGCTCCTTTAGACTTGAAGGCCAATTGACCACAAACTACCTTTATGGAATAATAGTATTCCAGAAACTTCATGTGTTTTACACCAGCTTAAACATAGTGGGACCATCAGCCAAGTCTATTCTCATACTTTGGTTAAACTAGGACAGCAAGCCGCAGTCAACCAACTAAATGTTTAATTTAGAGTAAATACTGCCTTCTTGCACTTAGTAGAGAAGACAAAAAGCAAAGCATGATAAAGGACTGCGCTCATGCAGGCCAATGCAGATAGCATAGCTATTAACAGTATACTAGTCACACCATTAGAAAACTAGTTTTAAGCACTTAAATTTAACTGCATATTTACAGATATGTGTTGTAGGACAGTTTGATCAATGGAGCTGGTAGGCTAGTTACCTGATAACTTGCTCACTCTCAATGAAAAAAGTAGCTACATGTATCCATAATGATTTTGCTTCAAATACCAATCTGCCCCTTTTCATCTATTCCAAAGGATGTGGGGTGCTGGAAGGCTTATGTTTACAACAGCAGTTCCAACTTACCTGTAGACCAGTTGCCACTGCTTCAACACTTTTCCATTCCCATGTGTGTGTTTCAGAGATAACACCGACTTTCACCAACAATGCAATAAGTGCAGCTTGCCTATACAAAATTGACATTCTTAGAAGAGATTGGGTTATCACCACACAGAAGCTACACAGCTGAGAGGCGCTGGTCTAAAGTTCTAGTGAGCTTTCATTGTAAGGTTAGAAAAAACAAAAACAAATCTATGAAAGAAAGTAAGATCACAAAGCAGATCAATAAAATGCTAGAAATATGAACCTGCAAGCCCTGTGGCCATTATGCTCACACAGGAACAGTGAATGTGCATCACCCACAATAAAGGAACTTCCACGCAAACTAGTGCTAGGCTAAGAGATGTCTCTGGAAAAAGATCAAAGATGATCTGTCAGTATGGAGAAAGGTTTCAGTGTAAACTGGAAATCTGTGCTAAAACTTTAGAATGAATTAGATAAAAGAGAGTTAAAACTTTGGTTGTACCCTTAGCTATTTTGAAGTTGCATGAAAATGTTTTTAAACACAAAACTTTAAAAAACTAAACCATGGTAATTTTAAGCACAGAAGAAGGCTGGTCTTTTCACTATTGTACAACACCTTGCATAGGTGAATCGAGTTTGCTATAGAGAGCCAATATGGTGCAGTGCTTAAGAGTGTCCAACTAGGATCCAGGAACCCAGGGTTCAAATCCCTGTTCAGTTATGAAGCTCACTGAGTGACCTTGGGCCAGTCAGTGTCTGACAGCCTGGTCTACCTCACAGGGTTGTTGTAAGGATAAAATGAGGAGGGGGAGAACCACGTACACCATACTGAGCTCCCTGGGAATAAAAAATGTGGCTATAAAGGCATGCACTTATTTGGGAGTAAGCCCCAAAGAGATTTATTTCCAAGTAAACATGAACAGGATTGTGCTGTTAAGCAATTTAAATAAAAACAGAAACAAGACTTAATTATATTACTATTTGTTTTCTGACAAACACTTAAGTATCCATATGCATTTAGACATGTCCATAACAGGTTTTACACAAAAAAGCACACAACACTCCACTTACCAAAAAGAAACAAAAATCACCATCTTTACACACAGAAATTTCCCTACAGGTTTGATTGGGTTTAGTTCTTCCCGCAGTACTTTATAGAACAACACAAGGCAGTACATGGCAAACTAAAACAGAGGAATAGAAATGTTTAGCAATTTGCAGTGGGAACACACAGAACTCCTACATTTCATCATACCAATAATCCCCTGGAACATATTGAGCCAATTCAATTCTTGTTCCAAACATTAAAAAACATCTATGGCTAGTGGGTCAAAGCACATGCATAGCACGCGAAAGATCACAGGTATAATCACTGATTTCTCCATCTAGATGTGGGAAGGACACCTGTCTGAAACCCCAGAATGCTGCTGCCATAAGCTTCCTGTATTCCCAAGTATATTTCTCTGTTTCTTTCTGCAAGGAGAAGGAAGCCACCACTTTGCTGAAGCTAAGCACATCTTGGTCTGATCAGTGCCTGGATGGGTGACCACTGGGGAACCACATGTATATCACTGTGGGTTTCATGATGGAAAATACATGAGATCTAAATATAAAGCAGTATCACCCCACCTTTCAGAGTCCTCAAGGCAGCTTCTAAAACTGATTAAATACTGGTAGATGTACAATAACACAATAAAATCCATAGCACCATATTTAGAACCAAAGTTAAGGATTAGTTCTCACATAATCTTAATTTTCTATGTGTATGTACAGATAAAAGCACCTAATCAAAAATATGTTCTGCATACCACAATTGTTAAGATCTTTAATTTTTAAAAATAAAATACTTAAATATCACTCCAAAGAGAAAGAAAACTAAAATTCTGTTACTCACAAGCTGGGAGATATTGTTGAAAAAAACCAAATAGGTCCAAGCATTTTTGAAGCTAAAGTTTCCTTCATCGTATACACCAACCAATTCACATATTCTGAAAAAGTTTAACACAAAACATTGCTCAGAAAATTCAGGAGCTATGGTTGAAATCCTCCGCACAGGAGTCATATTCTATTCCATTGTTCAGTTCAAATGTCACGTTAAACCATAATTTAAAACTAACTGGGTTAATGTGAACAAGCAGTGCACTAATGCATGCTGCTCTGAAGTTCCCACAGTTATCCTCCCCAGTTGCTGCTACAATGCAGATTTAAAAAGGCAGAGTTTGCCATGTTATCTGAACCCAGACAACAGTTTGTTTATGCCAAACATACCATGAGTGGTAAGCCAAGAACAAACTTTGGTAGACCTTATGGATATGCAGCAGGAAGAGAAGTCGTTTTTGTACAAGAGGGACACAACAACTGGATGTCACTCAAAGAATTAAAACCTAATCTATATAAATTACTGTATTAAGAGAAAAATTACTTTGGGGATGATTATGCATAGTAAAGCATGGGAGGAAACACAACCTTTTAGATTACTTAAGCTCCACTTTAGAAAAAGTTTATAGTTGATTGTCTTCTACATGAGCAATTGTCTTTAAGGTTAGAAGACAGAGACCGATGCAACTGCACAGCTATCCAAACCAAAAAAAAGAGTGAAAAGAAGAGCAAAGTAGTGATTCTCTGGAGAATTTTCTCATTCTCACATCACTAGCAAAGTTATACATATATATATATATATATATAGCATTTTGAGGCTAAAATATTTCTTCATACTTACAAAGCAATAATGGTGGTGAATGGTCTGACTACTGTATACTGCAAAACACCAAGCTTGCACCTGAACAACAGCACCCTATGAAAGAGACACAGAGTGAGTTCAAATCCTTTTGATTCACTAACAAGTCCTATTTTCAGGAAACAATTTGCCGAAGTATTTTAAAAAGGTAGTTTTCAAGAACTCTTTGGAGCATCAATGGAAACTAGTGCCACATATACCAAAAAAAGAGAGTTAAATCTTACACGAATCCAATAATAAGACATGAACATAAGCTTTGAAAAAAGAACGGTATAATGTACTCACTCTCCCATAGCCCATGGTGGACAGCAACACAATGGTGGCAGATGCCTTTGCTGATCTTTGGCTTCTAGGATTAACACTAGATTTGGATACCGATTGGTCAGGTAATTTGAAAGAAAGACCATGAAGTTATAGATGACATACGCTTCATAGCATTCTCTACAAGTATCCACGTATATTGCAATGCTGGGATATTTCAATGCTATCCACTATCAAAGAAAAAGACATTAGATTAGACATACATGCACTGCAGTTTACACTGAAATTCCATTCTATTACATTTTCTTTTGAAATATTATTGTTTGCCAGTATACAAATTAAATAAATAATTTATAGAACTCTGTGCTGCAGTTAACCATTCAATAATTAAGAAAGTCTTATAGCTAAATCGTATGGTTTAATTAAACTAAGTCCAATTGAGCTAGTTTATCCCCAGATATCCTTTAGAGCCTGTATTTGCTGTTGCAAACAAGGCAAACAGTGTTGCAATACAAAGCAAACAATGAGCTAGTACTCTGCAAAGCAGAGAAGCAACATGCTCTGCCTATAGGCCTTATGGTTCACATTAGATACAAATATGTACAGTCAATGTCTACTTTCAGTTGCATTGCATCTTATTTTCCAGTGAATTAATGCTCAGTACATGACCTAATCATTCTCGGAGTAGACCCACTGAAATCAACGTGCTTCAAACCATCAGCACAGAGTATGACTTACTGAATGAAACTCAAGAAAAGCAACATATTTACAAATGCCTCAATCACACATACCCCTTGGGGCTTCTGCCAGGAAACCTTAATGAAAATGAGGTTACAATTTTACAAAAAGGTTCTATCATGTGAAAAACCAGCAGTATGAGAAGTTCATGAGATTATTCAACTGGTTTCTAGAGCAAGAACTCAATAATCCCCAAAAGAAAGAAAAAATACTTACGCTGTCTAGACTGTAAATTGGCACCATCCATAGAATCCTGTCATAAGAAAACACATTTGCCATTAACCAAGTGCTTGTATTGCTAATATGGAATAACCAGCAGAAGCATATATGATAGGTTACCTTATTATTGGTTTCTGTAATTCAGGTTGATTATAATTAACTAAATGTTGCAATATTCCCCAAAGAGATATTGGTATTGTCATCAATAAAAATATCCCAGCAATAAACCATGCCTTGGTATGGATTCCAACCTTGAACAACACAAAAAAGAAGAGCACAAGCACAAGAAATTACAGCAGGAAATTTGCGAAATAATGACAGTAAAACCGATAAAGCAGTCCATAAATCACTTACTTCGAAGCAGCAGTACTATATTTAATGGCTCTTCTCTTCCAAGAGCAGAACATGCGTTAATAATTAAAACATATAGTATTTTTGCAACTGAACCATCATTAGACTCAAATTTTTAAGTGTGGGTAGCTATAACAGCTGCTACAACTTCTTTTAGATCCAAATATCTAACGCACACAGTTGTAACCAAGAATCAAGCTAGGAACACTTAGAAGAGCAACTTGCAGCCTAAGAGGTTCCCTTACATCTACACTAAGATTTAAGTTAGTAATACACATACTGCTAAAGCCCAAGAACCTGGTCCAGATCTTTCCATAACACACTTCTTGTTGGGAAAATGCATGCATGCCATCTTGTTTGCAATGCGCAGCTCTAATATGCAACATTAGAGTGCATATTTTAGTGTATGTTTTATGTATGCATCTTCTTAAACGTTACTGTAAACATTTAAATGTGAGGAGCCATTTTTCCTTGTGTCATGTAAAGCAGCCACAAGGACAAGGTGCATAAAGACACCTAGAGTCTGTTTCTTCTTTATAAACTACCTTTCTGTCTAAGCAACAGATGATTGGGAATAGTTAGCACAACACTATCAAACTGATAGTTATGTAAATTCAACTAACAAATATACCCACAACGTAACTCGCTGTGTTTAACTATATAAATTTTTATACATCATATAAACATATAACTCTTTTCACATTATTTAGTTGAGTAGAAGCAATTAAGGACCAATATATAGAACAGGAAATAGATCGGTTCCTATATATGTAATGTCCAAATAGAAGCCTTTGTGTTCCACGTATCTCTTAGCGAATACCAGTGTCAAAAGTAACAACTTTAAGAAGCAGTACTTGCAAAAGATGAACTTTTCTTTGCAATGTTCCACATCTGCCTTTGCAAAGTATGGTTGTTGTATGCAGCTGCATTTTATTTAGACATTACTGATTCATTTGTACATACGTGGAACACAAAAGCTTCTATTTGGACATTACGTATATAAGAACTGGTCTATTTGTATTTCCTGTTCTATATGTTGGTCCTTAATTGCTTCTACTCAACTAAAAGTGAAAAGAAAGTTTATATGATGTATAAAGAATTTATATAGTTAAACACAGCCAGTTACATTGTAGCTATATTTGTTTGGGAATAGTTAGCAGCACCAGAAACCTTTATAATTACAGATCCAGCCTGTGAGCAACCAAGTTATTTTAAGGCACAGAAATATCTGCAATAGTTCACTAAACAATTAATTAAACACTGCAAATTCCAAGTCTTACATAAGAGTAACAGGGATTCCCTGGTAGCTGCCTACTTTAAATATGGAAATGCTAAAGGGGAAGGTGTGAGCACAGAAATCCAAAGAATGTCTTGTGGAATAGGTACAGGGAAGGGGTACTAGCACAGGTGTGTTTTACTTAAGTGCCAGTCCACCTGGACTAGCAAATGTGAAGACAGGAATTACCATAACTCACATGTAGACTGAAGGTGTTGAGATTCATTATTCTGTACTCTTTCATTTGCAAAAGATATCACTTTGCATCCATCACTTAGTGCCAAAAGTTAGACAATGTGGTGCCCTCCAGATTTCCAGACTACAACTCCCATCAGTCCCAGCCAGCTTGACCAATGGCAAAGGATGATGAGAGATGTAGTCCAAAACATCTGGAGAGCACTACATTGTCTACCTCAGAGTAAGACCCACACCAACCAAATGATGTCCATTAACAGGCAAATGCACCATCTACCTGCCTGTCTCTTTGGATTAAACCCTTCCCTGTCATAAAGATTTTATGTCAAGTAAGTCTCTCTTGTAGGATTCTGGAAATGGAAGACAGGAGTATACACACCGCTGGCTACTGAATTAGCTTGAAGTTACTCCTTCTAACTACCTTCCCCTCCCCGGCCAACTTGTCCATGCACTAAGAAACAAATTGTTCTTTAAGCGTGGGAGCTATTGTTTGGTTGCTGTTTTTGAATCCTGTTTTTCAAAGTTCCACAGTTCATCTGTTTGTTCTCATAAACTCCTTTAGTCTCGTATGAACTGCTCTGAGTGGGATGGTAATTAACCAAAAACATGAATATAGGATCTTTCTATGTGGCACCGCCTATCCCCATGAAAACCTGAATTTGCTGTAATCTTTAGTACATCATACAGACAACAGAAATCCCCTTCACCTGCTGACACTCTAGTCCTCTCCACTGATGCTCTTGCTGTCTCACTATATGGTGCTGGCCTTCGCAACAGCTCCAGATGATGAGTGTTTATGTAGATATCTGTATTTCTGCACTTCCTCTTACTTGCTCCCTATGTAGCAAACATCACATTTAGGTTACCTGGGGTCAAGCAAGCTAACCATTCTTACTTGAGTTCCACAACCCAAGATGACCCTGGGATACATATGCCCTTCCAGGAGCAAGTTGAGCTGCAGAGTTTTGAGAGGATGTGTCAATCCTCTTTCTTCTTCTTATTTTAATTACTGTTGTTATTTATTTTCACGGTGCAGAAGATAACTTTTGAGAAAACAATTGTTACAACATCCCTCTTTCTTGACCTCACCTCTGAACCAGGCAAAACTTGCTGGAGGTTCTCTTTTTCCTTTCTGAAAGGGCAAAGGATGCTTGCCAAACATACCTAGAATAATGCCCACGATGAAACGTCGCGGCTTTATCTTGGGAGGGCAGCTGGGGCCTACAATCGCGGGTGATTCATCATCATCCCTCAAGGATAGAAATCATTGGGATGGAGAGCAGGGAAGACACGTGACACATTCGCCTCAAGGACCGTACGTTGTTTCTTTAGCGTGTCCCTCCTAAGCCTAGAGCGCGAAGCGCATTCCCACATGACTCACGTTCCATGTTGTGCGCGGAAGAGGCGCGCTCCAGGAAGTGAACGCGGGCCGGCTTTTAAATTGTCAACAAGGCAGGCAAAGCCGAGCGCATCCGGGAGACCCGAGGGAGCCGGTTCTGCGTTTGCCCCACTTCACTTCACCCCACTCCCACCCCGGAGGCTCCCCTGGGCCGCCTCTCTCTCTCCTCCCTCCGGCGCCACGAGTCCGCCCTCACCTCCAGCTTCTGCATCTCCCACACGCAGAGCGGCACCGCCAGCAGCAGCCCCACGACGTAGACCGTGGCCACCAGAGGCCGGATCCAGCGCCGCCAGTTCCCGCAGGTGCACGGCATGGTGGCGGCGGGGCTGCGGAAGGTGTCTCTCAGCGCCGCCTCAAGGACCCGACGGGCCCGCCCCACACCGCCGGCGCCGCGGAACGGAGAGCATCGCTGCTGCCCTCACGGACGGACGGACGCCCCTCCTCCCTCCGCCCGCAGCAGCCACCGCTGGCGGGCGAAGCCAAGAGAGATGGGGGGAGGCAGGAGGAAGCACGCCCCTCCCCGCTCGAAGCAGGCCCGTCCGCAGCCGCTTCGCCGGCGACGCCCCGCCCCTCTTCCCCTACTCAAAGCCGCAGGGTGAGCGGAGCCACGCCCACAGCCGGTTAGCCTCCGCGCGCCGGGCGCCGCAGCATAAGGCAGAAACCAAGCGCTTCCGGCGCCTCAAAGTAAACAACCCGCCCCTTGCCGGAACCGACGCCGGATTGGGTAAACCTCGAGGTGGCAATCAAGCGCTTTTCTCTTCCCTTGTACAGGGAAAAGGGTAAAAGGCGTACAGTACTGTACATTGACGCAAGTGCCGATCGCCCGGGGAAGGTTAGGTTGATGCAAGGGCATGCGTGCTGGCCGCTGGCGGCGGGGCTTCTTGGCATTCGCATCCCACCCGCGAGACCCTCTGCCTTCTCTTTGTGCGAATGGTGCAATCCTGCGCATTGCTGAGCGTTGGAGAAGAAGCTTTTAAATATGGTGTTTAGTTAAGCAGCGTTTGTCACTAGGAAAGCAGTCACAAGAGTTTAAAAACAAGGTTTAAAAACAACAACACGTTGCTGAGCAGATGCTTAAGAATTCTTAAGAAGATTCTTAAGCCTTGGGCTTTACTTTTAAACGTTATGCCATCCCGCTACCAAAGAATGATAAACGCCAAAGTTGGAACAAGAAGGAGCCTTCTGTGTTCGTTTCAGGCTTGCAAGCCGGAATTGTAACTCCTCATAAATGGGAAGCAGCCGTTGCTTCTTTACCCCCCCCCCCCAAATTCTACATGTGCAAGGCTGAAGTCCTCGCCCCACGTCCGTGGAACTAAGCCCCAGTGAACCCCTTGGGAGTTGCCAATGAGTAAGGATCCCCCTGGTACCTGTGGCACATTGGGGCGGGGCCGGGCTTCCCCAATCCTGCAACCTCCACCTTGGAACTACGTCTGCAAACTGAATGGATGGTTACAATATTAGCCCAGTTTTCGTACTTTTTTGTTTTTAGTTTTTCCTCGACCCCACCACCACCACTTGCTTTGTGTAACATTTTGCCTGAGGAAGAGTTCTGGAGGCCTCGAAAGCTCTACACACTTTTTGTGACATGTTGGTTAGTGTGTTAGTCCCAATGCTGTAAAGGTATTGCCTAGGGGATTCTCAAGTCTCCTCCAGCACCATAATTCAAAAGCATCAATTCTTCGGCAATCAGCCTTTTTATGGTCCAGCTCTCCAAATTTTACTTTCTGTTCATAGAATATATAACAATTTACATTCAATTGGCATAGTCTGACCTATGTTTGGTAAACTATTTTAATTCTTGCATACCTATATGATAGAAATATATTATGTTCATTAGACCTTGACTTTCTGCATTTCGTTGTTTCTTTCCTCCCACCCACTATTCTGCAGAGGCTTAATCTTGTGCCTTGGACATAGCAAAGACTCCTTTCTCTAGCCAAAAGGGGTTCCCGTACAACACTTTTATTTGCACTGAGTTTCATATATGCATTATTTATAAATAACAAGTATCTATCTTATATTACAAGCATTACAAGCATCAGGCTTGTATCTGCAATCTCAGCATATACTTGGAAGAAAGTATTGCTGATTGCAATGTAAGAGGACACTCCTAGAAAATATTGGCTGTACATTCCATAGCAACCAGTATCTCAGACCCTCCAAGTGTCCCTATTTTACAGGGACATCCCAGTATCCCGTCCCAGTTCTGATTTAATCCCGGAATGTCTCACTTTTCCTTAGGAAGTCCCTGTTTTCACTGGAGAAATGTTGGAGGGTATGGAGTTATCCAACCCCTGAGCCATCTGAAGGCATTCCTCCTGTATAGGGAAGTTTTTTTTTATCGTTTAATATTTTATATGTGTGTATTTATATATGTTGGAAGCTGCCCAAAATGGCTGGGGCAACCCAATGTGGGGGTATAAATAGTGGAATTAGCATTATGGAATGGGACGTCCCTATTTTCATCAGAAATGTTGGAGGGTGTGCTATCAGTACTAGGTTTGGGAATGCTCTTGACTTGTGCAAGACACACTCCATGGGGCCCTCTTCTCTGGAGTCTTCTTCTTCACTGCAGCAAGTCTAGGTGGGCTTTTGTCAGTGGACACTGCTCTGCAGCACGCTACTCAGAACCTCTATCCTGTTTGATGAGGAATTTTTGAAGAGCATGCTCTGAGGATAGTTTTCCAAACCAGCTGGAAATCCACCAGTATCTAACCTTCATTTAATCGGTTCCCTAGCCCAGATATTACAGAGAACTTTGTCAAATGTTTTGTGGAACTCAAGATAAATTTGTTCACAGTCCCACAATCCACTAAATTAGTAACCCAATAATAATAACTTGGAAAACTGATAAGATTAGTCTGGCACAATTTATTATTGACAAATCCATGCTGAGTTCTACCAATTACTACATTGTTATCAAGATGCTTACAAACAGATTCCTTTATCATCAATCTGGAATCTAGCATCAAAGTCAGTCTAGTTGCCCTCCTACTTTAGGTGCTGTTGAACAAATAAGTGCAGAAGGTCAAAGACATATGGAGAAATGTGTGTATGTACTGTTCACAAATGCATTTGAGTACTGATAATAATTATTGTAGACACAAATTTCCTTTTGTTCATTTCCATAAAGCATAGATTGTGTACGACACTAATCCACATCTAACATAAATTCATGAATTTGAAGCATCAGAATGTTGTGTGTTGAAAAATTAATAATATGTTACATATGAGAGGCCATTTCCCCAAATGGCTTGAACTGCACTACATTTTTTTTTAAAAAAAAGCTTCTGCTTGCACTTAAGTGTTTGCAGGATCAAAACCTTTGCATTTGCTAATTTTAATGCTGCATAATATATATATAATTCATATTCATATACAAAAGTTATGGCCTCATTGCTTATGCAGGAAGTACAAACACCTTATGAATAGTTGAAACTCAAAATAGACTCTGACAGTGGTTACATTTACATATTATGAAATTCTGTTTATACAGTCCCAGCAGCTGCCTACCCCAACAGCCAGCTGCCACTTCCTTTCTCAGCTGCCAGATTAGAGGCACCTCCGTGTGTTGTCCCATCTCTCCATCCAATAGCTCAGAACATTCTGGCTCCAATTTCTGTGCAATTGTTTACCCAGATTCTTAAATCAAATGAAGCCTTTCTGATACCAGAGTTAAATGACTATGACACCATCCTTTTCCCTGCTTGCTTCAGTCCTCTCGAGACTGATCTACCCAAACATGACTTAACGCTGGAGTCATAACAGTGATGTTTTTATTCCTGTTTGTAATGTATCCATAATCATGTACATTTGGGTTATATAACCGTGGAAGTACATTAATCACAGGGAAAGCAAAGGCTCTGGGCCAGATGGCAAATGGTTGTGGCCCCTCCCTCAACTCAGAGTTATTTAGAAGACAAGGCTAGAGTTGAGAGCTTTGTTTGATGTGACCTAGAGGTAAAAGGGGGGGGGTGGGCTGGGAAAGGCAGAGAGAGAGGCATGGTTGCTTTCTGCTTGAATCCAAGGCTGCAGAATGGGAGAAACAAGAACTTTTTGGGGTGTTAGTGCTGTGAACCCCTCCATCGTAGGCTCAGGTTGTGTATATGTGTAAATAAACCATTTATCATAAAGACCTCACAGTCTCTGCTGTGCCTCATTTCCAAAAGGAAACACAGACCTTGGGATACCTGGGATATCACACTGCTCAGAGATTGGGTTGGTATGCAACAATGCTATCATTTCATTGTATTCCAGGACTGGACACCCATCCTCCTATCTGTTCTGAACACAGGAGAGCTGCAATGAGCTCTCTCTCTCTCTCTCTCTCTCTCTCTCTCTCTCTGTGTGTGTGTGTGTGTGTGTCCCGCCACCAATGAAGGGCATGCCTGCCCCATTTTGTGGCCCTGTGTCTTCTTTTCTTTTTAGACATAGCCACTGTACCACATCCCCACAACAACTGTTTTTACTGGAATCCACTACCTGCTGAAATATGGGAGGCCCTATCTATACTGGCATTCCACCAGCTTCTGGAGATATACCTGTTTATACAGGTCATTCCCTTGATCTTTTGACTGGAGCTTCCAGTTTTAATTGCATTGTTTTTTTATTGTGTTGTTTTATTGTGTATTGTGATTGTGAAAGTTTATATTGTAATGTCTGTTTAACAGGTTTTTATACTTTGCAAACCGCTTAGAAAACTGCTGGAAATCTTGGCATTTAGGCAGTATATAAAGGACGGCCTGTCCCATTTTGCCGCCTGAGGCAAAAAGGAAGGCACACCACACCAAAGCCTCACTTACCTGGATCATGCAGTGGCAGCTTCCGGGTTCCGGCTAGATCTTGCGAGAGGTCTGTAAGATCTTGATGGAACCTGGAAGCCACCACCACCACTGCTACTCCTCTGGTGGTTTCTGTTGCCCGAGGTGGCTGCCTCAACCCGCCTCATGGTGTAGTGGTTAAGAGTGGTAGACTCATAATCTGGGGACCCGGGTTCACGTCTCTGCTCCTCCACATGCAGCTGCTGGGTGACCTTGGGCTAGTCACACTTCTTTGAAATCTCTCAGCCCCACTCACCTCACAGAGTGTTTGTTGTGGGGGAGGAAGGGAAAGGAGAATGTTAGCCGCTTTGAGACTCCTTTGGGTAGTGAAAAGCGGGATATCAAATCCAAACTCCTCCTCCTCCTGCATTATATTAATACATATAAAAGTATTAATTTTAATGTATTTGATTTTTGTTGGAAGCCGCCCAGAGTGGCTGGGTACAAATAATAATAATAATTATTATTTCAGTTATTATGATTATGATTATGATTAGAAGTAATAAAAATGCATGCACCGTTTGAAAAGTATACTGACATTAGGATCAAAGTTACAGTACTTCTTTTGCAGCCCAATGCTAGGAGCAGCTAGCGCAGCAGGTCCCAGCTCACACTGTCACTTCAATGGTCACGCACAGAGGTGGGTCAAATGGACCAGAAGAGGCTGAGCAGGGGGGGCGGCCATTGGAGAAGGAGAGTTGCTTAACCAGCTGGAGGATAAAGGTGTGGCAGGCAGCACATTAGGGGGGTTCCAAGCAGGGATGGGGGATGAAGTAACAGAAAGATGGAAGAGCTAGGCAGTGGGCAAGCCTTGCCACAGCGACTTGGGATGCAGCCCAGGAGGGAGGAAGAAGGCAGCATTTCTGGAGCCTTGTTACCCCAGCGGTGACTCAATGAGGGAAAGGGTTAACTGAAGGGAGAGACTCCTTGCACACTGGTTGATAGAAGGATTAATGGGGAAGCAATACTGTAAATGAACAGTTCTCCAAAGGGCTCTGAGTGAAGAGCTCAGGGTTTTTCTGAAAGCAAGAGAATCCCTGGGGCTCTGAAGGCCCTTGGGATCTGTAGCAGGAGGGTTGAAGCTCTCTTACACAAGATGTACAACAACTTCTTTTCTTACTGCCAGTATCTGAAGGTTTGAATACAGATACCAGTTCAGAACAGCACAGTGTTTCCTTTGCCATGTTGCTGGGCTGCCATTCAAGCTTGTTTATTCCATGTCTGTTTATTGGGTAGTGGCTTCTCTACCCGCTCACTGTTCCAGAATCATGTCTCTGTTGTATATAGAATTACTCTGATCTCCGTAACTGTCACTTGGGGGAAATTGGGGACATTCTACTCTTGCTGTTTCTAAACAGAGTGGCCTTTTAATCATGAATTCCTGACATAGTAAATTATCGTCTCTATTTTCTTGATATGGTGCTGGCTCCATTTTGTTTATTTATTTGAAGTTCAGGGGACACAAAGTGTATTATGCAGTCAGAAGTCCAGAGGCTGTGCAACATAAAAATGCTGGCCATAAAACAATCAAATATAAATAACTCACAAGCAAGAAGTCCTTTAAAGGGCTCATCTGTCATTACTCTGACTTGTTAAAATGTTCAGAGAATGAGCACAACTGCTCTGCTGTGCAACGAGCTGATTTTGAAGTCTGTCCACAAGGTGCTCCAAGGATGCATTGGCCTAGTTTTGTTGAGTCCAGGAATATGAATCTCTCCAAAGTTTCATCATATATGCCTGGCAGTATAGGATAAATGACTGCACCAACTGTTCACTAAAATGTGATAAATCTCAGCTACAGTCTCAAGAGCCATGTAGCTCACTAAGTGGGGGGTGGAGAGAGACACAGATTGCTTCATAGAACACTGGATGGGATATGCGTGTTCTTTTCTTTTTGCAAAGAAGTGTGGAAAAGTTTGTAAGTAATATTTTTAAAAAGTGAAATCCTGCCCACGGTGACACAGGTAAATGTTTACTGGTACCTAGGTACTTAGAAAATCATTAGGAAATGTATCACAAAGAGAAACGACATTTTCTGAAAGCCTTCATAATTTAAATTACAGTCAAAGTTGTTCTGTTTGATTCTGTGAAGGTGCTCACAGTGCTGCTCTAAACCAGGGGTCAGCAACCTTTTTCATCCATCAGCCGGTCCACCGTCCCTCAGACCATGTGGTGGGTCGGACTATATTTTGAAAAAAAAAAATATGAACGAATTCCTATGCCCCAGAAATAACTCAGAGATGCATTTTAAATAAAAGCACACATTGTACTCATGTAAAAACACACTGATTCCCGGACCATCTGGGGGCCGGATTGAGAAGGTGATTGGGCCGCATCCGGCCCCCGGGCCTTAGGTTGCCTACCCCTGCTCTAAACAGACAAAGAAAATGTTTCCTGGGGAAGCTGTGTTAGGCAGTTGCTTGCAAAGTGAAACAACAAAGAGTACTGTGGCACTTTAAAAACTACCAAATTTATTATAGCATAAGCTTTCATGGATTACAGCCTACTTCATGAGATTCGCAGTGTTGTCCTGAGTTGGATCATGGCATTCTTATCCAATGAATCTCTTTAGTTTGTAGACATAACTAGCTGTGTCTTTATGCTTTTTTTTTAGAATTACATTAGAATCACATTTCCTCTCAAAGTGGGATACGTGGTTCATTCTCCCCTTGCCCCACATTTTATCCTCACAACAGACATGTTAAGTTAGTACGAAAAATAGTGACCTACCCAAGGTCAACCAGTGAACCTCTGAGGCAAAATCCAACAGTCTGATAATCACTCTACCACAATGAGTCTGAAATGCAGTTTGGTGACTGTGGAACAAAAGAGAGCCATTTGGTTCTGCCCTGCTTCCTAAGATACCAGAAACCTTTATCCCTCCCACTTATTTTCAGCAAAATTGCCCCAAATTCTCTGGCTCCTATTGGGTGCTGGTGTACCACTCTCAGATCTAGGTACTAGCACTGACACAAGCGGAAGGGGGTGAGATTGCCCCCTCACAATACCACTAGTGCTCTCATTTAGTTCCATAATAAACACATCCAGCTTTGCATCAGACAAAGAGTCCATACAGTCTAGCATTATGTTCCTAACAGTGGCCTGTGGATGCTATGATATGATAGCTCCATTTTTTTTGTTGCTAGGTATATTAGCTCCATACATGGAGCCCTTTTTAGCTGTCGTGGCAATTACCTACTGACCAACCAATCCTCCATTAACTTGTCTAATATTTTTTGAAGTCATTCCCTCCCATACACACATACAAAATAGCATAAATATGGAGAGGAGTTTAAAGAGTTAGGTTGCTCAATACGTTGCACATTGCAGAAAATATGCACAAACAGCCACAACTCTTTCACAACCACATCCAAGGCAGCGCTCATCATAGCTCAGAAAATACCACAGCAACAGAAGTGCAACCTTGAGTGAAGACATCTGGACTGCTTGCAACAACCAATTCGCAAATGCTGAAGTTACATATTAAGAACATATGAAGAGCTCTGCTGCTGGATCTGATGAAAGACCTCATTAGTCCAGCATCCTCTTCCCCACAGTGGCTTCTGGGGAGCCCAAGAGCAGGACACGAGTGCTAAAGCTCCCACCTGCTGTTGTTCCCCCATGAGTGGTATTCAGAGGCATGCTGCCTTTGATCCTGGAAGTTGCAGATAGTGAATAATGATTAGTCAACCTTTGGGTGGCTTTATAATCTGACTGTTCCTGGAAGTTGCAGATAGCCAGTCACGATTAGTAAACTTTTAGATTGCTTTGTAATCTGACTATGTGGAAAGCCCCCCTGGGCATCTCAAGGTGAGAGATGACATGCAGACAGATCAAGAGGAGTGGGAGGTGGGGAGTTGCCTCTGTGACCTCACTGCCTCAGTAGAATTCATGTTCTGTCTTTCGCCTGGAAAGGTGGACAGTGCGGGATTTCCCATTGTGTTTTGTGTGTTTGTCAACGGCGTTTCCGTGCGCTCTGGTTTCCATCACGGTGTTGCGTTGCGCCAGAAGCAGTTTAGTCATGCTGGCCACATGACCCGGAAAGCGGTCTGTGGACAAATGTTGGCTCCCTCGGCCTGAAAGCAAGATGAATGCCAGAACCCCAAAGTCACCATAGTGTATGTTTGTGAAAATTTAAACTGCTGTATACTGAGTCAAGACTACTGGTCCATCTTACTCAGTGCAGTTTGCTGTGACTGATGGCCAGGAGGGGCAGGGGGGCAGTTGCCCCCCCGTCAAGTAAATAAATAAAAATACTTAACTAAAAGTAGAAATAATCAGAATATTTGAAACTGAAATGCTCACTGAGGTCACTTGGATGATATTGTGGCGCATTCTAGCGACGCAATTGACAACCTAATTGACCAATCATGTCACAGGTAGCTCGGTCCTGCTCCCTGCACCCCCCCCAACATAAATCCTGGCTACGACCATGTTGATGGCTGCTTTCAAGGTCTCTGCACCTATCTGATATCACTGACTTAAATCATGTGGTATCTTCCTTTGTTGTTGTTGTTCAGTCGTTCAGTCGTGTCCGACTCTTCGTGACCCCATGGACCAGAGCACGTCAGTCTTCTTGAGTTCCACCCCCCCCCCCCAATAACTGATATAAACTGTCCTAAAGAGATTATTCCAAGATATTATGCACTTGTTATTATATACATATGGTTTTGAACTTTTAAATAGGTCTATAAAAGAATGTAGCGATTTATACTGTATTTGCAAACTCTGGCCTCTGTCAGTGGTATGTAAGATAAATGCTGCTACTGACCACTAGGGTGTGCTACAGTTCTAAAAATAGAAACTATTCAACATACAGTATTAGCAAGGAATACAAGCAAGTCATTAATATTCTTGTGTTCCTTTACGGCTCTCCCTAAAAAGAAGCACTGGATGTGTATTTTTTTGTACAAAGAACAGTTTCTGAGCTTTGATAAATAGGTTGTTTCAATTACATAAATAGTTTACAAATGGGAAATCACTAGCAGGAGGGCATATTTTTTTAAAAAAAAAATCTTTATATCAAATGATGCATGCAGTCAAAATGCATTATGTTTATACTATATCTAGGGATAGATCAGAACTGAAAGTACGTAAGTTTAAAACCACATTTCAGATACCATGATATTCTGTAAACCTCAGTGGAGGCTGCAAATTCAAGCATTCTCAGAGCTCAGGCTTTCCACTGTTATAATGTCACAATAGAAGAGAAAATTACTGGGAACACAACAATATGGAGGAACAGTGTTTGGCCTTCTTTGACATTGCTCTCTGTTAATTTTGGCCTTCTCACTCTCCACTCCCCCATCTATCAGAGCTTCAACTCACAAAAACACATGTTAGTAGGGAATAGGGCTATCAATTCCTATCTCTCCCTCTTTCCCAGGTATATTTGTGTTTCCACAGATATCCCCAGCACTCTGTATGTTGTGTGGTAACTGGTGCTTGGAGTTGGTTTGGGGATGGATGAAGGTAAACAAACTGAGGTTAAATCCAAACATGACTGAGGTCCTGTGGTCTGAGAGAAGGTGATTTACAACTGGTCTTAGATGGGCTGAGGTTCTACCTGAGAGGCCAAGGACACAGTCTGGGAGTTCTTCTGGACTCTATGCTAACTGGAGAGACATAGGTGGTGGTAATAGCAAGAGTGTGTTTAACCAGCTTTGGCCACTGCGTCAACTGCAGCCTTATCTGAAAAGGTCAGTAATCCATGATCTAGTCACATCCAGCCTTGACTACTGTAATGTGCTCTACGTGGGGCTGCCTTTGAAGACGGCCTGGAAACTTCAGCTGGTTCAGAACGGAGTCTTGACTGAGGTTAAGCTGCTGGGCTCTGTAACATCGTTATTGTACCAGCAGCGCAAGTTGTGGGTGGTATTTTTTGAACCCAGTTTAAGGTGCTGATTTTGATCCTTAAAACTTGAAATAATTCGGGCCCAAGCTACTTGAAAAAAAATGCATGTATGCATATCAATGTGCCCACAAGCTGAGCTCTACAACAAAAAGATCTTACGCCTGTCGCCTAGATTGCTGAGATGCGTAGCCGTTTCTGGAGAGGGCCTTTTCCATGGTGACCCCATGGCTTTGGAACTCCCTGCCACTTGGTCTCAGGAAGGCTACCATGCTACAATCATTTTGGAAGGCCTTGAAAACAGCTCTTTTTCAGGTGGCCTATTTATGATTAATGTTCTTGATGGCTAGGCTTCTCAGTTGCTCCAATGGATAAAATGTTTTATATGGTCAGATAAGTATTGTTGATATTGGAGGAGTGTGGTATATTTGATCTTGTTATTTTTGTTGTATTGATGGCATTTGTATTACTTATGTAATTAAATCCCCCCCACCCTCCTCTTCCTACCCGATACAACCACTAAGCTTGCTTTTCACCTTCCCAACCCTAAGACCTACTTTTCACTCCTGTTTTCACCTTCACCTGCATGGGATTTGGATATGAGAGGCCTCAAAATCTAAATACTGTAAGTATACTAGTAAAAGAATGTTGTTGTTGTTTTTAACCCCAATTGACAATTCAACACATCCACTGGTACTATGTTCTATATATTTTACTCTCTAGGGTAAATCTAGAATTCTAGTTTAAATGGTGTGGGGAGCATGCTGTTAACAGACTTTTTAAATATGCTGGGTGAAAATGAAACTTCTTTCAATGCTGTTACATACTAGCAGAAACCAACCAGCCTCTGGGACTAATCTTTTCAGTTTCTCTAGTAAACACATACAACACTATTGGGAAGTGTCATCTCCTATGACCAATTACCTGTTTAGCCCTTTCAAAAGATGTATCCTGAATGCTTTGGGGAAATGCAGCTTACACTAACGAAAGAATGCGTGTGAACTGAAATGTTGTGTAATTCCTACTCTGCCATGAGACAGTATGTATGTCATGTCCTTTATCCAAAAGGATCAAGATAAAAAAGTAACATTACATTGAAATTATTGTATACAGATGGAAGACAATTATAGCGTCTTCTTTCTAAAAACAAGTTCTGATTGTCACATTTCTCATTGCATTAGTTCCAGTTACAGGGATTGCTCTTAATGTTTGTAGTGGAAAACACTGGTGTTAGGTCAAGATAGATTTGGTCAGTTTCCTTTGGATGAGAGACAACAAATATACAAATATACAAGTAGAGCTTAAATGGATAAGCCCCGGTCCCACAGATATTGTTGAACCACCAACTCTCATCATCTATTGCTATTGGCTGGGACTGATGGGAGCTGGTGTCCCACAACATTTGCAGGGCCAACTTGTGGCCTATTGAAAGCAAGGAAGCTTTACATAATTATTAATCCTAGATTAGGTGTCTTAAAGGGAGCAATGACAGATTCATTTTAATTTGGTTAGAACTGCTTAAGATTTCCTTTTATCATGTAAAGTACTTCAAGTAGGGTAGCTTCAGAAATGTTCTGCATTGACAGGTCCAAGAAATTTACAGGGGTTCGGGACTTGCCTGTTCACCACCTTTTCCTTAACTATGCATCTGCTGAGATAGCTTTTTGAGTCTCTTATCATTAAAGATGGAGGAGGGTCCCATTCAACAATGCATGTGCAAACCCCTGCCAAATAAGCTGCTAGGTAGGTATGGGCAATAGCCGAACCAAATCTTCTTCCCCAAAATATGATTTGAGTACGTGCAATTTATTTCACAGTGTTATATATGTGCCCCTTCCCCAACACACAAACTGTTGGATGAGTTTGGAGAATCACACATGAACAGCACACACTTGTAACCACAACTGCCTGTACAGCTAGGGCTATATGTGGAAACCTCCTTCAGTGTACACAGGGTTAGAGCTACCATTACATGAAGCAGCTGCCTCATGAAAGGGCAGTAAATTGTTAGTTACAGTGGAACCTCGGTTTTCGAACATGCAGTAATCTGTTCCGGAAGTCCTTTTGACTTCAGAAGTGTTAGAATACCGAGGAGCAAAGGGCTGTCAATAAGTTCAATGGGAAAAATTGAGAAAAGTGCCTCGGAAGCCATCCAAGGTACGTTTGAAAATGGAAGCATTCATTTCCGGGTTTCCAGCGTTCAGCTTCCGAAACATTCGGCAGTTGAGACTTTCGAAATCCAAGGTTTGGCTATACTTGTTATTGTTGCATTTTTACTCCCAGGGCCAGCCCTACCTTTTGACAGAGTGAGGCAGCCACGTCTGGCAGTGAATGCTAGATGGTGTGCAAGGGCACAAGCTCCTGGGGGCTGAGGTACTGTGGCCCCCCCCCCAATGTTCAGGTGTCCTGACATCATGCAACATCATGCGTGTGATATCTTGACATTGCGTCGGGCCCCCTCAGTCCTCCAGAGAAGGTGGCGTCTCTGGTGATGTGGAAGGTAGAGCTGCAACAGCCCTCTTTTGGATGAGAGGTGTGTGTTACATGTGGCCTATTCTAAGACCCCCCCCCCCCAAGCTAGCCTGCTGCACTCATTTGCCATGGAGTATACTGTCCCCACCACCAGTGTTGAAGCAATATTCAGCCAGCAGTCTGGAAGCATTCTATACATAAAATGGCAGGGTTGCCATTTTGGCTCAGGAAGCAAGGTGTATTGGGCTTGCTTTGGGAATGGGAGAGGGGTTTGTGGAACGTTCTACTTCAGGTGCCAAAATAAATGGACTAGCTTTGGATACTATATACAACATTGGCTTGTAAGGGAGGGAGGGGAAGCACGTCATTTGTTGTTCCACCTCAGACAGCAAAATGTCTTGGGTTAGTCCTGAGTCACCAGATACATGGGGATGATACCTTTTTTCACTTTTATTACCTGTAAATGATGATTGTAATAATTGACATCAAAGTGGTTCAGGGGGAAAGAATGTTCCTCAATTATCTCTTGTAGAGAAACTTAAAAGCCTGTGAGACTTTAAAGCTGATTATAGCCTTTTGGATATATTTAATGATGGTCAATTTTTAATACAAGTGCCATTACTAGTGTTTTAATACAAGAAAAGTATGTCTGGTTTGCTTGCCGTATAAAAATCTAAAGGTATTGAAGGTAATCCTGTCTTTCATGTGATTAATGACCTTTTAAAATAAAGAAGCTATAGAAGTTACACTCACACCTTTGCAAAGCAATTATGTAAAACTAGTGAACTTTTTTTTGAGTATTAGAAAGAAAATATGGTAAAATGTGGCATCAGTGAAAGCCGCTAGTTTGGTTTTCTTCCGATCTGGGAAACCTTAAAGTGTCTGGGAATACTGATGCTCATTTGGAATTTCTGCAACTGAGGTGTTTTAAAACGATATCGACTATTTTTGTGTATTTTATTTTATAAAACCTCTATCCCACCTCTTGTCCCCACAAGAAAATGGCTTCCAGAAGGGTTTTCACTGAGATGTTAATCTGTGTCTGGGGTGCACCATATCATATTACAGGTTGGGACTCCTATCATTTAACTGAATGCTCCTTCACAAAGAAAGCCAGATGTCAGGAAGATGAAGGGTTCTCCCTTTGCCTGCTCTGTAACATGCCAGCTTCCTGCATACAGGGACCTTTTTGTATGGAGCAACATTCAGTCATAGGAGTCTATACCTAACATGGGACAGCCCAGATACAGTTTGCCACCTCAGTGAGAAACAAGGTCAGGATTTCTTCTGGGAACAGCATGACTGAATTCCAGTTTTCACTCAAAGTTTATTAAAGTTTTGTGGGAAAAGAGCTATTTGGCAGCACTCCAGTCAGTTTTTGGTCTGAGAATGATGTGTCAGAAAGACTCAGGAGGCCCAACAGGCCATTTAAAAATATTAAAGACATTTATTTTTCCGGAGGCCCAGTTTTAGTGTCTTTTATAGATGTCTTTAGTCTCTAGCACAAAAGCAAATAAGTCAATGCAGGCACCCACAAATACCCTCGTATGCTAATCAACACTGCTATTGGAGAAAGGTTTTTAAAAATTCTTTTCTTGATTGCTCAAAACTATTTTTCAGTCGGTAAGTAATCTCAGAAAAAGCAGCTTCTAGGGATATGTTTAGTAAGATGAATGTCTTCCAGTCACAGTGCTGTTTCTACATTTACAAGGATCAAAGTCTATTTTCACCATCAGATAGCTCCATGTTTGCCTATGCTTCTGTTCAAAAATGTCTGTTTCAGCATTTTATTCTATAGTGAATGCTTACAGTTAATCAAATGCACAAGTTTTCTTGGTATTATCTGCAGTTAAATACATCTTTGCAAAGCTAATATAAAATACATGTCCACATTAGCCCTTTTATTCTCCCCCGTCTTTCTAACCACTTCTCTCTAGAATTCTTCTGTAGTGTGATTCAGGTAAAAATTCTTAAAAGGGGTTCTTTTTAATGGCTATGCTTAAAGCAGAAAGATCTGTACAGGATTGTTATCAATGCAGACAAATACAAGAACAAAACAAAATTCTTGGACTTCACAAAAACCTTTGATGAAGTAGTCCCCTACCAAAATCTCCTGGGTAAACAGTAAGGACAAATGCTATTGGGGAGTAGTAGCTGGTTAAAGAACAGGAAGCAATGGAGAAAAATAAATGGTCATTTCTCACAATGGACAAAAGTAAGCAACAGGTTTTTCCAAGGATCTGTATTGGTGTCTGGAACACTAATGCTTTACTGTATGAGCTACCAAGCTGGTGGTTGAACCATGTTCTTCAAAGGGACCACCTAGGCTGCACTCAGTCAGCTGAGCCAAAGAACCAATCCTGGTTCATGAAAACAGATTAAAAAAAATAACTTAAGAGCCATCCTTCACACTTAGTAGCTTGCCTTGCTGTTGCTTCCTTTACTCACACTACTTGCCTGTCTCGGCTACACAACTTGTTCCTGGCCCTTCTGATCTTCAGTTTCTGTTTTTGGAACTTGATCCTTTCCTGCTTTGCATAGTGTGACTCACTTTTGTCTCCATTAGCATAATAGATGACTTCAGCCAGCCACCCAGCCAGCCAAGTGTCCCCTAGAACAGACCTAAATGATCTGGAGTCAGGGGTGAGCAATGAGGTGGCAACATTTACAGATGACACCACACCAGAACATTCAGGATGGCAAAAGTTCAAGCACAGAACTCCGAAAGGATTGCTCTTAGCTGCATAAATGGGACAGCAATATGCCAATTGGGAATTCATATAAACAAGTATAAAGTGATGCCTACTGAGGCAGTTAAAAGGGGGAAAAAACCCTTTTGTAGATGATACTAGGCAAGAAGGACAAATGAATGCAAACACATGTTCACTCTATGGGAAGGACAATGACAAGTGCTGTCCTGTTGACTGTGGATCAAGAAACTGCCTGTAGCTGCTAATGGAGACAGACCTGATTATTTCAAATTTATCCATTATCTCCAAGCAGTGTGACTGAGAGGAGAGTAATGTGATTGCGGGGGGACGGGACTAGATCCTTCTTTTTAAGGGACAGGGTGTGGTATGAGAAGTGTGGAAAGAAAGTAAAATGTAGATATATACAGTATATGCTACATGTTGTATTCTCTGTCTTATTTTACATCATTTTGTTAAGGCATTGTTGTGCATACTGATCTATTATATGGAACAGTCACCATTTTGAATAAAGTGAAGCAGATCAAGTAGGGTTTTTAAAATGACATGAAACAAAGAAATCTCTGAATAGAACTGCTTTTCATTTGAGGCAAAAGAACGGATTATGCATCATGGGGGGGGGGGGGAGTTTGAGTTTTTCTTTATCCAGCTAGTAAATGTCTCTGCTTGGCCTGCTTTGGAAAGATGAGGGGCAGTTGCACACTGCTTCTGATAGTTAAGCAAACCATAAAAGAAGGGGGATTGTGAAATAGGTACATAACAGATGTTTGTGATTGTGAGGTGTTTGCTGGCAGGATGTTATGTCTATCCGGGTGTGGACAGTTCACTACTTTCTCAACACAGGGTATGTCCACTACCACGGGGGTATAAATTGTATAATAAGTGACAAGAAATGTTTGATCTATGAAACCGGAGGCATTATACATTTCTTTTGAAAGAGGATATGTTAATATATTCTTCTCAAGACTCAATTCTCGACAATTTACAAACCTTTGGTTAAACGTTGTGCTTTTTCCAGCTGTTTGAGCAACTTTCTGAAACGATTTCAGAAAACAGTTGAAAATGGTGGGGAAACCAATGGAGCAATTTTCTGAAACTATTTTTTTCTGAAAGAATGCTAAATAACTCTTTAAGGCAGTGATGGCCAAACTTGGCCCTCCAGCTGTTTTGGGACTACAATTCCCATCATCCCTGACCACTGGTCCTGTTAGCTAGGGGTGATGGGAGTTTTAGTCCAGAAACAGCTGGAGGGCCAAGTTTGTCTATCACTGCTTTAAGGAGCAGCAACCTCAAAAAGTAGGTTGGTTTGGAATTCCAGCATAGCCAAGTGCATTTGTGTAGTGTGTGTAGAATTCCAGTGGGATGTGGAATTTTGATATATTTTTGTACAGAACAGCCACTGGAGACTAACAGTGGCTGCTGTAACGCATAAAGCTGTGAAAGTGTGAATCAAGCAGCAATTGATTTCAACAGCAATCATGTCTACATGGAGGGAGAGAGAAATCTTGCTGACAGTTGACTGAGGTTTCGGAGGTCAGTTCCCTTTCTATCTTTCTCTAGAGAAAAAGCAGTTGACCTACATTTTTAGATCACCCCTTCTTTCTGCTTCTTCAGTGCATATGGCGTGTGTGTATTGTATCAAGATTTGTCAAGACCCTTCTTTATGATGCCTTACGTGTGCCCCACCAATTGTAAAAATAGCCACCCTTTTTAATAGGCCGAAAAGGCGCAAATTAAGAGATAACTGCTGGTCCATGTTTGTAATGGTACAGTTCCCTTAGTGGGGTTATGTGAGGCAAAGCAAGTAGACACTTAACAGATGATGTCATTTTGGAAGAACATCACTCTATTTGACCTTACAAAAAATTGTACTTCTATGATACCATAATATTTGCTTTTAATGCTTCGACTGTCTTTGTTTTTATGCCAATAGTGTTAGGAACAAGGGAAGCTGCCTTATACTACTGAGTCAGAACATAGGAACAAGGGAAGCTGAGTTGGACCATTGAACCATCAAGCTCAGTATTGTATACACACTGCCTGCCAATAGCTCTCCCAGGTTTTGCTTTGGAGTCTCCTCCAGCCCTACTGGAGATGCCTGGGACCGAACTTGGAGCTTTCCCATGGATTACTAAGCAATGGCCCTTACCAAAAGTACATTGGGTAAAGTACATTGTAGAAGGAGTCTTCTTTTGTACAAGACCAACTGCTTTAAAGATATTTTTGAAGATATCTTAGCCTAAATAGATCAATGTAAGGTTTGCTTCTGTGGGATAGTATCTTTACCACCAGCCAGCCCCATATTCTTTCTGCCTCCTCCCTCCAAAGCAGGAATGGGGGATCTGTGGCCCTCTAGATGTTGTTTTTGGATTAAAATTAGCTTTTCTCTGCCCACTGGCCATGCTCGCTGAGGCTAATGGGAGTTGAAGCCTGGCAACATATGGTGCCTGGAAGCTGGACTTCCATTGCCAGGGACCAGAGAAGATTGTATGGCTGTGTCACGTATTCCTATATGTTTGCACCTTTTTGCAAGGCACTTTGAGAGCCATCCTTGATTGAAAGGTGGGCATAACTACAATAAATAATGGATATTCGTATAAGTAAAGCCATTTCAGAACCTGTACTTACGTATACGTAAAGGATGGCAACCAGTTTTTGTTGTTGTTGTTGTTGCTTGCAGAAATCTCTCTTCCACTGTCCATGTTCAGTCAATGCTCTGACTCTTTCAGCTGCCTTCTTCTCATGGTTAGTAGATGGGACAGCCACACTTTGTTACTCACCTTAGTTGTTTTCCTGGTGGGCCAAGCACACACAGTGAAGGGAGCTAGTGAGTTCTCCACATTGCTCATATTGGGGGGAGAGTCTGCAACTAACAATTAAGATCATAAACAAAAGTGAGGGGAGATGGTCCTAACAGGTGAATGTTTTTCTGTTTCCCTTCATCCCTCATTGGTGCTGATGTGATAAATTAAGCAGAACAGTATTACCATGATGTGGGAGAAAACCAGTAGGCAATGGCAATCAAGCCAAACTAATAGGATGAACATTCTGGGGCATGCTTGCGTCAGTTATCTGAATGATATATTGTGGTGTTGCTTCAGATATGTGTCTTTTGCCAACCCTTTCCACTGTGATACCAGAGTCAAGGCTTCATATAGGTTTTTTGTGTATGCTATACCAAGCATGGGTGTTTTTCCGCTGAGCCATGGCTGCAAATTGGACACATTTAGCTTTGATTTTTGTGGCCCTGCTTCCTAGGTACCATGTGTGCAGCAAGATGGGAAGGGCAGAGAAGATTGTAGCATAGGCTGAGCTAGTGGGTGACCACAATGGTGCTTGTATGAATCTGCATTTTGTCCGCTGCTGCCCCAAGACTGTGATTAGGAAGTAACTCTTATCTAGTAGCATTCCATGGCCAATGAGCATGCTCATTAAATATTTTTTGTACTTCCAAGTTTCCCTGAGCCTGCTGCTACCACTCTCTTGTGTGGGGCTACTGTCATTTTGGCTACATATTAGATCAGGGGTAGGCAACCTAAGGCCCGGGGGCCGGATGCGGCCCAATCGCCTTCTCAATCCGGCCCGCGGATGGTCCAGGAATCAGTGTGTTTTTACATGAGTAGAATGTGTGCTTTTATTTAAAGTGCATCTCTGGGTTATTTGTGGGGCCTGCCTGGTGTTTTTACATGAGTAGAATGTGTGCTTTTATTTAAAGTGCATCTCTGGGTTATTTGTGGGGCATAGGAATTTGTTCGTTTTTTCCCTTCAAAATATAGTCCAGCCCACCACATGGTCTGAGGGTCGGTGAACCAGCCCAAGGCTGAAAAAGGTTGCTGATCCCTGTAATAGGTAGTACTTACCTTTGAATATTGGAAATAGAGGGAATGCATATTAATGGGGTAGAACCAAGACGTTTTTCCACTGAAGGATGGGTTGGTGTCCCATCTGCATTCCAAGCACAGAAGACAATTGGACTAGCAGCTGAATCCTACTTCAACACTGGTGATCCTCCACTGAAGGCATCTGCTTTGCTTAGGGCCCACAGGGTAGACTCACTCAAGCAAACAGCTACCGGTAGGAGGAACAGCACTCCAGCATTCCTCACTTGAGGGAGCTGCCTCTCTCTGCCCAGCGACAGGGCCAGCTCATAATAAGAATAATTACGCTGATGAGAAAGGAGCACGAAGAATATACAGTCTTTTTATTACAATTAGAAGTTTTGTAACAGAAGTATGGTTTCCTGAATTGTGGTAATGGAAATGCAGGCTTTCAAAGGGCTGAGGAAAGGAGGGGGGGAATGAAAAATCTAATATTTCACTCTACTCATGGCTCTAGTAAACCACTGCAATGTGAAGTGGTAAAATCAGGAGTATGAATGGCTCTCTAGAGAAATCAGTTTGTTAGCACATTGCACGTCCTGTCATATTGACATTGAAGTTGACTCCACTGTCTGGGAACCAGAAAAAGTTATTTATGTCACTATATAAGGATATTTATATTCCTACAGTGTTATGCGTAGGCTGTTTAGAATACATTTTTAAAAAAACTTTAGTTCCTATTAAAAAATACACATTACTATTTTGCTTAGAAATCATGAACATATACATATGTATACAAACAGACAGAAGCCATGAAAATAAGCACTCATAAAAATACATAGATATTTACACAGGATAGTATGTGTGTGTGTGTACACACACACACACACAAACACACACACACACACAATACAATGTTACACTCTATTTGTAAAGCTTTTCGGAATTGTTTAGCAGATTTAACTGTAGGCACTTTGGCCTAAACCCATCACAAAGTTAGGCCAGGCCATAATTTACTAATTTGCATCTGACTTAGTAAATTATGCACAGAATTGTGTCTTCCACTTGAAATACAGCTGAATGTTCAGATTCACATGGCTATTTTCCTCAGCTAAGCATCACAGGTGCTATGAATCTCCTGGCAGTTTTCCTGTAGCATGCATATTGTATACTGCACTGCTAGATGTAATACATTTTGATGGCTAATAAAATGCTACCTGTATGGCAATAGCAGCCAAAAGGAACCCCTGCCACATGGTAGAGGTTATGACAATGATGAGGATGTTATTATGCAGTTACATGGATTCAAATATAACTTTTTTTTTTGTTATTGTATTTGTGAGTTGCCGGTTCCTTCAGGAGATGCTCAAGGCAACATACCGGTACATCAATTCAAAGTGGAAAACTGGTAAGATATCAAAATTTAACACCTTTAAAATGCTACATTGCCAACAGCAGTGGTCTGGCTGATTTATAATTGTTGCAAATGAATTCTGAACATTGGAATATGCCTGAAGTGACCAACCCCCCCAACCCCCCCACTCACGTACAGAAGAGGTAATAACAGTTGGGACTGATTTCAGGATTTCCCTGTGCAATTCCAAACATATTGGCTGCAACCTTCATTACTTATTTGTATATGCCACTAAAGCTAATAGGACTCCCATATCAGACAATAAGATCTGGAGCCATTGTGAACTGGATATGTACTGCAAAACCGAGGGGAGCAGAATGGTTTGTAGCAAAACTGAAATACTGGATGGTCTAAAGCAATGTGGAGATAAGAAATATTTTTCTATCACTGTTGTACTCTAAAGGGGATTTTGACGCACAAACAACAGGAGCAAAGAAGGATAAATAAAATGCTTTTACAATGGACTTACTTTCAGGAGTTCCTTGTATTTGTTGGGGATGTTTTCTTGTTTAATTTTTATTAAGAAGCCTTGTGCAAATTTCAATCTAGTCTAAATTAACCCCACCATCACAAGAAGCACTCACCCTGGTTTTCCATCATGAGGGATTTGGTCACAAACACAATCTTCTGCTGCCCACAAAGGATATGGCCACAAAAACAAATATTTTGCCAAGGCATGCTTGGATGCATATTCCCCATTCATGTTACAACACTCATATGAGCTGGGCTGAACTGGTGGATTAGGGTGCAACTAAATGAAATGGTGGGGGGCTGCTATCAGGGCCTCCAGATTTTTAAGTTCAAAGCAGACATAGGCAGCACCAAACTAGAATAGGAGCACAGTCTTGGAGAAGGGAGGTTTAACTTTCCTGCCTGAGCTGTTTTCCCTATCTAAATAGACCCTCCAATGCTGCTCTTTGACCCATTGTGTGTGTGGGGGGGGGATGTACAGGGACCCCAGAGCAGCCTTAAGCAGTTAATTTAAATAGGAAAAACAGTGTAGGGAAAGTGCATGTGTATTTAAATTTTAATTCCCTGTCTTAAAAAAAAATTACAAGGCAACTTAAAAATACAACCATGAAGGCAGAAAAAAAGATTAAGATAAAAAGCAGTTTCAAACAAGTAAGCAGGGCAGCATACAAAAGGTAATAATTCCTGAATAAATGTTTTCATAATGCTATTCACAGAATTAAAATGTTTTCAAATGTTTACTACACAGCCCTATGCAAACCTACTCAGAAGTGTCCCACGGAGACTTACTCTTAACATAAATGTGCATAGGATTGCAACCTTAAAAGCACATATTGGTGCTGCCACAATAAAAGACCCTTCTCTGGCACTAGCAAAGCACATTTGATTTAATGAGAGTCTAGAGAGCACAGCCTCAGAAGACAATCTTATGGAACTCTTTAGGTGGGGTGGACAGAAAACAGATTGAGGTGATTTGCAATAGTTCAGCAAAGGTCTCTCGCTTCCACCTGTTCCATGATAGAAATTAGAAAGACTGCGGCATTCCCATTTTGATTTGCCCCCATAACAGATTCTATCAGATTAGAGCAGAGCTTACCAAACTTGGGTTTCCAGCTGTTTTGCCACTACAATTCCCTTATCCCTGACCACTGGGTCCAACAACAGCTGGAGACCCAAGTTTGGGAAAGATTAGAGTATAAGGCTCATAGTCAAATAAGAAAGATGAAACATGGCTAGCGAATGGGTCTTGAAATGTGATTTCACAGGGGAATCACATTTATGCTGACTGATACATACAAATATACCTGGTTCATAAGGAGTTTGCATATCTATTTTATTTGAGTACCTTTTGGCCCTCAGTTTGTGTCCTATGCGTCTACCAACGTACACAAAATACAATTATCCAGTTCACAAGTCATTTGAGTTTATCTGTTAAGCAAATGTTGCAGGGGTCTGGCATATATATATATTAAAAAGCAATTGTGGCTGATGAGTTTTTGTGGCTGGAGTTCCTTTGTCTTCCAGCTTGCTGAGAGGGGTCAGGGAAGGCATGGGGAGCTTGCTGCAGTGTGGTGTGTGGCAGTGGAGCCAATCAGATGCCCCCATTGCCACGCACTGCAATAAGCTCTTTTTGCCTCATTCCTCCCCTCTTGGTAAACATCAGTGACCTGCTGTGCTGGAAAGCTAGGGGGACAATGGAAGCCCACCTGCTCTGCCTCACTGGCCCCTGCTATTAAAAAGGCTTCTGGCTGAACATGCTTTTAAATGTGGAATACACTTACTAAATTATCTCATGTCAAGAGAATGGGAACACAGGGCATCTATAGGTCCTACATTTTGTCAGTCTTTCAAAACAATTCCATCATGACTCACAGTGACTTACGGAATTCTTCAAAACGGCAGCATGCGCAGTACACTTACTGAGAAGGTCCACCTGGAGTCTGCAGATAGTTTGCAGAATGCTGTGCAGATTCTTCTTGTTTTCACCAAAATATGAATTTCTTTGTAAGGGGGAGGGCAAAGCTTTCTTGCTACCATTTAGAAATCTGTACAGAGCTTCACCTGTGGACACTTTGGTCATCTTTGGACTTAAGTGCTAGGGCATTGAGCTTCAAATGAAATGTGCTTATTGAATCCCAGATCGTTTTCCTGTTTATAAAGCTGCGGTACACCGTTTTTTGCTTTCACCCATCGCAAAGTGCAGTCTCCACCAAACGTCAGTTTAAGCTGTCTTTGTGGATGCTCCGTTCTGTGTTGTGATTGTTCAGTTCGTTGTTTTTCCACTGAATACTTGTTCCGTTCATCGGAACAGATGATACTTGACTCCCTGTCTGGTAGCACTTACAGCCGAAGCATGACTGGCAAGAGAAAGATTCCAAACCATGTTAATATTCCATTCCTTTATGAAGGATCATCCCCTGTCTTCAGTGGAGAGAAGAAGCTTCCAGGGCGGGGGCAGAATTAGATTTTTAAAATACTGGATTGTTTTTTTCTTATGATACTAAATATATGCTTATTTCGGACAACATGCTAAACCATGGTTTGCACCAACCATAGTTTGGAATGCAAACCATGGCTTCAACTTCTAAATGTACAGCATGCAAACCATGGTTTAGAGCAACCTTCCCCAACCTCGTGCTCTGCAGATGTTTTAGACAAAAGCCCCACTAGCCCAAGCCAACAGGACCAGAGGTCAAGGATTATGATCAGGGTGTTGTAGTCAAAAACAACAGGTTAGAAAAGTCTATTTTAGTACTTCCATTTTATATCTTCTTAGAAGTCAATGTCAGAAGGTCACCCTTGTCTTAATGACATTGCATTCTCTGGAGGCAAAGCAGCATCGGCAATCGCGGTTTGCCCATTTAGACATCACACCATATCACAGTTAGCACAAACCATGGTTTGCAAAACTGCTTCAGAATATGGTGTCTGATTCTGGTTTGCTAGTCAACCATAGACCACAATATGTCAATACAAACATCACATCATATCATAAGTAAGCTTCCTTAGTCATGGTTTGGTGCAATGTCTGAATTGAGTCACACTGTAAGTACATCAGGGCCTGGACTCTACAGTCCCAACTTGGCTGAAGTATCGAATTCAATATTAGCTTTTCCAGAGTAAGCTGCTCAAGACATTCCTGCATACCAGCTGGACCAATATTTATTGGTTTACTATTAAAAGATCTCCAAATAAGCATACCAAAGAATTAATGCCATAAGCTGAATAGAGATTGGGCCACATTTAAGCGCATTGGTTTCAGTGAGCTTTAGTGCACCTAACTTTTTATCTTATCTGTTTCATCATATTCATATAGATTGCAATATAAAACATGCATGCTGTTATTTACTCATCCTTGCTATGCTTCTATATCAATCCCTGTTGCTGTTCATCCTGGAGAGCTTTGTTGTAGTGGGAAGATTTAAAAATATGGCTCTTATGAACAGTTAACTACCAATCAAAGCACAAGGGATACATTCACAAACAACAACATGCACAAATGTGATTAGCATTTTAGCTAATTCTCTCTCCCACCAAATGAAACAGGTTCCTCAAGATTGAGGAGGCTGGCTTATTTGAACAGAAGTAAGTGGTTGGTGAAAAGAGGATTATCCTCTTTGTTATGAAATCTGACAGCAGAAGGAATCAGGCGGACAAGTCAAGCAGACTAAATTGCAGAAGAAATAGGCAAAGACTGACTTGATTACACTGGGCACAGTCTGGACATGATAGTGCAACATTCCTGGGGTCTCCTTCACTTTAGCTCTTTATGAAAAGCTCAGGAATGGATTTTCTCTATGGGAAGCTGTATCTTACAAAGGAAAGGATGTGGGTGAATTTACAACCCTCCAGTGTAAAGTTGAGGTCAAAATCTGGAATCAAGAAGCTCAAGTTCTTAACTCAAAATCCTGCTCATTTACTGAAGAGCCAAGCTACAACTTTCTTTACCATAAATTTCTGCACCAGAAGTAATAATCTATGAAGTGACCACAGAATTCATAAAACCACAAAATTCTATTGCCCTGTGGAATAAATCCCTCAATACACTCCCCTCCCCAATCCAAATGCCTAAAAGGGAGGCACGGTATTCTAAATTTTGCTAAATGCCTTTCAGGAATAACATATAGGCAAACAATAACAGGTTCTGGCAAATGTTGCTGAATGTTGCATGAGTTGATCATTTCATGTGTTACGACTAAAAGATTCTCATGGGTTCCCATTGGTTATTCAGAGTATGTGACCAATCAGTGGGTGGGGAGAAATAATGCTACTCTTTCACATTTTCTTCCTTAGATGCATATTTTGACAGCTTAATTTCCTTCTTTATACATCACAATCCTTACCTGGAAACAGTTTTTGAACTTCTTGCTGACAAAATAGAGTGCTATAGGGTTTATGCAGGAATTTATGGTCGCTAAATTCATGCCGATATAATCGAGTGTCAACAAAAAGCTAGGGTTAAAAAAGAAAGCAAAGCATTACAACCTTTTTCATTATGGAAGCGTATTACATATAGCTTTGTGAAATCCCTTCTTGGGTACCTACCTAGCATAGAAATATGATCATATAGAATATGTGTCCTGTTCGAAGTTAGACTGTGATACGTGCATAAATTAGTATTAAGAAGTGTCTGTCAGCTGTGGATAACTTGCATAGAGCTTAAGAGCACTTGGTCAAACAAGTGGAATGCTTCAAAATAACTTTCAGAGGGCCTCTCTTGATATGAACCTATGCAGACCCTCTGGTCCTCATCTGAGGACCTCTTCTGGGTGCCGCTTCTGAGGATGTTTGGAGAGCAGTGACAAAGGAAACAGCCTTTTCAGTTGTGGCCCCCTGCTTGTGGAATGCTATCACCCAGGGTAATAATAATAAACAAGCAGGTCTTGTTGTACAAAACCAAGTAGAGGGATCATGCGCCAGTGGAGCCCACTCAGGCATGCCCCTGGTCCACAATACCATGCGAAACAGTTCATGCTCTTCAGCAGGTAAGCCAACACTCTGGAGAGGCTTTTCAGGACTACAAGAGGGGAAGAGGGGAAGGGAAAGCTTGTGCAAGTTGTGTTTTGAATGAATAACCATTGGCTACAACCCTCATTAGATAAATAACCTGTGCTAACCACAGTAAGGGGTTAGAAGAGAAAGATGGAAGGCATCTGCAACAGCAAGAGCTCAGAGTTTGGGGTTGTTGATATCCTGAATATCAAGTTGTATATAAATACGTGAAATAAATTAATAAATACAACAGGGCCAGATAAGGTGTGCTCTGGGATGTAAAAACCTGACCTAGCCTTTTAATCTCCATTCTTATAAAATAAAAAGGGGGTATTTTTAAATAAACTATTTGAATAGAACAAGTCCATGCAAGCATCTTGGCAAAGGAACGCAGTGATCCCTTGGGTGTGCCTTTATTTTTCAGTGTCTGACTGCAAGTAGTTGAAGGCCAATTGCAATGTAATATTATTATGTGGTTTTGTGTTTCCTTTCATGAAATGTGTGTCTAGAGCCACAATATTGTGTGGGTCTTCAAGCACTTCATAGATGGAGCGCTTTCCACATTTTTTCCTGGATATGATGAGCTTCAGGTTCGGCTACACACAGTGGCGTTTCGACATCCAAATGTGCCACATTACGAAGCGCGATGTACACTGATGGCTCTATAAATAACACTAGGAATAATAAGAAATGCTTCTGTGTGACCTGGATAATGATCTGTGGAAAAGAGATGTCTGCTTTTTTACAGTCTGCACTAAATCCTGCTGACATAGCTAATCAGGGAGGAATCAATTCAATTGTTTGACTAGAAGCAATAAAGAAGTAGAGACAAGTGGGAAAGCAATATGGAGCTGAACCAATAATGCCCCACCAACCATCTTGCACGAAATGTAAAACAAGTAGCTTTCAAATACCCATTTCCACAGTTGCACATGCGCTGATGCCAATTGGCTTCTCAGGCAGCTCTATTCACCTGCCCCCTCGGCACATTATATACAACCCAAATTAAAACCCTACCTGAGCAATTCACATCTTTTAGGGTCTTTTTCAGAATACAACATTTGCTTCAAGATCCGGCTCAAGTGGAGAGGAAACCAACAAAGGGCAAAGATGACAACTAAGCAGAAAACCGTCTTTGCGACTTCTCGTCTCTGGAGGATGAAAGGACATGTAAGAATTCGCAGGTGTGGGCCAAGCAAAGTGCAAAGCTACTGGGAATAAACTGGAAGCTGTCTAAATATAAGAAAAGCTTATGACTATGAAGGCATACAGCTAGTGACTGATGATATTGCAATGATTACTCAGGGGGAAATGCCACGCGCATGGGGAGCTTTTAATTTCACCCAGGGCCCCTTCCACACAGCAGATTATTGTGGACTTGGTGCAGCTCATGCATGTACGATTTTCACAGCATCCACATAATGTCATCCTCATCCAAGCTGGGCTTAGTACCCAAGTTCATATCCCCATTCAAGTCATGAAACTCCCTGAGCAACATTGGGCCAGCAACTGTCTTTCAACTTGACCTGCCTTGCAGGGTTGTTGTGATAAAACACATCTTTGAGCTCCTTTATGTAAAGGTGGGATATAAAGGTAATGATAAACAATAAAAGTAAAATGAGACCTCATATTTTTCCTGCATCCCATATTATGTCGTCCCCCCCCCAAAAAAAAGAAGTTTGGGATTTACCATTTCTTTGATGGTGCTGGCAGCAGCGATTTATTGGATTTTCTGCAGAAATGATGCATCTAGTTTAAGTATGAAAATAGTACGGGGCTGCATTTTGTTGAGGATGGAATCGTGTGGAATCTGCACAAAACTTGCACTTTTGACCAAACCTGAGTCCACAATAAATTGTTTGGAAACACTCTCATTCTAATGGCCAGCTGCTGTAGTCTTCTCATCAACTCTTCTTATCATGTACAGCTACAGAACAGTGGACTTCAACTGATGTATATCAATCTCAGGAGCCAGGTGAACATTAAAAAAAAGTTCCAAACAGGATTTGCAAAACGTTCATAACTACATTAATCATCCCCTATCACTGCCAGAAATGTATTGTTACTCAGACTTGGCTAAAGTAGAAATGATAATATGTTGAGAAGCAAAAATGTAGGAATGTATCTTTGGCACATTGTTAACTGGAGTTCAAGGAATTTAGAAAGTAGGATTTTAAGGTTAGAAAGTGAGCAAGCAAAGCTGTCACACTTGTTATAAAAAAGGAAGCAACCCTGTCTGGCCTCTGAAGCATTGCGTCTGCATCAGCTGCTTGCACTTGAGATTACCCTTATGTTCTGAGTTTGCCTGAATACCTTTGGGTCAAAACTCATCTTTCGCCATAGCTTCTATTTTTGGAATGCCTTTGATTACTGCTCGCTCTAAAAAGTTCGAAAAGATAGTGCACGGAAAATACACGTCAGAAAATGTTTCCTAGGCATTTCCCCCCCCCCTTCTTTACCTGCTTCAGATGTTCACTGAGAGCTATTCTCAGATTGCTCTTCCTCCTGTTCAGCATTTCACAGGTCATGAGGGTGTAGAAGAAGGCGGTGCATGCAAGTGGCATGCAAAAGTAGAAACCAAAGAGCCACCAGTCCTTCGCTTTGGCATAGAACTGCAGAGGAGAGAACCAAAATGGGACAACTTATTGCTCAATGCAATGCCTTCTTGCATTGACACCCGCCAAGGGCAACATTCAGAAATCAAGCAGTAGGAGAACGTTCCTTTTCTTTACCATTCAACTGCCCTGTTTACACTCGCATGTATGTGGGTACACACAAATACAACTGCCAGTTGAATCTTACAGAATAGTGTCTTCCACTGTACCTGAGGCAGCAGACAATATTAGGTCCTCTAGAATAGGTCATGTGGTCCCAGAAAAGAATAGCTAGAGGGGTGCTTAGGAAAGCTGCTTTTGCTTCCTAACATCTGTCCCCTGAAGTGGTCTGCCTAAGAGTAGAGGCAGCCCTGTTTACTCTGGTCAAGGCACCTTCCAATCTGTTTTGTCTTGGGACATGCGACCCTTTGTAGATGTGAAAGTATGTGTGGAAAGCAACTAGGCAAAACTGACCCAAATCTCAACTTTCAAATCCCAGGGATCCGTGACATAGTTACTAATATTTGTGCTAAAATCAAAGGGCAATAGAAGTCTTGCTAAATAGCTTGTCCCAGTGAAAACTCTGCTTCGTTACCTTTTAAGGCTTTTGCGAATGGCTTTGATTCCAAAAGGTCCAGGTTAAGAATGTCTTGTAAGTGTAATCGTGCTCTGCTATCAGTAGCAAGATTAACTGCCTTGCTCATGTACCAGGCAGAAAGAGGCCACTTAAGCATGCACTAGTCTGGAAAATGTGGAGCCCAGATTGCTGTTTCCAATGACTTTCAATCTATGGTTTCTTTAACCCCCCTGTCCAGAATGTAACCCTTTACATGGTATGTTTACTATCTGACAAGAAGCAGCGGGTGGCTGGGACATCCCAGTACATTTCCCAATTAAAGTTAAAGGCTGCTGGAGATTTTGGGCAAGCATCTTTCACAAAACACTTCACAGTTTTGCTAATAACTATAAACATTTCTTTGCCATTTCTAGAGATAATACACATGCACAAACATATTCCTATCTCTTGATTATTGGTCACTGGAAGGTATGTGTATAGTGGGGAATCCTTGTTTTCTCACAATATTTTCCCATCGGTTGTTAATTCTTAGCAGATGTCATTTCCCTTGTTCCCACACTGGAATATGATGATGTTAATAGCTGAGGATTACATGTGGTTCTTCGCTACTGTTCAAAGGAGTCAGAAGTCTGCCGTTATGTTTATGCATATTTCAACGGCAGAGCTAGCTTTGGAAGAGGAAGATTAAAGCTTTTACCACAAATTAATATATTCTTAATGAAGCAATATTTTTAGCCATTTTATAATTGCAGGCTTTGGCTATATGGAGGGGGAGGGAGAGAAAAAGAGGGACGGGGGGGGGGGGTGAGGGAAGGAGGGTGCTGCACAGGAGAGCAATTTACTTCAGGCCCTTTAGCCTGGGGCCTGAATGTAAAACTTTCTCATTTCAAAGATCTTTCACAGATGATGCCACTGAATCAATGGCAATGCTGTGAGAAAGTGCTAGTTAGCTAACTGTTGGCAGCCATGGAACTGAAGGAAATGCTTCCCTTGAGATATTTCACACTGAAGTAGTGCAAAGTTTAGACCAAATGGATTCTCATCTGTTTGCTTCTTTCAGATATTTAAACAGAATCAAAACAATAAAAATAGCAAATTAGCAACAATAACACTGAAAGATTGTCAGGTCATATTTAGCCTCAGAGAGGAGGGAATTGCCTCAGTTTAGACCTCTATTGTCCAGACAACTCCTTCCTTACAACTGTCCTCCTCCTCCTCGTTTTCATGTTGTTTCATGGAACGCTGTCATAAGGTACTTGAAGAAGTTGGAACTGATAACCACCCTGCAGGGCCAGGATTAAATGTATTTCTGCACTACAAAGCAGGAACGTTGTTACTGTGCTTTTGTGGATTCCTAAAGGTGTAACTACACCAGATCTTTTTATTACTCTTGAGAGGGCTCTAGGAACTGGTCCGGGTTTGTTGGCTTCGTCATTATTTCTCTATGCAATAAAAAACTTCGAACCTTCTGGCTCTTTTGCATGTCTCAAGGCCTCTTCACACAGCCACCGATAATACAGCAACCATGTATAAAACATCTGCCCATGCAATCATCTACAAGTGCCTAGTACATGCCATATTCAATGCAAGCTTGCAAGCTGAGAAGAAGGCTCTAGAGAGCTGTTGCCAAAGTGGACAATACTGAGCTAGATGGACCAGTGGCCTAACTGGGTATAAGGCAGCTTCTTCCTGTGTTCCAGTGAACAATAGAAGAGCCTGCTGAATCGGACCAATGTCTTGTCTAGTCCAGCATCGTGTTATCACAGTGGCCAACCAGATGCCTGTGAGAAGCCAGCAAGCAGGACCTGAGTGCAACAGTAATCTCTTCACATGGGCTTCCCAGAAACTGGTATTCAGAGGCTTACTGCATCCAACAATGGAAGTAGAACACAGGCATTTTGTCTAGTAGCCATCAATAGCCCCACCCTCCATGTTTTTATGCTGTTGGGTCCTTTCCCACTTGACTTCATGTGAACATATGAAAATGCTTTATAATAAATCAGGCAATTGGTCTTTCCAAACCACAACTGCTTACAGTTACTTCCCTAGCCCTCTAAACAGGAGGTGCCAGCAGGGAATTGGACCTGGGACCTACGTCATCATACAAAGCATGAAAATTAACAGGAGGAAGGAATTTTCCTTGGTTCTATCAAAACAGTACACCTCATGTAGATACAACAAATCTATCTTCTCCCACTAGCGCTAAATTGCTGTGGTACAGGGGGGAAAGCAATGCTTGAAAGAATACCAAAGGCTGCATCCAACCAATTTAGAATTTTAAAGGAGTGACACTTTGGGCATTTTAAAGCTGTAAAAGCTAAACTAAGATGTCTGCAAATGATTAATTATGGCAATTAAGCTTACATGGATCTTCCATCAAGTTTTGTACTTTGATGTGGGTGACACAGGCATTCTTTTGTTTGCCGTACGAGTACACATGGAACTAGTCTTCTACAGGAAACGTGCTTTTTCACATGTTCCCTAAAGCACTTGGCCTTTTGGGATTTACATCCTAGCACAAATATTTGAAAGAAGGGCTATCAAGAATAATAATAGCTGAGAGGTTTCTAAGACCACTGAAAAGGAGATAACCATAAAGTTTTACTAAAGTCAGCTGACATGATTTAACATTTGCTACTAGACTTAAGGAGAGGCTTTCCCTTTTAATTCTCCAATCATTTACTTGGAGCTTACGTGACTATGTCTTCCCTCTGCTCTACATTATCTTCTTCAGTTGCACAAAAATTAACATTCTGGAATTGGATGTCACCAAAATATAAGGGGAAGGAACCCTGTTGCATTGAATGTTTGCTTTTATAATGTTTTGGGAAGGCAGAATGGCAGACTATTTTTCTTAGGGAGAAATGGGTCGGGGTGGGATTTCCTTATGTATTTAATAAAAACAGATTATAAGCAGTTGCGCATGTCTTTTGCACAGTGTTTTATTCGGCCAAACAATAGCAGCCTCTGAGTTTCACTGGCCCATGAGTTTCAGCAGGGGGATAACAGAGGAAGAGGCTATTTAACACTTTCCCTACTGACATTTGCCCCCACTCAAAACTTTCCCCCCTCCCCACCACACACAATGTTTTTCCTTCTGCAGGGAAAAAAGATACTGGATGCCTGTAGAAACAAACAGGATTGAGGGAGGGGAAAGGTAAGAAAACAAAGAGTTATAAACTGCCATTCCTTCGACTGAAACTTGCAGTCCCTATATGTGAACATTTTCAGGAACCAGGAAAAGGTGTTCAGAAAAGAGAATGGTGTTATTGACATGATTTTAGTAGAAAGAGGTAAACAGAGTGAGGCCGCTAACACCTTTCATGGCTGTCTAGGAGCTGGAAGGACATCTCTAGTGGCTAAACCATGGTCAGGAACCAGCTGATACAAACCAGCTAACATTTAAAGGGTTTTGAATAGTTTTATATATATATATATATATATATATATATATATATATATATATATATATATATATATATATATATATATATATATATATATATATAAAAAGATGGGAACATTCTGGATTTCTCCCACTGTGCTATGCTTGGGCACCTGGGATGTTGTCCTAACCTTTGTTTCCTGCTTGGCAGGGGGTTGGACTGGATGGCCCTTGTGGTCTCTTCCAACTCTATGATTCTATGATTCCCATATTTCCATCTCTATATGAGCCAACCTTTCCCACCACCCACTCAGCTCTTGCCTCTTCTCCCATTCTTAGTCCTTTTATCCCACCACTCCAGACTGCCCCACTGCAAATGGAAAGATAACAACTGCGGCTGTATCTTGATACATACGGACAAAAATGTGGTATTAGTTAGGAGCATACAGGAAACGTAGAAGCTGCCGTTGTATTCAAATTCAACAGTGGTAAAGCCAATTGCTTCTGGGATAGCCAGGGCAAATGAAAGAATCCAAATTGTAATGATTTCAATAGCGGTGATCAAGGGGACTCCAATTCCTTGAACACGACTCCAGGAGGCAACTGCACGGTACCTGAAATAAAACACAGAGGCATTAATTGCAAGCTTCAATTCTTTATTAAAAGGTGGAGTTTTAAAGGAAAGCTTAACATAATAGGTGCATTTCATGATTCTTTACAATATGAGATACTTAATTACCCATAAGATGGCAATAAATAAGTGGATTCATGTTTTGTAATCTTGGTATTATCATCATGCAAGTGTGTGGAAGAAAGGATCTCTATCTAATCCAGGAGTCAGCAAACTTTTTCAGCAGGGGGCCAGTCCACTGTCCCTCGGACCTTGTGGGGGGCCAGACTATATTTTGGAAAAACAAAACAAAAAAACAAATTCCTATGCCCCACAAATAACCCAGAGATGCATTTTAAATAAAAACACATATTCTACTCATGTCAAAACACCAGGCAGGCCCCACAAATAACCCAGAGATGCATTTTAAAGAAAAGGACACATTCTACTCATGTAAAAAACACACTGATTCCCAGACCATCCACAGGCTGGATTTAGAAGGCGATTGGGCCACATCTGGCCCCCGGGCCTTAGTTTGGGGACCCCTGATCTAATCATTAGATTTGAAAGGTTTTCGCTTAACAGCATTATTTGGGTCTCATAATAAAAATCAGTGCAGCTTTGAATCAGTGAATCTTGATTCAAAATGGCATCCAATCATATTGGGGGCAAAACTGCTACTTGATCTCAGGACCATTATGCAATCAATGTTTGGTTACAATATCTTAAGGTGTCCAAATGCATAGTGAATAGACAAAAAACTTTCCATAATATACAGGCAATTGTGGACATAATCCCACACCACAGCAAGATAAACATGAGGACTTAATTCACATAATGTAGGTTAATTTGTTTGTTTGTTTATAGTACAGTTTTCCCAGGGGAGCAATTACAAACATTTTAAAAACAAAACAAAGCAATTTAACAATAAAATTAAGCAATTCGATAAAACGATAGAACAAGAAACCAGCAGCTGCATCAAAATAATAATAATAATAAATCAATGCTGTTTGGAAATAACTCAACGGATGTTTTTCAGTCCTAAGGAATTAAAAAAAAAAAAAAGCTTGTGTCTGGGGTACAAAAGGCAGAAGCGTAAGTAGATCAGATGAGTGTGTTCTGTATAGAGTGTTCTACAGCTGAGGTGCCACATCTCCCCCAGATGTCTAATTTCAGAAGGTAGGGGGGGGCCAAAGAAGCAAAAAGGAGAGACCAGGCTAGCAGGCAGCAATGAAAAGAAGAAAATGAGGAGCAGAGCCACTGGGGCATCCTCACGGGGCAGGGGTCTTGACAGGTGCCTAACAATGCTAATGTAGGCCTTGGCTAATGGCTTTGCTCCACTCCTTTGCCAAACATCATTATTATTTATTAAACGTATACTCTGCCCTTCATCCAAAGATCATACGACAAGAGCCTGGAGTTAATCAGCCCACTGGGGTCCAATCAAGGGAAAGACCCATACATAGGATTGGTGTGGGCATTTGAGCCTCTAGTGCATGCTGCCTTCAGGCAGGACATCCTTGACGCTTGGTTTAAGAAGTCGAGATATCATGTCATCTTAAAAATGCTTCACTGAATTAAGAGGACCTGATCATTTCCGCACTATTACTTTGTCTAGAAGCTATTAAGAAAATTATCACAAGGGATTACAACACAGGAGAGGATGAAAGCTTTAACCTTAAAATAAAACCAAGAAACCACAGTGCAATCTTGTCTACTCAGAAGTAAGTCCTACTGAATTCAATGGAGCTTTCTCCCAGGTACATGGGATTAACAATCCAGTCTTAATATCATAAATAGCCATTAGTTCTGTAGCTTTCAAAATCCAGAGTCATTACACTACTTTTTGACTCTCTTCATTCTTGTTCTAGGAGAAATTGTTCATAGAATGAAATTATAGAACTATTTACCTGTCCACGCTTAGAGCACAGAGGTTAAGGACTGTGATTCCCACTGATGCTTTCTGAAGAAAAGGAAAACAGCTGCAAAGAAACTGCCCAAAAGGAGACATCCCAAAGGGCCACTGACCATGAAGCTAAAGGATGGATAAGAAAAATAATGGGAAATGTTAAATGGCAGTGTAGAAAAAAATGAACATACACCTGAATCTCACCTTGCCTGTACTCTCAACCAATTAACATTCTCCATATCAAAGTGTACGCTTTTCTAAAGTCATCGGGTGATCCCGGATTGTCCCAATAAAAAGGGGGATTCATCTACATTTATTGATTTGAAATGTGTATATACTTCTTTTCTATTTAACATTAAGAATTCATCATATAAAAAGTGACATTAAAAACAGCTTAATGGCTTTAAGAGAAACAGTCTAAAATCTGAAGAAGTGTGCATGCACACGATAACTAACTTAATTGGTCTCTAAGGTGCTACTGGAAGGATTTTTTTTATTTTGTTTCGACTACGGCAGAACAACACGGCTACCTACCTGTAACTACTCTAAAATCATGTAAAACTGGGTCACACACAAGTGTATGCAACAGAGAATGGTTGAAGCTGCTCTGTCTCTCACTCTATTAAGTCTTAGCTACTGAAACCCTGTATCAACAATCAGCTGTTCAGGGGTTGGTAGACAGGGAATGAAGGAGGGAGTGCAGCCAGCTAAGGAACGCAACCTCACCGATTACTTTCAGTCAGCAAGGAAACAGTTTTAAAGCTGGCCTCTACAATGACAGCTGAAAAGACACTCAAAGGTGCCAGATTTGGTGCTGCCTGCTTCACCATAGACATACTGAAGGAAATGACACCCCCCCACACACACACATACACACATAAATAGTACGTTTCCGAGCACAATTCAAAATGTTGGTGCTGACCTTTAAAGCCCTAAACAGCCTCGGTCTAGTATACCTGAAAGAGCATCTCCACCCCCATCGTTCTGCATGGACACTGAGGTCCAGTGCTGAGGGCCTTCTGGCTGTTCCCTCGCTGTGAGAAGCCAAGAACCAGGCAGAGGGCCTTCTCGGTAGTGGCACCCCCCCTGTGGAACGCCCTCCCACCAGATGTCAAAGAGAAAAACAATTACCAGACTTTTAGAAGACATCTGAAAGCAGCCCTGTTTAGGGAAGTTTTTAATGTTTAATAGATTATTGCATTTTAACATTCTGTTGGAAGCCGCCCAGAGTGGCTGTGGAAACCCAGCCAGATGGGCGAGGTATAAATATATTATTATTATTATTATTATTATTATTATTATTATTATTATTATTACAGTCATTGAGGGCTCTGCTATTAAAAAAAGGCAGGGGGCTTAAAAAATTTAGAAGTTCACACCAGCACCTTCAATAATGAAGTGGGGGAAGTGGATTCTAAAGTTAATGTATCCTTAGAGATAAGTATAAACAGTGATCAAAGCTTACAAAGTAAAGGAGCTTAAGTTTTATTATTTGGAAAGACAGGCACAGAAGGAATATTTGCATGAGAGGTCTGAAAAAAATCTGTTGATGGGGAGGGTATGATCAGTATCTTAATCAAAAGGTGGGCAGAATTGCTCCCAGATGTCAACAGATATGCTTATGCAGGCTAAAAGGACATGCTGGGAGGCAATCTTAAATTTGACTGTAATCCCACCTGCTGCGAAGGGGCCCCTGTTGGAACAATATGGGCACGACGACTCTGGCACAGAGAAATAATTTGAAAGATGCTTGTAGGCTGCAGTTCTAATGAAAAATGGGCCCTCTCAGTCCTGGAATTTATTTTTTATAAAATACAGATAGGGTTACTAATCACACTATTAAAGAAACATCTGGTTTGGCCCTTTTTGACAACAGAGATTACATACATTTCTGTAGTCTGCTTTGACATTCATTCAGTGATAACATCTGATTTTAGTCTGCAAACAAATGTCAGATCCTATGCCTTCAAACTCTGTTGGTTTTCTAGATCCATTCAGATGTCACATTTGAAAGGTTAGATGTATCAAAGACATTTTACAGGTGATACATTCCACAGCCTGTGTGGTTACAGTCATCCTAAACCCCGGTATAGAGGACATTGCCCATGTGTACGAGGCAGTATATTTATGCCAGGCTCCCAGCTAATTATATGAGTGCACCTTCTGGCTCAACCTGCTTTGTTCACTCACTGAGTGGAACCTCGGGAAGGGAAGCCTTAACTGAAATCACTGGATAGCTCAGTTGGTTAGAGCATGGTGCTGATAATGCCAAGGTTGCAGGTTCGATCCCCATGTGGGACAGCTGCATATTCCAACATTGCAGGGGTCTGGACTAGATGGTCCTCAGGGTCCCTTCCAACTCTACAATTCTGTGATTCTGTGAATGTGCAGGATTCACAGCAGGGCAAGGAGTTCTGTGCTTACAGCTGTACATGTATATGCTCTTCTTGTTCCCAAATATTCCTTGTGCAGATGGCAGATACAGGGCCAATTCAGCTGCACACTGCATGTGTATGCCAAATGGATGCAGGGTTCTCTTGTGAACAGCCCCTTAGGGCCTGGTCTTTCAAAAGCTTCACAAGGGAGGAAGGTTTGCCGCAGTACTTTTGAGACTTCCTGTGATTTAAAAGCTATTGTCTTTCAAGGCAAATCTGCAGCGAAATGTCTGACAAGAGTGGAATTCTGCCCACATATTTGTATGCTAAAATCAAACTTTTGAAAGATTTCAATACTCTGCTGCTGGAATTCAAGAAAACTAACCCGACAGCCACAACTTCCTGAAATATCCCCTCCCTCTAATCTTGTGTTTTCCACGCTCAACACTGTGAAGCCGTAATAAACAAGACAGAACATTCCATTTGGATGATTTCTAAATGTCACCAAGTGGGCTTCAGTTTACTTGGTGGTATTTATATATATATTTTTTTGGCACTGTGCTTGCACTGCTGTATAGAAGACGCTTCTGTGGAAGATGCTTTTAACATCTGTGCAAGCATGCTGATTAAAAATGGACCGTAAGATCCAGAGGAGGGAAATCAAATTTCTAACCATGCTTTGGAAGGTGCATGCTACTTTTGAATATGGTCAGTTAAAGCTTCTGGCTTTGCTTTGCTGGAACTGAAGTGTCCTGAGCTGGAACACAGCCACCTTCCAAACTCTGCTGGTATTAAGATGGTATGGATTTAAGGAACATAGGAGTTCTCTTGCTGGGCTGAACCACTTAGTCCTGGATTCAGTTCCCAATAATGGCAATCTGGATTCCCTTGGAATATATCACAAAAAATGTAACGACTGTGCCCCAACCCATTCAGGAAGCTTTTATATGAGGTAGGTACTGGCAATGATCCAACGTGGGTGATTCGCATGGAAGGCATAATAACAATGTATATTTCGAATGCACAAACCGAACTGGCAGTACGTGGTGTGGACCAGGGAGCACATTTCTAGCCATGTGACAATGGAAACAGGCACATTCAACCAAGGAATTCAACTGGATTTGCATTGTTTCCATGTAACTGTTTTTGGGCTGGGATACATATTTCTACTCTACCCCATTGGCTGATGATTCTGTTCATGCAACATTACACTTGCGCACACGTGTGCACACACACATGTATTTAGAATAATAGCAAATCCATCCTTCTTCCCAATATGCTTATCAGCTGGTTTAAAAGGTGGACTGTATCTCGTTCTTGGAGTCAGTTAAAATATTCCCAAGTGGAATTTCTGGCTGACCAACAATTTGAGAGCTGGAGGAAGTGATCAGAGGAATGTTTCAACAGGAAATGCAAACATCCCAAAAGTATATATTGCAGATTCTGCAGTGCTACTAGCTATGGCTGTCTTGGCACAGCTTCTGTCCCCACCTGCATTTTGTAGCAGAGGCTAAGCAATTAACATTCTTACATTTATCCAATTTTGCACCCCACCCCAGTTGAACAGCACTGTGTAACTATGAAGGGGCCATATAACCCTTGCATGGAAGCAGAGATGCTGATTAATGAATTATACATTCATAGTAACTCACATACCATACTGGCTGGATAAAAGGAACACGCAAACGTTACGCTGAAAGAACAAGCTGATTGATAACAGCAACCCTGTATACTAAGAGTGATGCATGATGGCTGACGCTTGATTGATAGTGGTCTTCCTATATACTAATAGCAGATTAATCAAGTGCTGATCTTTATGTAGCCAAAACAACATCATCCACATACAACTTCAAAAGAGGGGGTATCAGTAAGCTTGGAGGAACTCCAAGGTTTGCAAAAGTACAAGTAAGCTTTAGGAGGAAAATACTGTATGGAGGGTAGAATGAAAACACCTCCAAAAACCCCATTGAGGCACAAGAATAGTCAGTGGTTGTAGAATTCTGAGTGTGAAAAAATGGAAAACCATAGAGGTGGGAAACGGGCATGGCTGGCTGAACAAAATTTTGTTTCAAGTTCCACTTGCAGAGCTCCATTATGTGCCTTATTTCTTTAGAAGATAAATCGTGGCCACAATTTGTTTTCTTAGAATCCAGGTTTTTTTAATGCATATATGTACACACATACTAAACTAAACTAAACTAGAGAAAATTAAGGCTTGGGCATACATGTGCACTATGTGTATGTACATGCAGACAATCTCTATCTCTCACAATGTCAGAGAAAGTGACAGGGAGCGATCTGTGGGCGATCGCCATGGCTTGTGGTTGAGACCATGTGGGAGGAAGTCTGGCCCAAACCATTTACAGCTAAATTTTATTCGAAACAAAACAAAACCTTTGTACTAATTCCAGAGCACCAGTCTGTTAGGACTCAATTCATCTTCAAAGAACGCTAAGCAAAAAAAAAAAAAAGTTTTATAACCAGATCCATTGGATTGAAAAGAGAAACAATTCTGGATTTGAATCCAGTTTTTAGGAAAGGCAAGTCTGTTTTTCCAACATAAAATCTCAACTAAAATGTGAAAGTTCATAGTTTTTTGTTTTAAATGCTTCCACCACCCAAAGAGTTTAAGAGGCAAGAGGACAGTGACAGAGCATATGCTTCTCCTGCAAAAGCTCCTTGATTCAATTCTTCACAACTCCACTTAAAAACAAAAAAGTCTGCTGGGCTAGAAATATTTTTTTTTTATCTGAATCTTTCAAGAGGTGTTGCTGATGAGAGTAGTCAATACTGGGCTAAATTGGGAAGATATATATCCAGCTTGGGCTGGATGTTCCTGGCTAACGTGTCAAACTTTCTATTGCTGGACAACTTGCAAAGCAGCTCATAAAATGCATACACCAGCCTCTAAAATTTCAGTGCTTTAAGGAGAAAATACTTTAAAGGCTCCCAAGCACACTTGCTAGGTAGAAAGTCCCACTGAACACAGTGGGACTTACTTCCAAATAAACATATATATGATACTGTGGTAAATTAGGGGACTTGGGGAAGTTGCCTGTACCAAGTCAGACTGTTGGTTCATCAAGCTCAGTATGGCACTGAGTAGCAGGGCTGCTCCAGGAATTCAGGCAGCAGCTTTCAAAGTCCTACTTGGAGATGCCAAGAAATGAACCTTCTGCATACATCTTTCTTCACAGGAGTGTTGCTCCATCCCTTTGATAATTTTGGTTGTCCTTTTCTGAACTTTTTTTTCCAACTATACAATAGCATTGTATAATTGCATTATTAAATTTCCAGTTTTGTTTTCAGTTCCCTCATCCTTGCACGCCACATGGACATTTAGAGCAGTGGTTTGAAGGGCTCCTGTGAGAGAGAGACAGGAACATGGGGAGGAGGGAAGTGAAACCCACCACTGCTTTACTTTATTGCACTCTGCTGCTTTCAGCAGCTTTCTCTCAGCCCATCTCTGATAACTGGACATAAGCCAGGCAGGGAGGAAATTGCTTAAAGCAATGGAGTGCCGTGAGATAAGGCAAGGAAAGTGTGTGTGTGTGTGTGTGTGTGTTTTGTTCTCTTAAAGATTGCCACCCTCCCACTCATATGTGAATGGATCAGACACATGCATAATCAAATCTATTTTGGTCCCACGGGCTGGTTCACACAAGCACGCTGACCACACTGTCAAGGGACAACTGGCATGTTTGAACGTGGCATCACACATAACCCAAGCACACACTGTCTTTCAGTGGAGTCAGTTCACACATTCAATTATCTACTTGTCAGCATGTGTGTATGAGCAGGGCCCTGAGGCTACTACCTCTGATGTTCTGCATATGGGGCAAAGGAAACTTAAACAATGGTATACAGTGCCTTAACTGTAACATGCCTTTAAAGGAGTTCAAGATGTCACACTCATAACGAGGTTAAAAAAGCCCGGAGATTGATTATTGCCCGGCATCTGCGCATCATGTAAAGGAACTGTAGTTTCATTACAACTAAAAGTTCACCAAGAACAGACGCCATATTACACACAGATATAACCATCATTTTGCAATATTGGGAAGGGTGGTAGGAAAACCATTAGGTTCATGAACTTTAGTGAAGACAAAAAGGAGTGGGGAAAGTGGTTTATTCGGGTTTATTATTCTGTCACATAATCCAAAGTGACTAAGACTGATCCCAGCACTCCCTACAGTTTTAAACTTGAGTCATGGCCAACACACCACATCATAAATCAGAACTCCAACACATTCATTCTGACAGTCTGGAAGTGTTACTTTGAAACAAAGATTGTGGGTCTTGTAGAGAATATTCTCATCATGCATAGCTATAGTTTACTTGGCCAAGTCTCTAAAAAAGATACCATGAAATGAATCTCCCAGTGGTGGTATTATTATTATTACTACTACTACTACTACTACTACTACTACTACTACTACTACTATTTCTAAACCAGCCTTGATTTATTGTTGTTGTTTTGACCATCATGGTCTTTTCAACCTCAGTGGCACACTATATAGGCCTAGTCTCCCTTATCTGCCGAAATACAATTGATCCCCATCTTGAAAATTTGGCCCAGTATAGCAAGAGGCTAAATCTTCTCCTTACCCCAGTTTTTACATTGCTTTTATACTCTTTACACAAGTGGGAGTATGCTGGGTTTTCCCCTGTGTTATGATAAAGGTGCATCTCATTTAGTGTGGGATCTCATTGTAGCCCAGCATACAAAACAGAGCAGATTTGCTCTCCACAAAGATGTGATGACGTTTTTTAAATAGGAACCATGCAGGAATTTTATTTATTTGTTGGTGGCATTTCTTCCCTGGCTTTCACCATAAAAGATCAATGAGGCAGCTTACAATAATTAACTATAATAAATACAATTCAAACCAAAAAGAAAAACCAGCAAGTAAAAACATAAAAATAGCAGATAAAATGAGGAAGTAAAAAGCCAGGAGAACAGGACAGAATTCACAAAGTGCCTAAATGACAGCAGAGATGGCAAGGGGAGTGTGAGGGCAAATATCATAAGGTCCCAGATTCTGGCTAAAACATCTCTAGATATTTTAACATCTCTAGTTAAAAGGGTCAGCGAACATCTGATGTGGAAGACCTCCACCTCAAATTCTGTAGAGCAGAAGCAGCTAGCCTCCAGTTCGGTGGCCATTTTGTTCTGGCCCAGGGCTTTTTTTCAGCCGGAACTCACTGGAACTCAGTCCAGTGAGCACCTCTTAGGTGAGTTCCAGCACTTCTCAGGTGGGCACCATTGCCATTATAAGAGAAAGAGGGAGGTGTTTATGGTGAGCTCTGGCACCTCTTTTTCTAGAAAAATAGCACTGTTCTGGCCCAAGACCAGCTTTGACAGTGACAGCAAAGAGGAAAACAAAATTAAAGCTGGGCAATAACCCTCTTCAGCTACTCTGGGAAGATCAGCTGAATAGAGGGGTTGTGTGCCTTGTGTGAGAGAAAGGGAGTAGGGTGGCCTCCCTTAGCTAGTCCATCACTAGTTTTAAGCACTGGTTTGTGATGTCCACAACTGCATCTGGATCTGGTAAGATAGAGTTGAATGTCATCCACGTAATGACAGCACTCAACTTCAACACTACAGATGCCCTCTCGCAAAGGTTTTTAAATAGCACAAGGGGAAATACAACAGTCAGTGAATACTGTGACACAAATGGCATGACAATAGCAGTCCCTCAGCAACACCTTCTAGAATCTGATTGCCAAGTAGGTGGGGTTGACCTCTAAACAATGCCTCCATCGCCTACAGATGATCAACCACAGAGATCCAGGAGAAACATGCTTCCACTGTCTAGTTCCATAGTTTTGGGTAATTTATATTATCTCTAAATGCCTGGAGCTGAGCTGCCGATGCTCACCTATCCTCCCCAAGCCATTACAGTTAATGGATCACAACAACAAGAACATATTTATATGCTCTGAGGAGGGGCATCAGCTTCTGCATACTGTAAAATGAGTGCACAAACTGTAAACATTGTGGTGTTTTACCTTATATATGTTGATAGGGATATCTATGATGATATAGATGAGGTCTCCCAGGGCCAGGCTAGCTATCAGCGCATTGGGGCCATTCCTCATACACTTGTTCTGGTAGATAATCCGCAGCAGGGTTGCATTCCCAACAAGCCCAATGACAAACACTGCACAGGATATTGCTGTATTGATGTATTTGAAAGTGTCCATAATTTTAGGACGTTGTGAACAATAGATATAGGTGCGGTTGGGTTTATGGGTAGGGAACAAGAATAGCTTAGATTCTGTTTCAGAGGAAGTTGTGACAGGGTTAGTCAGGTTTGACTGGTAGATGTCAGAACCATCAATGATGACAAATCCAGTTATGAGAAGCGCCAAGACCATCTCAAAATGAAACACTTCCATCTTCAAATCTTCTGTTTCGGGAAATCTTCTGTATTTCAATAGTAGCTGATGGACTTATTTCACCTACAATAAAAAGAAGGCAATATTTATGTTGCAATATTGGCAAACTGAAACATTTATTTGTATATTTTCACAGAATTACAGAGTTGGAAGGAACCACAAGTGTAGTCTAGTCCAGCCCTCTGCAATGCAGGAATCTTTTGTCCAAGATGGGGCTCAAAACCCACAACCCTGAGATTAAGAGCATCATGAACTTTTAATTCTAGACAGAAATCCAAATTAAACTTTTAAATTCATTCATTCTATAATCAAAGCAGCAAAGAAGGAACAACTTACAGCTATAAAATTAATAGAGTGCATACTGGATGCTGAAAAATGTTTGGTCGTTGGAACATAAGCAAGACTACTTTCCTTAAAATTTAAAATTACTACTACTACTACTACTACTTATCATCATCATCATCAGAAATACCCGAGTCTCTTTTCTACAGGGTCAACAATCACCAAAGCCATAAAGCTACTGCAAGCCATAAAGGCTGCTGCAATGTCCTGATCAGAAGCACGTACATCAAGTAATTCCCATCCTATGTGTCACGATGCCTCATCTGGGGGAAGTAGTGACAGGACTCTCCAGCCTCTGGGAATTTGGGCTTCTAGGATCGACTTTGTTTGTTAATAGAACCCCAAGATCTAGCAGCTGGAGAATGGTGCAATTGATACTAGTCTTCAAATTAAAGACTTCGGAGCCCAAGATTCCTCCCTGCCCCTGAGAACCAGAACTGAACTGAACTCACAGTCCTCCAACACACACAAAAACCCACTCCTGGTTTTACCCCCATTCACCCACCGCCACCCACTTTCTTCATTTTCTCTGTACAGTACAGCTGTTAATATTATTATTGATGGGCATTGTGGTTTTAATTTTATGACTTCAATGGGTTTTTATTATTACTCTGATACTTCTATAGCCCATCCTGAGAGTAGCACCTTAGAGACCAACTAAGTTTGTTCTTGATATGAGCTTTCGTGTGCATGCACACTTCTGAGACTATATGATGAAGGAAGGGAGTATGAGTACCGTATGTATAACAGCAGTGGCAACATATTCAGCGGGGGGGGGGGTGGTAATTTATTGCTGCCATTGTTTAAAAAACAACAACAGGGAATCAAAATCTTTGCTAATCTACTTCAAATCTCGCCACCACTGCCGCCCGTGTGTGAGATCTACCAGTAGAACTGGGACTGCCTCTGTAACTAACAAAGAATATAATATGGAGGGGAGAAGCTCAGTGTACAATCCAACCAGGTCACCCACATTTACTTGAAATTGAGTCCCACTGAATTTAGCAGGGCTTACTAACATGTAAACATGCATAGGTTCACTTTCCACATTGCCTTCATTTCAATAATATATTTTTTTAAGGTAATTAAAAGACTAAGAAGCTGGGGGACGTTAAGTGCTTAATTTCGGCTAGACTGTGGCTCAAAACTACACTTTGCACTAATTGTGTTTTTCTTTCAATCCAGATCAGGGTCATAGCTGGAATTGCTGGAAATGGCGAGGAGGCAGATTTCATCTCAACATGGAGATAAACTTCCTAATTGTTAACAGCTGTTTGGCAATGGAAAAGGCTGCCCTGGAAGGTGATGATCTCTCATTCACTTGATGGATATAAGTAGTGTCTGGATAGCCGCTTCTCAGAGATTGTGTAGTTGCATTCTGCATGGCAGACTCACACAGAGCAGGTGGCGGGACTGGATACCTCCAAGGCCCCTTTCAATTCTGTGATTTTATGAAAGTGTTAGGATTTCAACTAGCTCAAGGTGAAACTACATCTATAGACTCATTTTTAAAAAAAGACTTCCCCAAATTTACAGTTAGGCAATACTTTTACCGGGACCAACTGGAATGTCCCAAAAGTTGGGCAAGTTTTCAAGTTCTGCAGAACTCTTCGCCAGGCAGACTGTACACAAAGCAGGCAGTGAGGAGGAGGACAGGTTACCTGTAAGCTGAATGAAACTCACTTCTAAGTAAAAATGAATAGCACTATTGGTCTGGGTACATTATTGCAAAGGGCACTTAAGATTGTTGCTATTTTGATGTTGAGATTCAATCACATATCAGCAAATGCAGGTTGTGCAATTAAACTGGATTTGGTGCTCTCACACAACAAACCTGATTCCTTTATCTTCTTTTTAAAACAGACTTTTGCAATAAGGAAAGTGATAGGCCTAATAAAATGCACTGAAACATGTAAGATAACAATAACACCAACTTCCTAGCAAACAGAATGAAAGCTCAACAAGTAGGGGATGTAACCTTTCTGCAAATCAGAAACAAACCCTATTAACAGAATTCAATATTGCCATTATTATTATTATTATTATTATTAAGTGTGTTAGCCTTACTTTTGACATGACTAACACTGACATCAGTGAGGCGGGATACAACCAACCCATAACACATCCAACATGGGTCATTGAGTTCAAAGGAATGGAAGTTTCTGCCACGGTATGTCCTCTGAATGGAACACACACACGTGAGAATTTATGATCTACTCGTGCTAAGCTTGGATTTACTTGGAAGGATTTATGTGGAGATTCTTCCAAGCGATGCCGGTGTCCGCCGATAGCAGACGGGACCCGGGTTCGCACACCTGCAGGTGAGAAAGCAGCAGGGAGCATAGGAGCCAACTCCTAGGGGTTGAGGTACCTTCGCCCCCCCCCCCAAATTGATGAGCACTGGCATTCAAATAGTGTGACCATATGATCGATTATGCGTAGCGGGGCTTACCTGCCCCCCCCCAATATTTTATTCAAGTTGGCACCCCTGGCAGGAAGCGGAGTTTAAAAGGGAAAAGCGGCAGGAGGGAGAAGGGAGAAGGGTTAAGCAGCAGCCGCCCCCTCCCCTTTTCCGCGTCTGTTCCTCCAGCAAAGCAGCATCTTCCCTCGAGCTGTTGCTTTTCATCTCACCGTCGGCGGGAGAGAATATTCACGCGTCCCTTGAGGCGTCCAGTTTGGCCAGACGCCGCCGGTTCCCTGCCTTATTTCGGGCAAAGACCCCGCACTTGTTTGTGGGATGGGAGCCTGCCCGGCCCTTTCCCCTACAGATAGAGAAAGGAGGGAGCGGAATAGAAGAGCACCGCTTGCTTCCTACACACACCCAAGAACCAGAGGCCAACTCTCATCCCTCCTCCTCGTCCCCAGACGCCGGGTTTTCCAGACTCCCTTCCCGCGCAGAGAGAGAGGGGGGCAACAAAAAAGTATCCCCGACGATGAGCCACGCGGCGTCGGTCCACCCACCGTTTTGTGCCGCGGAATCTGCGCGGCCGCGCAGCGCGACGGCGACTTCTGGCGTGGCTCCCGCCCGGGAGAAGAAGGACGAGGCGAGGAACACGCTGCCGCCGCCGCCACCACGAGTCCAGCTGGGCGCATGGGAAGCTCTTTGTAGAGCCGCGCAGCGAAAGTTGGAAGGAAGTTGCTCCCTGGCTGCTTTCCCTCTGAGATCCCTTTCCTAGTGAAGGCTTCCTAAATCCTCCAGGCTCCGTCTGGTTGGGTGGGATTCCGACTCTCCACCTCCGGGCAGAGAGAAGTCGGATCAGCCCCCTCCTTTACCCAGCCCCCCGTTCCCGAGGAGGGGGAACGACTCTCTCTCTCTCTCTCTCTCTCTCTCTCTCCCTCCCTCCCTCCCTCTCTCTCAAAGCCAGACGCTTGCAATGTTCAGAAGAAGAGCATGCAACCTCAAAGACAACCTCCTCCACCCACGGCAAAAAAGGGAAAAAAGAGTGGGGGGAACGTTAAGGGTGGTGTTTGTTTTTTTAAGCAGTTCCTCCCTGTAGAGGAGGAGGGACTGTGGCTGCTTCTCTTGAGAAACCAGGATCATCGGATGAGGCACCCCACCACTTTCGGGATCTACAAAAAGGAGGCCCACGAGGAAAGCTTGGGAGCTGTGAATGCTCCCAAGGGTGGGCTTCACTGAAACAAAAGTGAGCCACAAATGCGCTAGAAATAAAAAGCAAGGAGTGGATCCTGAGTGGGAAAGGGATAGGTACCAGGAAATAGAGGGGAATGGTTCCCGGCTCCAACGACTTTTTATAAATACAAGTTTTCATAGTTGTACTTCTTTAGTTATGTTTCAGGGTCTGTGGGGCTCCCTGCCACAGCAGTTCTGCAATGTGACCCTCCTTCGCAGCCCCCCATTCCCCAAGACTGCTTTTAAGCCCAGTACTGTAGCTTTCAGTAATAAGGTTTAGGTATCAGATTGACACCCAGACTGGAGAGACAGCATGAACTATTAATGAAGACTGTTCATTAAAGGTTACGTGTTGTTGATTAAGGGAACACTCAAATTTATTTTGGGGTCTGTGCTCAACGAACCGTTTCTAAGGACTCAAGAGCTTCGGACACCAACCACTAAGTAGTTTTTAAAGGTAAATGGACCCCTGACCATTAGGTCCAGTCGTGTCCGACTCTGGGGTTGCGGTGCTCATCTCGCATTACTGGCCGAGGGAGCCGGCGTACAGCTTCCGGGTCATGTGGCCAGCATGACTAAGCTGCTTCTGGTGATCCAGAGCAGCGCACAGAAATGCCGTTTCCTTTCCGCTGGAGCGGTACCTATTTATCTACTTGCACTTTGACGTGCTTTCGAACTGTTAGGTTGGCAGGAGCTGGGACTGAGCAACGGGAGCTCACCCTGTCATGGGGATTCGAACCGCCGACCTTCTCAGGCCAAATTCCCTAAACAGCCACCCCAACCACATTTATTCACATCACAACCTGGCCCAGCTACTCGGTAGAATCTGCCTTTGATGCCAAAGCTCTCCTTGTTGTACTAAGATGATTTTAAAAACTTGCTCATGTAACCTTGCTGTAAGACTTTTACATAGGGCAGCCTCTGAGCCTAACACAGTTGCCGGCTTCCTTCTGACCTTCACCAGGAACACCAAGGACCAGGGGTGCCAACTTGAATAAAATATTGGGAGGGGGCAGGTAAGCCCTGCACCACGTAATTGATCACATGACACAGTGCAGGCACACCATTTGAATGACAATGCTCATCTTGGCTCCTATGACAAAGACAACTGTATCACCAGTTTTCCCAAGTGACATTATTCTAACAGTTGACTGTCCACTGTCTAGACTCTTCAGCCAATCAGAATCCGTTGTTTCCCACACCAGCCAACATGAATTTACCTGATCCAAGCCCCGCCGATGAATACAAAAAGCAATACTGTAATCTAAAAGAGATAGACAACTTTAACAGGGACAACAAGTGATGGGGAATAGCAATACTAGACCTTGAGAAACTGGAATGATGACCCTGGAAGTAGAATGATGTTTGCATGTTTTTGGTGCCTGAGTCACTCTTCGTAAGTGTGATCCTACAGAATCTTCTGCATCCATTTTCTAATCTGAAGAACTCTCAGAAACATTTTCACTCAAATGAGTTGGGAGAGGAATTTCGCCCTCCACCACCACCTCTGTTGATTGTTCACTTCTTTCAACTTCTTACATGGTCAGGCATGTTAATGGCAGATAGGGCTTAGTCAGCAACCTCAGTGTTTTCGGGAAATGTCCAGAGGCCATTTGTTCTCTGAGGCAGTACTGAGGATGGGTATGAACTAGATCAGGCACCCCCAAACTTGGCCCTCCTGATGTTTTGGGACTATAATTCCCATCATCCCTGACCACTGGTCCTGTTAGCTAGGGATGATGGGAGTTGTAGTCCCAAAACATCTGGAGGGCTGAGTTTGGGGATGCCTGCACCAGATGCTCCATAAATAAGAATGGGTATATGTTCTTTGAAGGACTTGGTTTATACATCACATCGTACTTCTTTAAAGAGAAATGGGGGGAGGGGGGACATTTCAACTTCCTCATAAACAGCTTCCTTAATCCATCTCTAAATGAAAATAAATCTTCAGTTGTTGTTCAGTCGTTCAGTCGTGTCCGACTCTTCGTGACCCCATGGACCAGAGCACGCCAGGCACCCCTATCCTCCACTGCCTCCCGCAGTTTGGCCAAACTCATGCTAGTCGCTTTGAGAACACTGTCCAACCATCTCATCCTCTGTCGTCCCCTTCTCCTTGTGCCCTCCATCTTTCCCAACATCAGGATCTTTTCCAGGGAGTCTTCTCTTCTCATGAAGTGGCCAAAGCACTGGAGCCTCAACTTCAGGATCTGTCCTTCCAGTGAGCACTCAGGGCTGATTTCTTTAAGGATGGATAAGTTTGATCTTTTTGCAGTCCATGGGACTCTCAAGAGTCTCCCCCAGCACCATAATTCAAAAGCATCAATTCTTCAGCAATCAGTCTTCTTTATGGTCCAGCTCTCACTTCCATACATTACTACTGGGAAAACCATAGCTTTACGTATACGGACCTTTGTCGGCAAGGTGATGTCTCTGCTTTTTAAGACGCTGTCTAGGTTTGTCATTGCTTTCCTCCCAAGAAGCAGGCGTCTTTTAATTTCGTGACTGCTGTCACCATCTGCAGTGATCATGGAGCCCAAGAAAGTAAAATCTCTCACTGCCTCCATTTCTTCCCCTTCTATTTGCCAGGAGGTGATGGGACCAGTGGCCATGATCTTAGTTTTTTTTATGTTGAGCTTCAGTAGGTCATACATAACATGGAAAGTTAACGATCCTGTTTCTGTTGGTTGGGTTTGCAGTGTAAATTACGTTACAAACCTGCTGAAGGATAGATGTATTCTAATATTTTTCTCACTATAAAATTTGAGCTGTCCTTTCTTCCAAGGGATAGATTTTTCCTGAGCCATTTATGAAACTATCATCTTGGAACTTCTGTAGAGTGCAAATAATTAATGTGGAATTAGGAAATCAAGGGAAAGTGTACTGCCTCTCTGCATAAGGCCTGTCTGTGGTGCCTGAAATATATGTTGTCTTTTTGTCCACATGGAATGCTCAGAGATGAGTAATGTGGTTTAGTTCAAAAACAAAACACGACTTTTTTCCAAGCTATGAATTGGAATTTTCCAACTATTTAGTGACATACGTTAATTCTGAGCTGTTAAAATGTGACCAAACATGTCACTCATCAAGAGCCATGTAAACAACACAATATTTGCTAGTGATTGATGTTAATAGTTTTCACACACAATAAATGCCTTTTGAAATTCTATTTATTTATTCAAAATATTTATAGGCTGGTTTTCCAAGTCTTCCCATGGGCATCCGGTTGGCCATTATGAGAACTGGATGCTAGACTGGATCACCAGCTTGATCTTGCACAGCTAATCGTGTGGTCTTAAAACACTGTTTCACAGCAACAAAAGGACATTTGTGATTAAATATAAAGTGAGGATAGCAGTATGTTGATGGAATGGCTTGTTAAGCAATTTTCCACATTCCACCAGTCCGTCAACTGGTTAAAAACAGGGGGCCTGAAATAAAGAAATAAAAAAGATACTGTAAAACATTTTCCATGGTTTGTACCTGATTTTTTTAAAAAAAGGATATTATAAAACATTTTCATAGTTTGTGCTGTGTCAGAGAGAAAGTGAGTCATGAACCACACAAAAGTCATTTTGCAATTGCCTTATGAATTTAATTGGGGCTTTAATCGAATTGCCTAGAAGCATGTGGCCTGTGGATTGCAGCAGGAGAGAAAGGAAAGAGGGGACTATATTTTAGCCTTCACTTTAACTGATGTGAGGGGGCAGCAAACAGAAGCTTGGGCAAAATACATCGCAGAATTTCACGTGTGCCAAGTGATGGTACTAGTCTGATTACCATTAAGATGGGCCAACACTTGCCATATCTGGCTTCAGCTCCACCCATCTGTTGCTGACATTGTGCTATAAGTGCTGCTGATACTTTTTAACTGCTGTCTTTTTGCTGCTGGTTGTGCTGAAGCTCCACATATATTTCCCTTAAACTGCTCATTCACCTGAAGGCCACAAGATATGGTCTAAATAAGGGATGGGGAACCTGTGCCCCTTCAGATGTTGTTGGACTACAACTGCCATCAACCACAGCCGCCATGGCTAATGGTCAGGGATGGTGGGAGTTGTAGTCCAACAACATCTGGAGGGCCACAGGGTTTGTTGAAACTTGAAAGCGTGCTTTCACTATCTGTGAGACAGGGAGATAAAACTTGCTTCAATTAATAATATCTTAATTCCTTCGTGTCAAAGAGTTGGTGGGCTGGGGGAGCAACCATCTGGGCAGAAGACGCTGTTATTTTTATTGCTTCCTCTACTTATTTTTTCCCCCACTCAGTTTTTGTTGGCAGATCATGGTTTATATTCTGGCATGGGTTTTAAAGTGAATTCCATGTGGTATACACTTTTTATTTTCAGCGATCAAAGACTGGAGTGCAGAAATCTGATGTTGATTCTTGTTACTGCTCATTTCCAGGTAGCCAATTGTTAAGGTAACCCACACAAGTACTTAAATTACTTAAATCTTACAAGTCTCTTCTTTGTCTTATGAGCTAACATAAGACAATCTATGGTCCATCTAGCTCAGTATTGTTTACACTGACTGGTAGCAGCTCTCCAGGTTGAACTGTCCCATCCCTACCTGTGAGATGCTAGTTACAAATCTCTCTTTTGTACATGCATATGTGGTCACTAGGGAAGAAAGGATCTGTCCATTTTGGTTCTCTCAGCTTCTTATTTTCACAAACTTAAATTCAGTTCTCTCCATTTTACAACAATTTACAATTTTTAAGTCAAATTTATCTTAATAAGCACTTTTTATATGGAGTTTTGAGCAATGTGTGCATTGCTGCAAGCAATTTCCCCTTAGAATGCATTTTTGTATGTTATTTTTGCTAATATTTTCATTTTTATGCACACTTTCCCCTAATATGTGCATTTTGCAAACATAGGTGGTTGGGGAACTACATTGCAAAAATTCAGATAAGCTGCAATAGTTGAAGGACAGCTGGAGTTTTGGTTCACCTATTGTTTCAGAAGATGTGGGTTTGATAGATTCAAATAAAATAGAAGAAAACTAAACCAAAGCTGCTTATGTGTGTCTGTCACCTTGTAGAGGAGTCCCCTTTCAGCACACACAGAGGGAAGCAATCCCCCCCCCACTTCCTAATACATTCTGAAATCCAAGTCATATGGAACCCATCATATGGGTTTACAGGGGTTGCTTTCCTCCTGTTGTCCCATACACACACAATGCAAATAATCTCATCTAGCCATGAGTTAGTAACCTTGAACCAATCAGCCACTATCTCTGAGCCTATCATATCCTACAGGGTTGTGGGTGGGAAGAAGAGAATCATATATACTATCCCGAAGTCCTTGGAGGAAGTACAGTATGAACAAAACCAAATATTAACAGGAGATGCCAACCCCTGATTTCTACAAAACAAAAAGTAATTTTACCAACCACATTTTTTAAATGAAAAGTGGGGAACGGGAAGTATCTCTTTCTCTTGGTTACTTAAAAAACAACAACAAAGAAACCCTGGGGGGAATGAATTATAAAATTGTAAGAATTTTTTTGCATCACATGCTCGATTAGGCCCCTCTCTCCTCAATGTTGTCTTCATGGGTTTTTCTCTTCTCCTCCTCCACCTCATCATAAGGATTTTCATATTTCATGACCAGGGTTGGCATGCTTCGCAGCACATTGCCCAAAATATAGATATACTGAATTGACATCAAATATTTATAACACTGGGAAAATAGCTTTGTTTTCTCAGAAATGCAAAATGACCACAAACACACACACACACACACACACCAGCAGCAGCCTTACGATTGCTATTGTTAGGATATGTTCTACAACTGGCTCCTGGCAGGAACTGATGGAAAAAGTCAAAACCTCTTTATTCAATAGTGAGCTGTTCGTCTTGAGAAAAGGCAAACATTTGAAGAGCAGAAAAGGTCTTTTCCAGACCAATTATTCCAATGTGTTTTTTTTTCAGACAGAGCCTTCCTGTATCAGACCAAAGGCCCCATCTAGTCCAGCATCCTGTTCCATAGCTGTCAACTTTTCCCTTTTTTAAAGGGAAATTCCCTTATTCCGAATAGGATTCCTCGCAAGAAAAGGGAGAAGTTGACAGCTATGTCCTGTTCTCACACTGTGAACCAGATGCCAAAGGAAAGCAGCAAGCAGGACCTGAATGAAATAACATTCTCCTCCTCAGGATGCTCAGCGACTAGTATTCAGGGGCACACTACAATGACTAATGGTCCCCGTTACTCTTATCCTCCATGAATTTCTCTATAAAAGCTAGTCTCCCTTTCTTCCAAGCTTGATCAACTCATGCCTGGATATAACTAAAGACTGTTGGGTGAACAGAAGTAGTCTCTCTAAAGTATCAACCTGCCTGCACATTAAGATTAGTGTAGGACCCTCTCCTGGCAGGAGCTGCCTTAAGTGAGGCATTTTCTCATGTAGGAAATGCATTGCTCTGTAACCCCTGGATTGTGTGCTCCCCTCCATTGGTTTTTACAGGGAGACATGCTGTACCAGAAGCAAAAGCAGAAAGCTGTGTGCGCAAGCATGCATGTGGAATCAGAGAAAGAGTGACTGGGAAAGTTCTGAGAAGATGACTGTTACGAACATGTTTTCAGGCCAGGCCATGCTGTCCATGCAAAGTGCCCTCTTCATATGCAAAGTGCCATTTCTCCACAATTTGCACCACGTAAGTACTTTCTGTGGCATGAGACAAAAGAGAAATAGCCCCATGCCATGCACCCTGTCGTCAGTGCCAGATTTATGTATAAGTTAAACAAGCTATAGCTTAGGACCCCACTCTCTTGGGGGCCCCTGCCAGGATACTCCAGGGGGTTGCTCACAAGTAACGACAGAGTCCTCTTACTCTAAAGACTACTTTATTGTGCATACTTATTTACAGTGCAGAGCTAGCTAAAAACATGACTGCTCAGTCACTTGTAGAATGCGGAAGTGCTCCTCTCCGGTTTCCCGCCCAGCACCAAAGCCTTGGCACCCTGAAACGATGTCTTCTGGGTCTCCTAGCCCCCCTCCCCCGATGCTGCGTCTGTGCCGGAAGCTGTAACTCTCCCTCCGATCACATCTGGCTGGTGGTGCTGGGTCTCTCCCTCGCATCCCTGACTGTCTGCTCCTCCTCCTCTTCCGTGAGAGAGAGCTCTGGAGACGGGCTATGAGATGAGTCAGATGACAGCAGTGGCTGGGGATCCCTGTACCTGAGCAACACCTGCTCTCGAGGAACTTCCCTGCCCTGATCCTCCCCCCTCAGAGGATCTCTTTCCCCTCTCTCCTCGCGAGGAGTACTCCCGCCCTGGTTCTCCTCATGAGTAGGACCTCCTCCCGGGCTCTCCTCGTGAGGAAAAGGCAAATCCCTGACAGCCCCCAAAACAATAAAGGAAAAAAACCTGGATGTACATTTCCAAAATATAAGATAAAAACAAATAAAATAAAACCTACATACAGCAACAGTTTTTTGTGTTGTGTAGGCTCCTATTTGTTATGTGCAAATGGCCTTAGATACCTATTACGTCCATAAATTACCATATATTAAACACAAAAAACAGTGACAATTTGTTGTTGACAAAGGACAGCTGGGCATATAAAGCGCCCCATTACCTTCAGTAGCTTAGGGCCTCATCAAACCTCAATCCAGCACTACCTATCATATACATAAAGGGCTCCCTGGCATGGGTTTATATTCTGTGGAGGGGGGATGGTGTTGTTGGGTACAGAGTTAGCTAGACTCTTCCTGTTTCACTGCAGTGATGTGGGAAGAGCAGGAGGTGATGTTCACAGCAAGTTTTGACTCCCTATTTAGTGTAACTTACACCACCTCTTTTTCCAGAATAATGTTACATCAGCAGAAGTGCCAGGAGGCAAGTCCAAGAGAGGACAGGATTCAGACTAACCCTGCTCTTCCCCGATACACTCTTGATCATGCCCATTTCTACCACTCTTGTGCTGGTGAAATGGGTCAGTAGTAGGAATTCACTGACAAAACATTCCGTCAGGGTATCTCTGATCTCAGCGTCAAGACCTTGGCAGCAGCATAGCTCCAAAACCCAACCACCACAGGCTTTCTTACACTAAATGCTAAAGCTCTTCAGGCAGTGTAATTAATTTTTAAAAAATTAATTACGGCCATTTAAATTAATTTAAACATTTCAAAACAGACAACAGAACAAATTGTTTTCTACCGCTCCAGATGGCAGAATCCAAACAAATTGACTCAAATTCCCAGAAAGGGGATTTCCATTTCGCAGTTGGAAGAACTTCCTGATGGTATCAAGCTGTTAGACAGTGGAACAGACTTTCCTCAGGTGGTGGGGATAGTGGACTCTAGCTCCATTAAATTTTCATCAGCAACTTTCCTGATATTGCATAACATACTATGATGGCCTATTTGATGTGTAAATGTTTTGAACTGGAAAATTGAGAAAATGAAATTTGTACAGCCCTACGGAAACCAATATTATGGCTTCATAAGGTGATGTAAGACAGTGGCCATATAGCTTGGAGAATAAAAACTTATGTTTGGGACTACATTGTCCAGGACTGAGTAGCCTTTTTAGTAGTGCATACAACAGATGTCATATAACCAACCTGAATTACCTATGTGGTTTCACTTTATGAGGTTTAAAGTAATGGCAATAGAGGCGTATTACATTTTGATTCAAGCTTTCCAATCCTGTATCAGAAAAATTTGCCTCTTCCAGTTAAATCTCAAATTAATTGTGCAATTACTGTCTTATTTCATGTGTCTGGACTGGTGGAAAGAATTGCATATCCCAGGAACCTGGAGAAGGAGGGTAACAGTCACACTATCCCTGGAGATTATCATTGCATTTTCTTGTCGTTTGTTTCTAGTTCAAGCTGGTGGTTTTTGTAAAAAGCAGTATCCCACAGGACCAGCCAAGTTTCAAGGAAGCGTCACTCGCAGTCTTAAGGGTTATGTAATTTGCTTTTAAGATTAACGCTTAAGCAGGTCTGAAACTGTATCTGTCTTCAGACTCCCAATTTTACGTCCTCATCCAAAACACATTTAGTTGAAGGAAGTTCTCATGGAACTTACTTCAAAGTAGTTGTACTTAGAGCCAAATAACGCAAAACAAATATGTTTAAATGAATCTCTCTCTCGAAAATACAATGCAATAAAATATTCACTGGGAGCCCTGATCAGGACCATAATGCACAGTGAGGAGCAGCCACCCCCACACTATTTTCCTGATTAAAATCAACCCCCTCCCCAGCGCAGCAAAAGTGTATGCATGTTCATTTTCTTGCTGGGAAAAATAAAAGCAACACATACACAACTTTTTTTTGGGGGGGGATAAAGATACAGAGAAAAGGGTTAACTCCATCCCTCTGCTGTGATCTCAGTCCTGATTGTCCTCCCTTCCATTAACTGTTTTTGGATGGGGGCAATTAAAACGAAAGAAAAGTGTTTACGTATCTGCATTGTAATATGTAGTTCAACATTTTGGATTAGTGTGCTAGAGAAATACAAAACAGACCACAACTCTGCTGAATACAATACATATTAAAAGTTGGCTGTGTTGTTTGACCTTTGGGCCTGCTTATTGCTACAGATGTATGGCATGAGTAGTGCAATGTCTTTATCCTTAAATTCTCAGACAAAACATAAGTGTTCCAGTCTTCTTGGCTGAATTGTGCTCTGATTAATTTTTTTTTTTTTACTTTTTCATCCAGCAGGCACGTATATGTGTTAAATGAACAAAGTCATTACACAGACTTTTGCATTTCTCACTGATTATGTTTATTTCTTACCTAGGTAGACTTGTCATAGCTGTCATAGTACCCAGAACTCAAAACTTCTATTCCACGTAAGTTGCATTTTTGGATCGCAAAATCTGCCACCTTTAGTTCTGTTTTTGTCCTAGGCTCCGCAAACCTATCTATGTTTAGGCCTACTTGGAATGAAATATGCCAGTAAATTAGGTGGTGCTTGTCTCTGTGTTATGTCCTGTATTTTTAATAGATTTTTTAAAAAATATTGTTTAAATTCTATTGGTGCTTAATTACTTTTTAATGGTTATCTTTCCTATGTTTTTAGCTTTTTCTATTTTATCTGTGCTTTTGTATTTTTATCTGTAAGCAGTCTTGATTCCCAATCTGGGGAAAAGGTGTAATAATAATAATAATAATAATAATAATAATAATGTTCTTCAGTTCTCCAAAATCCACCTCTCCACACACATAAACATAGTAAGCTTGGGAAGAAGTGTTCTAGCCCCAGCCTCTATTCCCACAGAGTTTTGAGCCCAACCATGACCCAGCCCTGGACACTTTCCTAGCCATTTCACAGCTCCTTTGCAAAAGCTTTGGTTAGTTTTAAAAACCAGGCATAGGTTGGGGTGGTGGTGGTGGGTTATTTTATCCAGAATTGTTTGCATGGATTAACTTGATCATATGTTTATGAACTCTCATATGCATAAATGAGTTCAATAATGTTCTGTGTACTGGTGTCAGTGTGAACCATCCACCTTTATTTCAAAATAGGAAGTTTGATTTGCTCCGCCCAGCTACAGGCTGCAGTTCAAACTCATGTCAAATGCAGCTTTCTCTCCTTTACATTTGTAAACATTTCTCTCCTTTACATTTGTAAACTGTACATATGATGGTCTGGAATGAGAATAAATATGCTTTTACCTCCCTCTATGCTGGCTCATGACCCTTTCCCTTGTGCCTGTATTAAGAGAGCCTGACTTTAATAGGACAAGTATTTTTAAAAAGACAAATAAAGAGTAACAACAAATAATGTTATCGTTCAGGATGTGAACACACTTCTGGGAAGTATATAGCTTTGAGTGGCCAGAAATTATTACTACTGTTAACTTCCCCATTAAATGTTGGCTACAATGGACATACTCTGCTTTTTGTCATACATGTTGAGACAATCCACCCAAAGTGACTAAGTGGTTGGGGCTTATGATATCCCTCAGCTGGATCATTTAATCTTAGGCAGGCCGCTTTAAATAAAGAAGGTTGTCTGTGGTTTTGTATTATTAGTCACCTGCGATATCCCACCAACAGACATACATGCAGACTGGGAGGATGAGGGAGTCCAGCTACAGTTCAAGGAGTTTCAAAGTTCTGCCATCTTTACATTCACAGAGCATCTCTTTTTTTGTACAGAGCATTTGTATTTTAAAGGGTGTCTCAATAATTCTTGACCACAGCCTGCTGTAAATCTTATCTTGTCCCCTATGCACTGTTCTTACAATGTTATCTCTCCACAAGGGCTGACACTGATGCCGAAATCCAGCACCCTGCGAGTGTAGCTTTCTCTTGATTGAAGTACAGAGTGTTTGAGGACTGGGACATTCACAGGGAAACCAAAATGCTTGTTTACAAAGATATTGTACTACCAACCTTACTGTATGCTTGTGAAACATGGACCACTTATAAACACCATCTCCAACTCATTGAAAGATTCCATCAACGATGTCTCCAAAAAAAATTTACACATCACTTGGGAAGACAGGTAAATTAATACCAGTGTACTGGGAGAGGCAAAGATCACCAGTGTTGAAGCAATGGTTCCTCAACATCGACTTCATTGGACTGGTTATGTTGTGCGAATGCCTGATTATCATCTTCCAAAGAAACTACTCTATTCCGAACTTAAAAATGGAAAGCGTAATGCTGGTGGTCAACAAAAGAGGTTTAAAGACTGTCTGAAGGCAAATTTTAAAAAATGTGGTATAAACACCAACAATTGGGAAACACTCACCTGCGAGCACTCCAATTGGAGAACAACCTTTACCAAAGGTGTCATGGGCTTTGAAGACACTCAAACTCAGGACACAAGGGAGAAACGTGCTAAGAGGAAGGCACACTTGGCAAATCACATTGTGATCAGCTGTGGAAGGATGTGTGGATCCAGAATTGGCCTCCACGGTCACTTACGGACTCCTTGTTAAAACCATGTTGTGGAAGACAATCTTATTTGGCTATGAGTGATCACCAAAGAAGGAGAAGATAGCCAACTCTGAAATTATCTCTGGGGGAACTCCTTACTGTACATACCGATACTTGGCTGCAGTGCTATTTTTCTAGAAAAAGAAGTGCTGGAACTCACCATGAACGCCTCCCTTGTTCTCTTATAGTGGCAATGGCACCCACCTGACAGTTTCCGGCTAGGGGAAAAAGCCATGACTGTAGATACTTGTCTGCCTAATGTGACCCACCTGGGTATGACCATATTGTAGTTTGAAGCACACCCCACCGCCGATAATAGGAAAAACAGAAGCTGACACATTATGACATTGCTTTGTACTAAATTGTACTCTTGTTCCATCCAGCTCAGCATGGTCTACTTTGACTGGCAACCAGAGGCACCATCTTCTCTTATTGATTGAGGGGGCCTGACACAACGCCAGGTTTCCTAGAGATGCTTTGGTGAAACTGGGAAAGAAAAACCATCAAGAGGTAACTGTATATTTGCCTGTTGACTCTTTGTTCCTTCAATCCTCTGATCAAGATTCAGGACAAATATCTGTTTTGGACAAGCTTATTCTTTGGCTTCATCACCTCCCTAACCCTGTCTTCTTGACAGCAGTAAAAACATTTTGCACACTGCTATTTTTGTTATTTTGGCAGACAGTCAAGCAAAATAAAACTCACACTGTCAGTGCGCTGTAGAGGGCCTGTGAAGGGGCATGGGCCTGACAGTGACCATTAATGGTGGGTAAATTTGCAGCGCTCACCCATGTGTATCTTGTACTCTCCCACAATTTATTGTGCTTTGGACTCGGTACAATTTAATTTGTCTGGCTTTTAAACAGAAAATAAATCTCAGAGAGAACAACGTGTGTGTGTGTGTGTGTGTGTGTGTGTGTGTGTGTGTGTAAAAGCTCTTAGAACAAATATTCAATGATCAAAACCCCTTGGGGTTAAATGAAGGCCTAAGCAGCTTGCTTGTTCACTCATGCACAAAAAAGCATGAAAATTAAAGTGCCTCCCTTAATTTCTTAGCCACCCATTTCAGCAGCAGTAGTATGATAAATTAAATAGATCGTATTGCTATTGTGGATATTTTGTTTTGCAATTATTACTATTTGATTTCCTTGTTCTCATTTGTGACTCATGGTTGAAACAATTAAGATTGGCTGGCTGGCTGGCTTCTAGATTTCTGCAATATCCTTTATTGATTTATTTTCTAACATAATCTTTAAAAGTAGGCACACAATGGATTACAGTAAGAGACTTCTGCACCTCATAGAAAAAAAAAATCATACATCTCTTCTTCCTGGTTCTCAAGCATTCTTTATCAGATTTTTCTGAAATTTGGCCAGATCATACCTCCCACCAAGCACATTCTCCTGCCCAGATTTTATACCCACAATACAGATCTTTTTGATTTAGGAAGATCTGAATTTTCAATCTTCATAATGGAAGAATGCAAACAATAAACCAAGCAGCACCACCATAAACAGCCATCTTAATCATATAGCAGTTCCTGCTCTTTTATAATTTTATAATTTGTAATAGCTGATTGAACTGAGAGACTTGAACCATGCAGATAACCTCTTCAGTTCAGAGGGTTTAAAATGTGATTATTATTATTATTACTATTATTGTTAGTAGTCGTCATTATCATATTAAGATGTATCTAGGAAACAGGGAATAAAATAAATACACTGTTAGAATTACCTAAGCATTCAGAAGACAATCCTCCCTACATTTTCTGAGAGATAGAAGACAAATATTCAGACATTGAGAGAGAAAGAAACATTATTTAGTCCATGTGGTAATATTTTAATATTTCAAAGGTTTCCTGTACAGATGCACACAGAATTTTACACAGCTGGGAGTACTGTATCCCTTATTTCAAAGAGGTTTTTAAAAAGACAAAAAACAAAAAACAAACATATCTATCATTACAGAGGCCTTTGTTGTCTCATTAGGGTCAAAATAATTATGACCCCATATTGCTAAATGGTTGCTGAGAGACCTCCCCCCCCCACCAGTGATCTATTAAGGATGACTTCAGCTTGCCCATTGCTACAGCAAGTTGAAGACCTCCCACTTGGGAGCAGATGACCCCACCACAGCTAATGTTCCTTGTTATGTTATGAAAATTATGAAAGCAGTAAGTGCCTCATTGATGCAGAGCGACAGATTGAATCCAAAACACACCTGCAGACAGAAAGTTTAAATGGGACTGTCTGTTATGAGTTTTATTTCATTTCATTTTTAATTTAGTTTTCTTTCATTATACAATTACAAATTCACACCCATATTTTCACTTATATTTAAGGTATAACAATCCATATCCTGCTTACCTTTTCTTCTCCAGTGACTTCCCACCACCACATTGCAGCTTCTTATATTTACGTTTCGTTTTCTATTGTGTTGTATATCTTGTTATCATTATTGCACCAAATAAATAACATGACTATCTGAGTTTTTACTTTGCAAAGTTTGGTCAATACATACCAAGAGTTTAAATTTGGGAAAACGTTTTATCATGTACCGTATTCTTCTACATTTTCCTGTTCTTTTCTAAGTTTCTGGTTTGATTGTTTTCTAATTACCACTGTCATCTTCGCCAGTTCAACGTGCTCTCATACCTTGTTTTGCCAGTCCACCTTTGAGGGACCTATGTCCTCTTTCCAATTCCTGGCAATTAACATTCTGGCAGCAGCTGTGGCATAAAGTAACACCTTTTTTGTATCATTAGGAATATCAATTGACAAGATTCCTAATAAGAATTTTTCTGGTTTTTTCTCAAATGTGATCTTAAGCATCTTTTTGAGTTTGTCATATATGGTGTTCCGAAACTTTTTGATTTTCTCACATCCCCACCACATGTGAAATATTTTTCCTTCCCCTATGTTGCACCTCCAGTAAGTATTAGATTTTAATTTATAGATTTTAGATAGCTTACTTGGGGTCATGTACCACCTATACATCATCTTCATTAGGTTTTCCCTTATTCTGTAGCAAGCTGTGAACCTTATATCCTTTCCCCACAATTTTTCCCACACATCCATATGGATGGGGTGTGTCCAACATCTTGAGCACACTTGATCATCATCTCCTGTTATGAGTTTTTGACAGCAGTAATGGGTGGAGGCTAGACTCAGATGAGAAGTGGGAAGAGCTTGGAGAGTTAGATTGGAGGAACTGGGGTGGAAGGAGCAGATTCTGATAACATCACAGGTTTGACTCTGTGTGGTCTTTACTGGACATTTTTTCTGATTTGTTTGCAGGGAAGTTATAAAACAATGAGAATTCATCCCTAATTCATTTTTAATTGCTTCTGAGGTGTTTATTCATATTCCTCTTAATCATTCATTCTTCCCACACATTTCCCCTCCACTTTCTTAACCATGATAAGTCCTTTTTCTTTTTAAGTGGATTTGTTCCACCAGGACAAGAGAGTGCTTTGACCCACCCTAATTACAGAAGCCTGAATTTTTGCTATGCACTTGAATCTCTGCTGCAAAATGCTGACAGTCTGGAGGCAATATCAGAACATGGTTGAAAGTTGAAAGCCAACAAGTCAACAAGGAGAGAAACAAAGCCAGAAAGATTCAGGAGGGAGTGTGGGTTTCTTAAAGGTACAGTCACACATCACAACCACAACTTTTTATATATGGAGTTGGGATAGTGTGCCATTCCGTTGAAAAATAAACTTACAGAATTATCATAAAAGCTAAAATAGGACCAGGGTGTGATTTGACTGATAGTAGAGAAAGACCAGTGGGCAAATAAGCACTGAAGACTGATAACTGCAGCTGAACAGAGGCCATGTTTTTTCCCCCAGAGAGCTGAAGACAGGGCTTTTTTCAGCTGGAACTCTCCGGAACTCAGTTCTGGCACCTCTCAAGTGGGCACCATTGCCATTCTAAGAGAACGATGGAGATATTCATGGTGAATCCAGGCCCCACTTTTTCTAGAAAAATATTACTGGCTGAAGGTTTATAATATAATGTGTAAGGTAAAGGTAAAGGGACCCCTGACCATTAAGTCCAGTCGCGAATGACTCTTGGGTTGCGGTGCTCATCTCACTTTACTGGCCGAGGGAGCCAGCATTTTGTCCGCAGACAGTTTCCGGGTCATGTGGCCAGCATGACTAAACCGCTTCTGGCGAACCAGAGCAGCACACGGAAATGCCGTTTACTTTCCCTATTTATCTACTCTCACTGGCACGCTTTCGAACTGCTAGGTTGGCAGGAGCTGGGACTGAGCAACAGGAGCTCATCCCATCGTGGGGATTCGAACTGCCGACCTTCTGATCGGCAAGCCCTCGGCTCAGTAGTTTAGACCACAGGGCCAGCCGCGTCCCTCTAATATAATGTGTACACCCCAGGAAATGATGGCTCATGTCACCTCTTGAACAACTACTGTCTATCTTCAGACTAAAAGCCACTGCTTTGCCACCATCACTGAAGTCTGACCTTTTCCTATATACGATATTCTTCCAAGGTTCCATGGATACCTGGAAGTTCTGCCTCTTCCTGGATATTTTGAGTCCTGAAAGTTACCTCAATTTGTGCTCAATAGTATAACGATTATGTTGTTGTAGATTTTTCCCAGTCAATAACGACAGACAGGGGTTCTTCCGAGAAAAGTCAGAATTTTTTTTTAATTGCGCAGTGTCTCAGCGAGATAGCTCTCGAAGGCTGAGCCTCGAGTGCTGTTTGGGGTTTCACTTTTATAATGCGTGATAAACAACCTCACATTGCAAAGGCATTTGCAGAAACGTGATTTACACCAGCAAATTTCAAAAACATCCTTCTTCAGCATCCTCCACCCCATCCTGCTATCTTCTGCAGTTCTATCGATAACTCTCTCCTCCTTCCTTCAACTGCCCCCACCCTCCAACTGCTGACTTCTTTGCAGAGGCGTAGGAAGGTCAGGTGGTAACCGGTGCGGAAAATTTCTTGTCACCCCCCCATTGATTCCCCCCCCCTCAAAATGGTTTTATGTTATTTCATATTTTCGTACAAAGGAATAACAAGTAATAATTTAAAAAAACTTTTATTTATATCCCGCCCTCCCCGGCCAAAGTCGGGCTCAGGGTGGCTAACATCAGATACATAACATTGGTATAAAAATCAAACAATAATTAAATTACCTCCTAAAAACATCTCAAAATCAAATTAAAGTCTAATTAGATGGCTTTCCACAGGGTTAGGGTTGGGAACAGTAAGTGCTGCACTGAACTGAAATTTCAGCATTCACAACATAGGAAAACAGCCAAGTAAACAGCTATTTTGGTGGAGGAGGGTCAAGATATTAACTGATATGCATGAAATTTCATATATAGATGTATAATCCCTAGTATAGTAAGGCAAGACCTTTGGAACAGGCATTTTTTAAAAAAAGTTTTTTATGAACCGCCCTAGTAGGGCAGTAATTGTTCCTTGATAATTTGTCACCCCCTCCATTATGGAGCATGGGGCGGACCGCCCCCTACGCCCCCCCTTGCTATGCCCCTGGACTTCTGGACTTCTGATAAGTCACACAGTCCGTTTCTGATGTCTATCTGTCATGGTTATGGGTGGCTTGTGATGCACTTTCCACAGCTCTGTGTGTGCAGGGGGTGGAGTTGTTGGGGCTGATAGATAGTTAATATATGTCCCTTCACTCATTTCAGATCAGAGCCAATTTTTATACTATGTGACAAACAACTTCCATGGTATAAGAGCATGTGCAAAGCATAACTGCACAATTTTGCAAGGAAGCAGATTATGAAGTTTTCCATCTCAACATTGCAAGAAAGCAGATTACGAAGATTTTCATCTCAGCAGTTTCCCTTCCCTTTCTGCTGACTCCTGCATCCTCTGAGAAGGCATGAGGGGCGATCTCAGAATGTCATACTGCTTGCAGGGTGGTTTTGGGGCTGCTGAGGCATTACAGATTCTATTTTCTCCATTCCTCAATGTAAATATACAGCACATAGAACACTGTGGGAAGAGCTGTAACTCACTGCATGCAAAAGATCCCAATCTGGCATCGCCATGAAGCTCTGGGAAAGGGTCCCATCTGAAATCCTGGAGAGTGACAGGTACGACTGAGCTAGAGGGGAGAATGGTTTGACTCAGTGCAAGTCTGCTTGCTGTGTGCCTTCTGGAGTCTTAAAATTTTGCAAATGGTTCCTTACATTTTGATATTCAGGTTTTAACTTTAAAAACAACAACAACCAAAGTAGTTTTCCTTTAATGGATTTCTGGGAATGACCAGAGGTTTTATTAGTTAATTGTGAATCCGATGAACACAGTAATTTTTGCAGCTGGTGGTCCAGAGGAACACTTTGTGAAAATCTCTGGTCTGTAACTTGACACATAATTTACTATAGCCAACGCATGTTTAAGACTCCTTTGGGAAATTCTAGTGCTATGTGGGAAATGGCCCATTTATATTTTCTCCCATTCACTGCTTTTCAGGTTTCCAACTGGCACTTTAGTCTGAGAACTTCGTGAAAGACATTTTCTAATATAAATATACGACTTACATAAAGATAAACAAAAGATGTACTAGCTCTCCCTGTATTTTCCTCAAAGGGTTGAACATGTGTAATAATGTGTAGCATTTCTAGAACTTACTCCCCCTCCCTATTCTGTGGGTACCATCTCAGTAATTCTTACCATAATCCTGTAATGTACATAAGTTAGCATTTCCCCTGTATTTACCGTACCAATAAAGATTCACTCACTCACTCTCCTTTTGTGGTGCCTTGCTTTGTTTTCATGTCTCATTGTGTTTAATTTTTACCATGGCTAGGGGCCTCAAAAGCTGCTTCCTATCAGGTGTAAATTAAGATCTTGCGCAGTTCTGATAGCCCTTTAAGTTTAGTTTGTCCTCTAGTCAGGGCCGTCTTACGTAAATCCGGCGCCCTGGTGTGAAGATCCCTCCGGTGCCTCTCACGCTCTGCCGGGCAGGGCCAGGTGTAGCAGGCAGCCGGAGAAGAAGAAGAAGAAGAAGAGTTTGGATTTGATATCCCGCTTTTTACTACCCGAAGGAGTCTCAAAGCGGCTAACATTCTCCTTTCCCTTCCTCCCTCACAATACTATGTGAGGTGAGTGGGGCTGAGAGACTTCAGAGAAGTGTGACTGGCCCAAGGTCACCCAGCAGCTGCATGTGGAGGAGTGCAGACACGAACCCGGTCCCCAGATTACGAGTCTGCTGCTCTTAACCACTACACCAAACTGGCTCTCTAGGAGGGCCGTGTGGGGATGTTGCCAGCTGTGCTCTGCCTCCACCTGCTTGGCTGAAATGGCAGCATGGCGCTGCCATCCAGGGAGCCCTGGCTGCAACACCGATGGGAGGCTCGCCGACGGCCTCCCCGCGTCCGCAGCCCAAGAAGAGGTGGGTGAGAGCGGTGCTGCCGGTGGGGCTGGAGGGCACAGGCACCCTCCTCAGGCCGTGGCGCATTGCACCAGTAGCCTCAATGGCTAAGATGTCCCTGCCTCTAGTGTCATGGATGTGATCCTTGTCTCACTTCCAGCTTGCAAATCCTACAGGATCATAACTTTTGGCCTCTCAGGCATAAGACTCAGGCAGATACTAGCCTCAGTATTGACAAGACTAAACTCACTCTGGTTTTGTGACTCACACTTAGCATTCACTTTGCTGGCATATTCCGGCAAATACTTAGTAACCATAAAATGGCCTATAAAACAAGCATCAGCATGTATGCATTTTTTTTTCTAAAAGGAAAGGATTTAATCTTACAGAATATTGAGCTGCAAAACTACCATCTCATTTGCTCTTTTTGCCATTATTTTCTTCTTTATAATCTTGCACTGAATTGTAAAGGCCCCTTACTATTTTTTAGACTCATTGGGTGATAGCCTACTAAGTCATACTCAAGGCAGATCCATTGAAATGAATGGATTTAAGAAGTCGATAGATTTGTGTCTGCTCCTAGTATGACTAACAATGGATATAATCCCTTTTCATCAATCTCTGTTATTTGTTTATTTTGGGGGATGTGCGGAACGGTACAAATATGGTGAAGGAACTGCTTTAGTTGCCATTGGTTATATATATATATATATATATATATATATATATATATATATATATATATATATATGTTAACTTATATACTACTTAATATTTCAACAGTTTGCAAATCCCAACAAAAAGGAATCAGCATAAGAAATACAATGCAAATTTCAAATAAAAAACAAAGCAGTACTACTATGATGACAACTAATAATAATAATAATAATAATAATTTATTATTTCTACCCCACCCATCTGAGCGGCTTCCAATAAAAGATTAAAAATACATTAAAACATCAATCATTAAAAACTTCCCTAAACGGAGCTGCCTTCAGATTAAGTTCTCTCTCAAAACTTTCTGCATGCAAAATAGATCCTCCTCCTGCTATCTGCTCAACTACATTTTTACTATTATATTGGTTTTAATAACTGTCTTATGTAGATTTTATATTTGGCTATTGTTAGATGCCCTAGGCAAGGCTTCCTCAACCTCAGCCCTCCAGATGTTTTTGGCCTACAACTCCCATGATCCCTAGCTAGCAGAACCAGTGGTCAGGGATGATGGGAATTGTAGTCATAAAACATCTGGAGGGCTGAGGTTGAGGAAGCCTGCCCTAGGCTCTTATGGGAAGAGCAGGAAATACTGCTAATATTTTATGTAAAGTACACCTGAGAGCACTTGGTGAAGGTAATAAAACACATTTCATCATCATCATCATCAGCAGCAGCAGCAGCATTCCACACATAAGTACATAAGTTCAACATTATTAGGGATGCCTGAGGAATCTGGAATTTGTGTATTACAATATGTACTAAGCTATATATTCCAAACCAATGTTCAGATTGGAATGTAGTTATTCCTTTGATTTCTTACTACTTTTGAACTTTGCAATGCACTTCTTGGCTCAAAAAAACAGATCAAAATGTGTTTTAAAATGTCTCTTTTTGGATAAAATACACTCAATATGTATTTAAATGCTATTTTTGTGTGTAGATTAACTGTTACATATTTGTTTTTGCACATTAATGCAGAACAGGATGGAAGAGTCTTAAGAATGGGCACATGCAAAAGTGACATGGACAGGCAGTGGTCTGATCTTCCCATCTTGATGAAGAATGGAAGGTGTCTTCAAAGGTTTATGACTATTTATAAATGATTCTCACACAGGGCACTAATGAGGTTTCCAGGCATGGCAAAGCTTCCATAAATCCCTTTTTATCTACCCTTTGTACTTGCATACCATATTTCTGAGGGGATTGGAAAGATGGAATACACATCTAAAAGTCCATAGAGAAGAGAAATGATGGGAGTCTGTAACATTAACTCATCCATCAGTGAAAAATGGGGAGTACTGTTGATATGGATCTCAGACCATAATTTCTTCTTGTCTGTGTTCATAAACAATCTTCTTTTTAACTTGAAGATAGCCAGTTTAGTTCTTCTTTATAATGGCACTGAAACAGTGCTTTCTTTTTCTTGCCAGAGCAACTGCACTATCTGTCTCCTGTTCTTCTATATCCACTCTGTTCACATTTAACATAGCTATTTACAATTTAGCTGTCAGATTTCAGAGTCACCCTAGGTCCTGGGAACATACAACCCTCATTTCTTGATCTTTCCTTAGGAGCTTCCTGCCTAATTTCCTTTCAGACTCTAGCTTTGAGAGATTTATCTCTGAATGTTAATGATCCTTCCCCCAATATTGCAATGCTAAGATTTTGTTCACTAAGCAAGGCTCTCTCAGGGACAGGATTTGGGACTTTATCTAAAGCCCACCCCCAACAGCACAACCCCAATATTGATTGGTAGGTCATGTGTTACTAATTTTATAAGGTGCAATGTTTATTTGATTTAAGCAGGGATCATGAGAATTAACTGGCCATATTGATTCTAATGGGAATTCACAGAAATGTGAAAACTACCTCTCAACATATCACATAATGGCAAAATGCATTTCCTCAATATCATTTTTAGTTGAAAAGTTAGATGTTGGTTAAAAGTCTACACAAAAATGCAAAGTAAAAAAAATTCAACTAATGGAAATCAAACTCCTGATGAAACGGAAACTTTCAATGAACGTTATTGGGGTGAGCACAAAAAGCCCTGATTAGGATGCTTATCTAATAAAATGTCAAATGTTTATAAGTATTCTGATCCTTTTAGTAGACCTTATTATATAAGCAGCCCTTAAAATGAATGTGAAGAAGGGCCATTTCACCCTTGAACCTTAATCCTAATCAGATGCATTGGTATTTCCAGTTATAATATTGTTATCATGCTCCAATAATGCAGGTATAAGGTCATGGTTTGTGACAATCTTCCAGAAGGATTTGTACTTCTGGTAGAATCATGATTACAGGAAGAATAGAGCGACTCTGCTGCTTGTGTATGCATGCAAAAGTACACACACACACTTTCCCATTTCCCCTCCCTCCCTTTCTACAACATAAGGGACTTTTAGAAAGCATGCAGTTGCACCCAGTATAATATTCCTTGTATTGATGGGGAGGGCAGATTTTACTCATTATGAGGTCTTGACAGATAACTTGACTGAATACCACCACCACCCCTTAGGTAAAATTGGACTTAGATTTTTTGCTTTCCTGAATGAATGTATCTTCATTCATAACCCTCATGCTTATGTCAACTCAAATTCCTTACTCTGCCAATATCTCTCTGTCGCACATTGGATTGCCACATATACCACACTTGTGGTCCAGGTAAAGGTAAAGGGACCCCTGACCATTAGGTCCAGTCGTGTCCGACTCTGGGGTTGCGGCGCTCATCTTGCGTTACTGGCCGAGGGAGCCGGCGTACAGCTTCTGGGTCATGTGGCCAGCATGACAAGCCGCTTCTGGTGAACCAGAGCAGCGCACGGAAATGCTGTTTACCTTCCCGCCAGAGCGGTACCTATTTATCTACTTGCACTTTGACGTGCTTTCGAACTGCTAGGTTGGCAGGAGCAGGGACTGAGCAACGGGAGCTCACCCCGTCGCAGGGATTTCAACCGCTGACCTGATCAGCAAGCCCTAGGCTCCGTGGTTTAACCCACAGCGCCACCTGTGGTCCAGGTAGAGAAACTTAATCTGTGAGACTGCCTATGGTAAGATGATTCTTCCTTTCAATGGGATTTTTATATAGATGACTCAGGCTCCCTTTCAGTTCTTTAATGCTACATGAACTTTAGTTGCGACCTACCGTTAAGTCTTTGTTCAAGTCTGACTTCCGAAGAACGGATTCATCTTGCAGAGATTTATATGTTTAAAAAGTGTGTTCTAACACTCCATTGTCTCTTGAGGCAGACAGATGCCAATGACATAACACTACACTGTGCTTTGCCATACTTCCATGCATAGTAATCAAAAGTACAGTCTTGGATGAGATCTGTAAAACCCTTCATGCTTCTTTTATCACTGATAAAGAATAGAACCTCAAGGTATAATGTCAAATACATCTGCTTTACAATAGCCTCTCCTTCACTTTTTAGCTTTCAGGATTCATACTGTTTTCCTTTGGTTTGTGTGTTTGTGAAACATTAGTGAGAACTGAGTCATGACTCCTACACATTTGGAGCTAGTTAAGCACCGTAATTCAACACAGAAACAAAAGTCCCAGGCTTTTGTAGTTTTGCAATAAGCAGGGTTGCGTGTAAACTCCTACTTTGTGGTTTTCATTACTTATGTCAAAAGACAGACATAGTCTTTGCTGCAATATTTTGTAATGCCCATCTTCCAAGATTCATTTTCAAGACAAAACATTTCAGCTATGGCTAAGGATCTGTAGGAATCCCTACAATATGTCTCTACCTAGTATGCTCCAGTTGGTTCAATGGAACCTAGTCCCAAAGTAAGATTGCATACAATAACAAATTCTATAGCCACAAATACATCTATGCAGGAAGTATATATCAAAGGAATTTTTTTTGCTGATGTTGAAATGTTGTATTTCACAGAATCTTGCAGTAGGCCCTATAAAGTTTGTGTGTATGTATTTGCATAATGTCTACAGAGGAAGTGTGCAATATGTTTACTTATCAATTGTTGTCCTAATTATATTTGAGATATTTTGCTTGCTTCTCTCACTGTCAAGGGTCATGGGATTCTGAAAAATGGGCCTCTTAAAAAAAGAGATGGAGGCACACAGCGTCGCAGTCACTGCCCTGTTTACCACAGTAATGCACTCGTCCCCCTCTTGTGACCCTAAACTGTTTTTCCCCCTTAAACCAGTGAGGTTATTACCCAAGTCAGAAACATTGTGAATCCCCAGACCAGCTCTGCTATGGGGGCAGCTGATGGCAGCCTGATTCAGTGTGATTTAAAAGGCAGTACAGAGAGAGCTCTGTGACCTCTGCACCATAACCATTCCTTAACCAGTACATCTCAAGAGAGGATTTAAGAAAACACAAACAAACTGTGGTTGCAAAATCCCACTTTCAGATATTTCAACAACATGAATCCACACGTAAGCTAGTGCTTGTCTTCCCACGCCCACCATTGTGCTACCAGCACCCCTGGGAACCACAGGATCCTCTCCACAGTGCACTGCAATGACTTTTTGACAAAAGACCTTTGACCAAAGTGTTGGCTGCTAGTACACTTGTGGTAAAGTGACCATAAGCACCAATTCTAGAAGGGACAGATAAGATTATGCTCCTGTAGTTCACATGCTAGATATAAAACCAGGAAAGCTTGTACAATGCACTAATGCATTATCACAGATTTAGATGGTAAATAATTATTTAAGTTTTCTTAAGAAACCAGAGTTCTGGGGAATAATCCCTTTAGAAAAGAATCTGGGGTTGTAAAGCCACAGAACAATTGCTTTTTTTTAGTAAACGTCCCAGAACTCTTCTCAGAACTGATTTAGGAACATATTTATCTATCCATTATCACATGGTCATTCTATCTGAGCTTAGATAAATATTCATAATTGAAATCACATCTGGACACAGTGAGATGTGGATCTAACCCCAAGCTATCACTGTCCGTCAAAGGCTTCTTGCACTCTCTCATCATTACAGAGGACCTTCATTTCCTGGATTAAAAAATAAATAAATCATCTCCTGAAAGCAAATTTGGTATAAGACAAGGTCAAATAATTTTATACACTTACTGAAATATGGAAGTAATAAAATAACCCTGTAAAACAAGATAAATCTGGAAATAATAACGTTAATTATTTTACATTGGCTGTTATTCTCCCATGAGCCTACTCACAACTCATTGACCCTTTTATACCTTCTGTGGTGTTTGTTTGTTTTCATGAGCTCAGGGTAATATTTTGCTTCATTGGAGGATACTGAGCCATCCCTGTGACAGCTGACAATGTGCTGAACTCAGTATGGATTGGGTTGACACCCTGTATTTCAGCCTTAAAGGCTGCTGTTGTAGTTGAGAATGAAAACATTAGCTGCTCTGATTTGCTGGCATTTCACACAACACAACATCAGAATGTGAAATTCTAGCATTGCTAAAAGTCGGTAAATCTCTGAAGCAAGGAACGGGGGAAGAATTAAATTTATTTGCATTTAAGTAAGAAATTGCTTAATTCATTCTTCTTGAACCGATACACACCTGTCATTTGAAATTCACACTTCTTCAAACTTTGTGATGCAGTTTTCTGACCAAAACAATTAGTGCAAAAGTGGCTATACTAGGGGGAAGTGTGCAAAGCATGCACATGCTGGAATTGCTTTTTGAAAAATTCACAAATTGGTGTGGAAATGTGGCATGCTGAATTGAAAACTTGGTGTCGGGGTTTGGGTGCTGGAGCTCCTCGTGCACAACTTGAACTAGTCATGCACGAGGTACCAGTTGCGGGGAAAGCGGCCAGCGTTCCGCGTGCTTTTGAGCACGGTCGCCGGCCAAGTCTCACAATCCGAAGGAAGCTGAGTAAGCCAATTGATGACTCCGAAGGTGTATGAGTTCCTAGTTGCCTTCTTAGTGAAAAGTTGCCTCGTGAAATAGAATATACCCTGACTCTGAATAGATGGACCAACTTAGGAAAAATAAAATTTTACTTTAAACCTTTTACTCCCCTCTTTTACCCCAAAGGAAGACAGACACCGGTTGTATCTTTAGTGGCTTCGGCAGAACCCGCATAGGCTCGTCCCCTAAGCTAAGTTCTCCTAAGCCTAAAGTCCCTGCGCGCCCAATCTTCCGCGAGGCTAGCTAAATAACACTAAAACCGAAATATCTTCCGCGAATCTAGCCCTAGGCTAAACCTAAAAGAAACCTGTCTAAGGCTAAACCGAATGATCTTCCGCGATCTAACTCTAACTAAAGAAAAACCCATCCAACCCGTCCAGCCCGCTCCCAATACCCTTAAACTAAACCCTGAACTTAAACTAAGGTAAAAGAACGTCGACTGACTAAACCAAAGAAACCAAGGAAAAACGCGCCTAAGCGGGGGTGCCGCTGCCTTTTATTAGGGAACAAACGTGACATCATCATCAATGCCTCAACCAATAAAATCACTGTTGCTGCCCTCCAAAAGGGCGGGAAGCAAGTTTAACGCTCATTAACAACTTTGAACATGACCGGAACTATAAAATAAAGGCGGATTAATCTCATAAGTGAACCACACTATTCATTCATGCTTTCACTTTCGCTTTTGCGCGTAGTTATACCAAAAGTAGATCTCAAAAACCTCATTAAATAACCAAATAAATATGAATCCATGGCGGATCCGTGAAACGTATTCCGACAACTTGGAAAATGAGAAACCAAGAGAAACCAATATTGAACAGATTCGTACATCCCTACCAGGCTGAAAGAAAGTTGTCAAAATCCAGAATTTGGGTACTGAGATGAGGTCTGCTGTTGGAACTCGGGGATATTTGGTTGGTGCAGAGGGAAAGTGCATAGTAAAATCTGTATGTTCACCTAAGATGTTGATCTAAAAGAAGAATAAGAAAAGTGTGTGTGTGTGTGTGTGTGTGAGAGAGAGAGAGAGAGAGAGAGAGAGAGAGAGAGAGAGAGAGCCTTGATCTTTGTATTTCTGGCAATTGCCTGAAAGAAAAATAGTAGAAGCTGAAAGTAGAATAATCGAAATAGATAATTTTTAAACTCTCTGGTTGATCGTCAAAGGTTCTATGAATTGGTACTGAACACCATATGCCTTCCCCTGCCCCAACATGTCCTTGCTACTAAGGAACATAAGTGGGATCCAGGGAAGCAAAATATGGCTTTGGGGAAATTGCTTGCTGACTCTGTGACCAGTGCATAAGTATGACTAGATAAATATTTATGGAAAAATTCATGTAAACAAAGTGATGTAATGAAGAGGCCAAAGTGACTTCCCAAAATGTCCATATGATAGTTGCAGCTATCAGTTATCATGTGATGAGTAAGAATAGACAATCTCTTATCACTTTGCCTATTGGAAGTGATAATTCTAGCATCTCAATAACCATTTCTCCTTAAAGCAAACATTTAAATTTCCCTAAGTAAAAATTTTCTTTGTGTATTTTGCTTTGCTCCATATGATTGAGATATCTTGCCCGTGCTTGTCCCACTTTGCATTTTACAATCTGAAACTTTCCCACATTTGGGGCAGCCTCATGTTTGCACATACACTATCAAACAGTAGTCTATTCTACTACAGTCGTACCTTCGTTCTCGAACAGAATGCGTTCCAGGAGTCTATTCAACTTCCGGAACTGTTCGAAAACCAAGACACGGTTTCCAATTGGCTGCAGGAGCAATTGGAAGGTGCACCAGATGTTCAGCTTCCGAAAATCGTTTGAAAACCGGAACATGCACTTCCGTTTTTCAATCATTCGGGAGCCGAAACGTATGAATTCCAGGGCGTTTGAGAACCAAGGTACAACTGTACCAAAGTTCTCCACCACTGTTTCCTTAGCACTGCAAACTCAGAGCAAAGTAAGCCGAGCAGTGTAGACAGTACAGAAATGAAGCACTTTACTGTAGATGTTGTCATCGGAATAAGCTGTTACTTACGTAACATCTCTTCCACAGTGAGCTAGACTTGCAGTAGCAAAGTGGCATGAGAAGAAAGTGGACGAGGAAGTCCCTCTTCCCCAAATCTGTCACTTCAAATTGCAGGTTCAGCAATTTGTATAAAGAACAGGAAGAATCAAGAAACTACAAGTACTAAGTTGTTCTGCTTTAAGATGCCACAGACCTACTGCATGGCAGATAAGCTTATTTTGAGCTGCATGGTGGAGCAAAAGAGTAATCGTTTTTTATCTTTTACAGTACTTACAACAAAAATCACAGTCCACTTTGAGAAAATTATTTTGCTGCAAATAATTTCTAGTTTCGGCGACCTCATCTGAAGTTCATTTCAAATATAACCTTTCCCCTAGAAAACACACACACACACACACACCCCTGGGAAAATGTATACTGACTTTTGGTTTTTCAGTGTTACTGCTGATGTAACTGGATCCTTTTGGGTTAAGGTTGGTTTTAATTTACTCTATGCCTATCATCTGGTGAGAGGCCGTATTCTTGTTTACTTTTTCTCCCTGCCCCCCCCCCGCATTGCTTTCATTAAAGAACTTTCCCAAGAAATGTAGTTGAAATGAAATGTTGGTGGTAGGTCCCAGTCTCTTAATTCCTGGTCAGTAAAACAATGGAATATTGTTCTGTGGTAGTAATTGAGAAGGAAAAGTGCAGACAAAAGCCAAATGGTGATTCTGAAAACTTGACCACAAGACAAATAGATATTCTTGACTCAAAGACAGTTGTGGGGGATATTTAAAGTCGGGTTGGTTATTGAGGGCAGCTATTTTAAAGGGGCGAGGAATCTTTTTCAGGACCCACTTTGGGTGGGGCCAGAGGCAAAAGTGGGCTGTAAAGTTTACCTTTGTACAATAGGTTAGTAGCCATACACCTCCACCTCTGTTTTCTCCATCCAGGGAAGTAAGCAGCATTGTCAGAGTTCAAAGACAGCCAGGGACAAACAATCAAGGGTGGTGTGAGGCAGGGCTAGCAAGGTGTGTGACTGGTGTATGGCCTGCAGAGAGGCTTGGGGAGGCAGTTCTCTCTCTCTCTCTCTCTCTTTCTCTCTCTCTCTCTCTCTCTCTCTCTCTCACACACACACACCTCTGTCTTCCATCTAGGTGAGCATTGTCAGAGCTCAAGGACACATCACAACCTGGACTCAAGGTGAGTGCACACATGGCCAGTAAAGGATGTGGCCTAGGGAGATATGGGTGGTTGTGGAGGGGATGCAGTGTGGGGACGATGCCATGGGTCAAGTAGGAAGGCTTTAAGGGCTGCATTGGGTTCTCAACAGGCTGGGATCCCTCCTTAGGTCATACTCTGCCTTCTCAAGCCACACACTTCACCTGTCTTGCTCCAAGATCCCCTTGAGTGTTTTGGCCTGGCGGGAATATGTCGTTGGCCATCTTTGCTGGGCTGATGGTAGTTGTAGTTTAGCAACCCCTAGAGGTTCCCCACACCTGATCTAGCCCAACTCCTGCCCTTATTCTCTCCCCATCAGGATTTTATTATTATTATTTTTTGCCTTTGTGAATTTATTCTTCTGACCTAACACATATCATACTTGTTCCGTCTGGGTTGTTGCTTGGATTATTTAGTTGATTCCACCATTGGTAGCACTCTAGTTGCCACCCCTTAAAGACCTTCTATTCTTCAGGCCTTATGTTCTTAGACCCTTCATCTAAGATCACAGAATAACATACAGTAGAAATCTAATTTACCTAACAATGTTCTCATTGAATCATATAGGATTTCCAGTTAGAGAGTTTCGATGTGTATCTTTGTTCTTATACCCTCTTCCTGAATCACAAACCCCTAAATAACCTATACAACATTTTTTTTTGCTTGCTTTTATCTTCCGTTGCACTTCCCCCCATCCGCCTCTTTCTTCAGCTCCTGTAAAAAAATGTAGTAGTGAAGGGTTAAAGGCTAGTCTTTCTTCCCCTCCATCCATCACCAGGCATCTGTTTATAGTTATGTCTGAAACAGAAGAAATTTTTCTATAAGCAGGTCTGTGGCAGATGCAAAATTGCTGAATGTTAGATTCTTTATCACTAGTTTAATCTTAACTGCATTTGTGTATTAAAACCATATGTGCTTCCTTATATGTGCCAATTTACTGCATCCATCTAAGGTTTGTCTCATATTGTTCCTCAATTAAGTGCCTTTCCAGATGATGGAAAACCCAACACACACACACTTTTCAGTGTTACTGCACCCCTTAAGAAGCCTCACTAGCAACAAAGCACCCCCCTCCCCTTTCCAAAAAATGGGGAAAGAAGAAAACTACACTTGCAGGGAGGGGGGGATTAGATTCAGTCTGCATTTAAAGTTGGATCGACCTAATTCACATTTCCCAAAACAAGACACAAAACAAAACAAAGCCATCTTTTGAAATTTCTCTGAATTTTGCAATGCACTTCTCCAGCTCAGTGTTGTGTGCAAAAATGAATATACACAGGGAAGTGTGCATAAAATGCATATTTTAGTGGAAGTGACATACAAAAAATATCTTTATATTAGCAGAAATTGACTTGCAAAAATGTATAAATGCCAGCATTGCATTAAAAATCTGTATGTTAGGAGAAATGTAGTTAAGAATGCTGGTGAGTTTTCATGAGGACTTCAAAAAGAATTCAGAAACTGGTAGAGAAATGTGGAGAAACTGAACTTAAGATTGTGAAAATGAGAGAAACTGAAATTGACAGATTCACTCAACTTTACATTGCAGGAGGTGGTGCGGAGGGACAGCAGTGTCTCATCTACGCCATCATCTTGCCTAACTTTTCCCTCCCAAGTTGGTATCCTCCACAATTGGGCTGGCAATTCTGTAATAGCTGGGGACCAGAATTTGGGCTAGTGAGAGATACGTCTGTAGATGCTTTGTTGTTGTTGTTTTGTCCTTGCCTACGTTTGACAGACTCTTTGGTGTCAGTTGAATGGCATGAACTTGAGGTCTCTTTCAATCCAAAGAGTATCCCTTTCCCCTTTGCCATCCCTCTTCCCATTCAAAATAGAGAAAGAATTAGTCTGTCTCTGATCTACCTCTTCCCCATCCAACTTGGCTGAACCTGATGGATGGGTTCTGATGTTCATCATTCTGTGAGTTGGTTTCCCAGAGCAACTTCTCACAAAGAAAATAATAGACAAAAACAAAAACAAAAAGCAGGGCCTTGTTGAGGTGGCTGACACAGCTGCTTCCTATGTGGTTGTTCTTTATTTCAGTTTAGTTTGCATTTGGGATATTTGTTTGCTTTTAAAAAGACTTTTGATCAAGTCCATTTACTCCATTTCTTCTCCGAATGATGTCTACTGCCTAAATATGTGGGAAACTGTTAGTTGCTAACTGAATTGGCCATTGTTGTCAAACTAACGATGCCAATGTCCCTGTTGGTTTTGTAGACGGAGGACAGCTTGGTTATTAAGAGTCTGGACTATGGTCTGCTTTGACTGATTATTGCATTCGTATACCACCTTTCTGCCAAGTCATGCAAGGCCATTTACATGATAAAGGAGGAAATCCTATGGCAAGAGTTCTGCTATGATGAGTAGTTTAGGATGCAGCAGATCTCTGGCTCAGCCAGCTGATTCCAGGCTCAGGCAGGCTCAGATGGTGTTAAGTTGCCAACCCTGTTCCAGCCAAAGATACGCTGGAGTAAAGTAAGGAAAACATGGCAGTAGTTTTTATGGCTATATTCAACTCCTACAGCTGGTGCCCTTGACTGTTTGCAAAGGTCTTTATCACTGGAGTACTTCAATAAATTCATTGAAACATTTCATTATTTAATTCTGTGGAAATAGATGGCCTTTTTTGTATTTTCTGGACTTTGTCCAATAGTAAATAGTTTTATTGGAAGAACAAATCTCCTCTAAACTAGAGGTTGTTTTGACAACATAACTCAACAAGGACTTTAGGGCCAGGCTAGGTTTTCTGCCAAAACTTTTGCATTTATAGTTAAGACTCAGAGTCAGTGACAGTGTGTGAAAAGATTATTTTGCAGTGATTTGTGAACTAGACAGGCTAGGTGGAAGATAACTACTCCATCTGCACTGTGGCAAACCACAGGATGGTTGGGAAATCAAATCATGGAAGTGAAATTGGAGCTCTTTAATTATTGTTACTTGAGTTTTAACCTAGTGTTAGAAGTAAGACCATAATCAAGAATAAAAAAGTGATGTGTGCATTATATTCCTTTGTGTTAATAATAATAATAATAATAATAATAATAATAATAATAATAATAATAATATATTTATACCCCACCCATCTGGCATGGTTTCCCCAGCCACTCTGTGCGGCTTCCAGCAAAATATTAAAATTGCATTATGTGCCTATGATGAGTAAGTGTTGACAGATATTCAGTGGGTTTTGACTCTGATTTCATCATACTATGGATTTCAGTGGGATGACTCCTGAGTAGACCTAACGTTTGCTATGATAGAAAATAAATTGTGTGTGTTGACTGGCATGCCTATTCAATAACTTTGGTTACAAATCATTCAATCATAAGCTCTTTTCCCCCACAGAACCTTTTTAAAAATTATTAACTATGGGTAAATGAGTTATCTTCTAGGCCTCAATAAATTCACTCATGAGCTCTGTCTTCAGTAATGACTGAAAGAAGAGCCAGCTTAGACCACTGTTGACTATGAAAGCCTGGGAACAATTATTCTGATAACTCAACACATCTCTATATCTGTAGAAAAAAGAGAAGGAAGAGACCTTATTACTGTCTATGGCATTTGCACAGAGCCCCCGCTTGTTCCACAGACCTGCACCACCACGGCTTATCTCTTCCACTGCCACCAACCAGGTTTCCCCAGTAATATATTCAGACTCAGTCAGGTTGTAACGTATTAACAAAGATTCCAGTTTATTGTGAACGCAAACAAGTTTTAAATACTTTGAAACACTGTAATCCGATTCACTCTTTCTGTCTCCCCTCTGTCTCTAACTCACTCTGACTCCTATGCCTCCCACCCACAAGAAACCAACCAAACTAACTGCCCAACCCCCAGTGTTGAGCCTTAATCACAGATAGGCTCCGCCCTGGGTTTTCTTATTGGTCAGCCTCAGGGCCGTCTCATCCATAGGGGCTACTGGCGCACCACGCCAGGGCGCCGGCTCCCTAGGGGCGCCCCTGCAAGCCCACCGGCATACCGGGCGCCCCCCTCCCCAACCCGCCCCCGCCCCCATGGGCGGGCTCGCAGCCGGGTACTCGTGCACTGGCGGCGCAGCAGCTGCCACCCATGCCGCTCCCGGGTGGGCTGCGAGCCAGCCGCCCCTCGCCTGCCATCCCGGGAGCACTGGAAGGGCACGCAGAGCCTTGCGCTGCTCCAGCGCCACGCCCCTCATCCCTCGCTCGCCCACCCCCCCTCCCGAGGGGCAGCAAGCGCGGGAGGGAGGCAGCGGAGAGGCGGCACGCCGGGGGCGCCGGAGAGATCGCCGCGCCACGGCGGCCAATCTCCCTAAGACGGCCCTGGTCAGCCTATTAACCCTTTCTCTCTCTCCCCCAGTAGAACATCTCCATAATGAGTGGGCAAACCCCACACTGTCATTTTAGCAGGGGCTATACTTCTAAATTCTACATTACAGCATTCATCCAAATCCATGCAATTTTTTTTTTGGGGGGGGGGTCCTATTTACCCTGCTTAATTAATAAGAAAAATAATTTAAGGGAACTTTGTTCTTAAATATTGTGCTTTTAATTCTGTTGGGAGCCAACCAGAGTGTCTGAGGAAACCCAACCAGATGGGCGAGGTATAAATAAATTATTATTATTATTATTATTATTATTATTATTATTATTATTATTATCAATTGAAATCAGCTGAGGATTTGCACCACTTTTATCCCACTTCTATCAGCAGTCAGGGAAATAAAAGACATTGACCATTGTAGAGGTCTCTTTCTCTCTCTTAAAAGACAAGAGAGAGAAAGAGAAAGAGACCTCTAGAATGGTAAGAGTCCTATCCAGATCCAACTGTTTCACAAGTAACATGCAGTCAATACCCACATCCAGTGACCCTGCACATTTGAATGCACCCACCTCTGCATTCTAGTTGTCACTCCCAAGAGAACTGGTTTAACTCCAGGTGAGAAACTCTGCTCCAAATGTAAGTAGAAATGCTCAGGTTTCCAAACTAGATATCCATACTTGCACGGTCAATTTATGGCATATTCACAACACTGGATACTGTCTGTAAAACCCAAGTCTCGACTCTGCCTTGGTTTGCACATCATACTAAGCCCAACCATTGCTTTGTATGGATGCATACGTGTGCAAGCTCCAGGAGAAGGGATCAAAACTGCCTTACTTCTCCCAGGTTTGACTGTGGCTTCTTCTGGGTTGATCCATGACTTGGCTTGAGGTGTTGCCTGGACCTGGGCTCATGGTTTATCTCTCCCCAGATTAACCAAGAGTTGTAACCCAGGTTTGTATATAGGGATGGGGATGAATGGACTGCACAGAATGAAATTAGAGGGAGGCTGGCTACAGAAAATTATCATTCTGCTCCAACTCCTGTTTTCCAAGCATGATTCATTAGTCACCCTTAAGAACTTGAAAAGGGGCAAGGAAGCTCACATCAAAAAACATTTGTGTGGATAAAATGGAAGCTATTACTCAAACCTAATTCACAAAGCAGCCGCCTATTTAATGAATAAAATATTAATAAATCCTAAGCCACCAATCATTAGAGAAGAAAAGTGACATTATTTTTATACTTGTAGGGGGAAAGTGATGTCAAGAAGCATGGAACTGTATTAAAAAATGGATTTCCTGAACTCTAAAGGGGACACTGTTGAAAATGTGTCAAAATTTTAAAACCTGAAACGGCTTGTGACCCAAATGCATGAAGGAGAGCTTCTCTCAATGTCACAGTCTACCTGTGCTCTGAGATCTTCCAAGGAGGCTCTTCTTTTCTGGGCACCACTTACTAAAGGAGAATAGTTAAATGGTGACCAGAGAAGAAGAAGAAGAAGAAGAAAAAGAAGAAGAGTTTGGATTTGAGAGAGACAGGCTTATCTGCAACAGTGTTCATTTTACAGAATGTATCTATCTTTCTATCCGTTCAATTCCATTTATGAATTGCTTCCCATAAAATACCTCATAACAGTTTCATGATAAAAAGAAAACTCCAAAAAAAATTGCACAACCAACCAAAGCTGGTAAACGGCACTCCCGATCACTGGGCCCCTAGTGCCAGAGATGGAATGTTTTGCCTTAGTACAACCTTGAATTCCTCTCATAGTTTTAATGAGGTTTTATAATACTGTATATATTAATATTATTATTATGTACACTACCTGCGATCCCTTGGTAGGTAGACTAAAAGTATCCCTAATAAATCAATTTCTGTCTTACTGCTTTAAACGTTGCCTTGCATATTGGGCCGATGGAGATTTTGATCCGCACGCAAATTATCTGAAAAGGGCATCTTAGAAAATGTGAAAGAAAAACAGGGCATGCGTTTTTTTAATTAATAAAATGCAACATAATAATAAACATATATTATGGGGACAAAATGCAAATTGCCTCACATATATATTGTATAATAAAATCTGTATCTGAGTTACAGATAAATAATATGATTAAGCAGGTTATCACATTTTGTCACTCCCCTAAAATAAACCCAAACCAGAGGGAAAGAATGAAAGCTAATTGTGATGACCGCACATTACCTACAGAATAAGAGTCAACATGCCTCTGTATACCAACCAGTAACTAGGCAACAACAGTAAAAGAGGGTTATTTCCCTGATGTCCTGCTTGAAGGCTTCCCAGAGGCATCTGATTAACCACTGTGGGAAATGTGACATGGAATTGGATAAGCCTTCAATCTGATCTGGTAGGGCTCTTCTTAACCATAAGAATGATTTATGTTATAATGATGTGGTTATAAAGTAGTGGTAGAAGAGGGCACATCTTGGATGTATGAAGCCATTCTGTTCTGATTAATGAATTTGCCCATCATTTCTCATCTTGGAAAATAGTATGGTAGATATCATGAATGAGTTGCTATAAGCATAAACTGCTATTGGTTTTATTCATTTTCCACTTACATTTTGCCGTTCCTCCAAGGAACTCAAGGCAGTGTCTTCCATCATCCTCATAATTTGATCCTCATGATAACCCATGTGAGATAGAAGAGTAGAAGAGTTTGGATTTGATATCCCGCTTTATCACTACCCGAAGGAGTCTCAAAGCAGCTAACATTCTCCTTTCCCTTCCTCCCCCACAACAAACACTCTGTGAGGTGAGTGGGGCTGAGAGACTTCAAAGAAGTGTGACTAGCCCAAGGTCACCCAGCAGCTGCATGTGGAGGAGCAGAGACACAAACCCGGGTCACCAGATTACGAGACTACCACTCTTAACCACTACACCATGCTGGCTGATAGTGAGATAGTGAGATAGTGATTGGCCCAAGGTAACCCAGAGAGCCTTGTGGCTGAAATGGGATTTGAACCCAGATCTTCCAGGTCCTTGTCTAGTGCTCCCAACTCAGTGGCTCCCAAACCTTTCCCTTTATGGACCATTTGAAAATTACTAAAGATACTGATGGATTTTTTTATATATATACTGTTGTAGCAATTGCAATGCGCTATGTTAGATGCTATACGATTTTGAACTGAATGAAGCACTGGTGGTCTGCAAGCCACAGTTTGGGAAATCCCTGCTCTAACCACTACAGAACATAGTTCCTTATGAATGTACCAGAAGTTTGTGAAATCATAGTGCTCTACTCAAAACCAATTCAAATAATCGTGTGAACATCAAATACACAGTGGGGTATTTTCTGCAGTTATTAAAAATTACCCAGTCTGTAATGCTACAGATGAACTCTTTTAGACACATGAGCAGAATAAAATAAAAAATAAAAAAATCCTTCCAGTAAATTCCTTTTTTATTTTTTATTTTGTTTTGACTATGGCAGACCAACACGGCTACCTACCTGTAACATGAGCAGAATAGTCATTTTCCACTTAACACTCATTTTATCATGTTGACCTTTCCTCTGCAGACTTTCATATTTTTGGAAGTTTTCAATTGTGGTGGGGGAGATAATAAATGTCAAAATTCTTCCTATATTCCAGCCACCTCTCTCTCTCTCTCTCTCTCTCTCTCTCTCTCTCTCTCTCTCTGTGTGTGTGTGTGTGTGTGTGTGTGTGTACACATCCACACTGTCCCATGGCATATTCTCCCACCCGCCTCCGATTTTTCTCAATGTTGTCTGGATTGCACAATCATCCTTCCCAGGCTTCAAGGCTTTCTTTGTGCCTCCTTGTGGTCAGGACCTTTGGCATTCCCGAAGCTCTCCCTGACCCGATTCTGCTTTGGGCTGCATCCGGTGTGGGCTACACAAACAAAAGTTCACTTCAGCGTCAATCGAGGGAAACAAGTGCCTGAACACAAAGCAAGAGAAGTCAAGCAAATACCTTCCCAGGGCTCTCAGTTCAATCATCACAGCCGAATTCAACAAGGGAGCCCAGAGAAAGAGTTAGGAGGGGAAAGAAGAGACCTGCTTGTCTTTCATGTAAAAGCGAGCCCAGCTTACTTTATATTTTCAAGGCAACAGAACGTCAAGGAAAGTTGTGTTGCCTAAGGCTGCAGTGCAGCAAGGGGATTTAAATGTAACCTCAGTGTACAGAAACAGGAAGTCCCTTAATTCATTCAATATTTCATTAGAAATCTCTTAATGCTGGTCTTATTCCTAAAGGTAAACATCTCGGAGGCTCTTCAGAGCTTGTATTTCATTATTTAATAATCTGTTCTCAGTAATACGACTCCCCAGGTTGGAACTTGCAGCCATGTCTGTCCGCATGCTGGAAATATTAGCAATCCAGGAATTGTTAAATAATTAAGTTGTTGGTGCCTGTAAGTGTTAGGGCAGGAATCACTCAACTTTTCATATTATTCCAAACAGGGAAGGATGGTGCCATAGAAAAAGAACAATAAATATCATGGACTAAGTCTTGTCAAAGGGTTTGTGTGGAGTGTTTTAAAAAATAAATAAAAAATAAGTGGCAGATTAGTCTTACACTGCCTCATAGGAATGGGGCAGATATTCGATTCAGCTCATATTAAAAAGCAGACCTACTTAATTTGCACTTTCTGAAACAATATACAAACTGAAACACAACCATCCTTTGAAATTTGCACCTCTCTGAATTTTGCAATGCAGTTCTGCAGCCATGAAATGTGTACAAAACCATGGCTTCATATTCTGGCTTGTTCTGGAGTCATTAAGAATAGTTTCCTGGTTTGGACAGAACAGGAAATTGGACTGAATGGGATATTTCTTGGTTTGGTTTGCTCGTGTGAATGGAGAAGAGAAGAAAAGTTGCATGTATGGTCAAAAGACCTGCTCATATTTGACTTTTCAAGCCAATATGATCAACTGAATGTGATCATGGTGTTGCCCTCCACATTCCAGACATGTGGTGTGCTTCAACACGCATTGATTCATACACCAAGGGTGGGGAACCTCAGAATTAGGGGCCAAAGGTGACCTTCTAAGCCTCTCAATTTGGCCCTTGGGACCTCCCCCTGGTCACACTTCCTTCCCTGCCAAACCCCATATTGGCCCTGCATCACAATAACCTTGTGTACTTTTGCATGGCAAGGTTGTATCTTACTTCCCTGGATGGAGCATGCAGAGGCATGTGTGTGTGTATGTGTTGAAACTAGCCTACTGTATGAAGGTAAACTTGACATTCATTGCTCCACCCACTTTTATTCCATGCCCCACCCACCGCTGGCATCTGAACCCTGGAAGGTTGGCCAGAAGGAAATGTCCCAAAGCTGAGAAAGGTACCCCACTTCTATTGCAGATTTGCAAGGCTGACAGTGATCTGAATGTCTGTACCATTGACGTGGTAGGAACCTCTATATGGATATCAGACCTCAGCATTTTATTATGTTGTATCCCACTTACCCTGCATATGGTGTCCCTATCAGAATGCAACACACGCAGAGTGAAAACAATCAGTGAACAAAGGACGTTCCTGCAGTGACCATTTTTGGTCAAGAAATGTGTGTGATCACTCTGGGGCTGCTCTCTGTGCTCCTTCGAGGAATTCAGCAGTTTCCATTGGCAATGAAAGGAACCGCTGCGGCAGCTGCAGAGGCAGATCCAGAAGTCCTTTAATTTAAAGTCTGTGGGCATAGACACCCGATCAAATTTGCCAGCAAGGGCTTGAGAAAGAACAAGATGTACAGAGACAGGTACTCATAAAGGCCATTCTTCATTGGAACTAATAGGCAAATTAGCCAATTCCTCTTTTAAAGTTGTATGGTACAATTGCCTCGAGACATCATTTAAACCCATTATGGCTTTTCTCATGTTGCAACAATTTCAATTGTTCTTTGAGGGTGGGGAAGGGTTGGGGGGGCTGTTTCGGGTGCTTATAAGAATCTACTCGATAGTTCTACAAACTTTGCTGGGCATCATTAAAAGTATAAACTAATGCAACATGCCAGGCTCTGGACTATTATAAATCAGTTGGCACCAGCATTCTTGACATTAAATCCCTTTTCTTCTCTCTGATTCCTGTTACTAATTATACTGTACCAATAATAGGGGGAGGAAATCCATCATTAACTTTCAGTATTGAAAAATATTCCAACAGCAGCTCTGCTGTACAATATTTGTTGTATAATATTCCAAGAAAGAGTGCGTCTAATATGCCCCACTGTTTTGAAAATTAAACCAGAAGATCCTTCATAAAGGCCATTTTATTATACAGTAGGAGGAATAGGCTGCAATTTGATTGTATTACAACAAAAGTCAATAAATAGCCACATTTCTCAACTGGATGTGACTGTCAGGCATAAGAGGAAAGCTGCCATTGGCCTTTGGGTGGTGCAATTTTAGAGCTAAATTTTAAAAGTAAAACAGGTATGCAAGGGCAAACATTTCAGCATTTAGCATAACACAAAATATTTAACATCACATGTAGGTTGTTTCAAATAGCCACAACATAGGTGAACTGAAAATAACAGTAGGTTACTACTAATATATAATTATCCAGATCTTCTTTTACCCTACATAAAATCATAAACAGGTTTAGAAATTTCTGTATCAGCTCACCTTTATTAATATTAAGTTGCATCTCATTCTTTCTTAACACATGTCACTTTTTGCAGAAGGGCCTGAGATTCTTGTTCATTTCAATTCTTGCTTTATTTTCTGAATTTATATAGCTGCCCCATAATATAAGTTCTCTGGATAGCTCACCATATACATACAATTAAAATACAACGTAAGACGGTGCAAAGTATTATTGTACAAGCAAACAGAATGGAAGCAACTTGAAAGGCTGTTGAATTTAACAACTGTGCATCGGTACCATGATTTCATTTCCTGGAAGTAAAAAAACCTATTTTGGGATTTAAGTGGCATGTAAATGAAGTTGTTGTTGTTGTTGTTGTTGTTGTTGTTGTTGTTGTTGTTTGTGACGGCGGTTTCCAGCCCATGGTGTTGTATAGTGGAGGGTCTGGGTCAGTTGTTCTGCTACTTTGGAAACTGGTTTGAGCTGGAAATGTGCTATGAAAAAAAGATTCTACAAGAGCTTTGTAGAAAAGAAAAAGTATTGAGAAATGTGAATATAGAACACTTTAAAACAGGCTGTGAAAACTGCTGGTTGGTTTCCTGGAAAACAACTGCAAACATCTCACTTACACAAGCAGAGAACTGTCTTCCATAGAAGCAGCTGTTATGTCAAAGCACTGGTTGTCTAACAAGTTGCACAAGACACCAATTATGATCCTTCCTGAACTGGAAAATTGGCCACCTTGTGCTGTTCTTGCTCCCAACAACAACAGAGGAGACACAGATGACTGAGAAGTAGGACATTGGAGAAGAGGGGTAGAAAGCTAATATAGAATAAGGAAAATGGATGAAATGTCTGTTTTTCTTTTAACTAGTTGTAAAAAGGCTGGTAGATAAAATGCTGTCATGCCCAAACCATACAATGGTGTGATTGTAATTAATATGCCTGGTTTTATGTAAATATCAGCTGCAAGTCTCTGGATCAGGATTTGGACAACAATGCTCAGGGAGGGAAAGTTCCCTTCATTGCAACCTGCCTCTGCCATGTAGGCCGTTAAACTTGTGCGCCTAGAGGTCTACCCTTGGACTATCTCCATGCTAGCACAGCCATGTACTTTGGCAGGCTGAGGATAACTTGGCAATTTTGAATGTGTCTCGTTACATAGCAAGCATTCCCGGTGTTGTCCTCTGTAATCATGAATACAACACTTGCTGATCATTTCAAATTTATTTAAAGAGGGGGGAAATAGCTTAAGTATATAGCATTTTCTTGTTGAACTTTTGAGCACCTTGGACTGAAGAAATTCAAATTGATATACAGTAGGCGACCTCTGGATTCAGGCCAATAGTTGGATTCAGGCATTATTGTCCTGAGAGGAAGCAAAAGTATGGGAGGCATGTTGCTGGGATCTCCAGAAACTCCAGGATTCCTCCAAGACCATTCAAGGGAATTTCTTTCGTCTGGAGCCATGTATATCCATGTGTTGGAAGCCACCCAGAAAACTTTGTGTTATGGGATGGCATACAAATGCTGAAAATCAACCAGTTAATCTATGGAGGCTTAAACTCATACCTGCCTTCAGCTGAAAGGATGAGAAGTGAAGATATTTGGTTCTTCTGACTCAGTAGCTGCAATGATAAGAGATTTGTTGGAGCTGTATTGGATTTTCTTATGCATAGATACTTGTTTAGATTGGGATCAACATGATGATAACCTGAGTACAGCCTTCTTCTTCTTCTTCTTCTTCTTCTTCTTCTTCATCATCATTATTTTGTAAAGACACAATACATCTCTGATGTTTTCTCTGTCCTCCAAAGGAAACTATTCTTACAGAGGCCATTTTAGTTTGCTGCAGACCTGAACTTCAGAACAGAATGCCATTTGCTGCACAAACCTTTTCAAGGGACATCCTGTTTTTTTCTAAAATCTGCTACAAACTGCTTGTAGATGAAACGAATCATTTCAACCCAGCCACCGCAATCCTTCCTGTTGTGACTTTTTTACCATGATATGCAGATCTTTTCGAGATTTTTCCAGGTTTCCAAATTAATCAGAAACTGGGTTGCTTTCCTTTTAATTGCAATCATTATGTATATCTGTCAAGCGTTTTTCTTGTATTCAACTTTACAGGTGATACAAACCCATATAATGAAATCGTTTAACATCCCAAGCAGCTTGAAATCTGATTGGCGCTGGTGAACAATGGGGAAGAAGAATAATGACTATCCCCACTTCAAAGAGGTATCAACATCTATTCTTGCCAGTGTGTTTTTAAAAGAATTTGGCTGGCTGGCTTCCTTGCTTGATGGAAATGCCAGATTCGTTCCTGCTGATACTCATTTAACTTTAGGGTTTGTTTTTTTTAAAAAAAATACTATAAGATTCACTAGAAGTTTTAAGTTGAAACATTCAAGTGAAATTATCTATTAAGCAATTACATGAAATCGTTTAAAAAAACACCCACAATGCGCCAAAGAGGAAGCTGCAGCCCATTGAACAGGCATGCAAACATATCAGTCACCTCTCTCATGGCTGCTTCTCCTTCTTCCCTGCGGGCATACGCACTGTTCAGTTTGTAATAGGATGGAACATTTTTTATCGGAGCTATGAAGTCGAGCCACCTACCAGCCCTTTATCTATTATTATTGGGGGGGAGGGGTGCAATGCTGTTCCCCTTGTTCAGATTCTGTGGAAAACTAGAGGGGAGCATTGAAGTAGCCACCTTTGTGGATGTCGCTCAGCATCTCCATCTTCCAACACCTCTCAGGCTTCTGCAAAGAGCTACGAAAGGGCCTCCTCAGCTTCCAGCTAGGCAAATGTATGTTGTTGCTGTTTTGTAGGAGTGAGACATGGCAGGGCACGGCAGGAGAACCATTTTCTGGTTTGCCTCAGGCAGCAAAAGGTCTCGGGTCGGTCCTGCATGAGGGCTAGTTGGCTGAAGAGATCCTTGAAAGGGGGAAAGGGTAGATAGCCTCAAGGTCTTTAGGAAGCTACTTACTGAACACAGCTGAATTTTCCAAAAGGCCATGTTCAAAAAAAAAAAAAAAAAAGGAAAAGGAAACCACAGAGTCTTCAGATTGCAGGGATTAATGGAAAACCTTGAAGAACAAAGGAGCCAATCCAACAATCTATGGCAGGGTTTGATAGGTTTCCTGGAATGGCTATTTTCTGTGATAAGGATGAACCAGACTACAGTAAGATCCAGTGTTTTGAACACCAGCCCTTACAGTAATGAAACATGATGGGATTTGCTCATCATTCAACAACAAGGGTTTTAAAAAATAAAAATAAAAAGACTGTCACACTGCAGCTAAAATTACAATAATTCTTTTAATGACAGGATAGCTATCAGCCCCCTCCAACACTGCTAATGACTATGAGTTGCTAGTCTTGTACGACATGCAATACCCCTTGGGCCCATATAGCATTCAGCAGCAGCCAAAGACTTTGCAAGTGCCGCAATTGTGATAAACTTTGTTTTCAGATATAATTTGCCATTCACCACTGTTAAAGAATGCAACTCGCGAAGTGATGCTTCATCAGGCTCCTTTTACCAAACTTCTGGGAAAAGGGAGAATGGTGGTGGAGGAAAGCAGTCTTCTATTTAAAGGAGTAAGAAATAGAGTAGAGATGAGTTCTCCACTTAATTGTTTCAGTTCATACGCTCTTTAGTGTTCAAACTAGGTGAAATCACAACAGTTACAGATGCTGTGAGCCATGAATGGGAGACCTGAGGCTGTCTTGATGCTGCTGGATGTCAACTCACATACATGAATTGCCGCTGGTATTCCTGGATGGGAGTGACAAGAATATGTACATTATCCAAAAAAAAGTTTGATAGACAAAGAGAGGCTGGTTCTCAAATGGAATGCCCCACTTTTCCTTTGGATGTCCCTATTTTCATCAGAGAACTGTTGGAAGGTATGGTAGGACATCCCTATTTTTCATCAGAGAAATGTTGGAGGTATGTTTTCATGAGAACCATGAATTTTCCTTGGTAGGATATAGATCCTGGGCCACCACAGACAAACAGATACAGCAGTTTAAAATACCGTTTTCTTTCCCATTGTGATGAATTGGATCAGGATTAAACAGCAGTTTTTCCTGGGGAAAGTGGTGGGACCAAAAAAACAAAAACAAAAAACAAAACCCCACCCCACTTTCAGACCCGTGCCTACCAATCATGGGCCTGTGCTTAGAATCATGGCACAAATAGAAGTGTGGGTGATCCCTCAGTTGTACAATTAGTCTGCAGCAAAAATAAATATACCGCCCTTATGTGGCTCTTCTGTCCTTATGTGGTCAATGTAATTCGAGACCAGACGGCTTTTGCAATTTAAGTGTCATGAAGAGAAAGGACTTTGGGTGGCTTTTAAACTTTCACATCTAACTTGCCTCCACTGTACATTCTGTTCTTATGATTCTACAGTATTACACTTTTCTCAGAAGCGGTCTTTACAGCCTTTCCCCCCTTTATTGCTTTGCTGCTACTGCTTGACTGCTTTTAAGCAGGGCTCCTAATTGAATCTGGTTCCTAAATCAACAGCAAAGGCTCGTGGTCTAAGCGGGAAAACATTCCTTAGGATGAAGTTAAGTGAATCACCAGAAGCAAATATTTGTATTAATACCAATGTGGGTAGCCTAATACACATCACTGAAGTTGTCTCGTGGGGTACTAATATTTTGAGGGGTGCCATAGGAGCAGCATGCAATCTCTTCTTAGGCGCAACACTAGGAACTCTTGCAATGCCCCACAGAATGGTAGAAGACAGCTTTGGAAATGTGCAGTACAGCACTGCTGCTTAAAGTGACATAAAATTCCAAATTGGTACCAAAAGTATGTCTAAATATTATTTATTTAAAATGAGTAGGTAACCTCAGACCCAGGGGCTGAATGTGGCCTTCCAGGCCTCTGTATCTGGTCAGTATTGTTCCCAAGCCACACTTCTCACTGGTCCTGCCTTACACCTCAAATATTTTTGCCTGGCTGGAATGTGTCCTTGAACTCTGCTTGTCTGGATGGAGGACAGAAAGAGGTGCATATACAGCCTTGTGCGAATTAATTGAAACAAACAATGAATTTAGTAGTTTATTGTACAAAACTCACATGTACGTGTACAAAACTCACATATACAGTACATACATTAGTAACTGTACCACACTTGAATCAGCGCCTGAATGAGCTTCTCCATAGTTGTATAGTCTACAGCACAGAGGTGACTTTTACATATAGCCCACAAATTCTTTTCTCCACTGGCCTTTCGTCCATTCCTTGTACTTTTTTTGCCCATTTATACCGCTTTTCTTTCATTTTTTGGTTAAAAGCTGTTTATTGACAGGTCTTCTGGCTTTTCGTCTGACCGCAATAAGGTGCCTGCGAACTGTAGAGGAACTGATTTGGATTCCTTTCTCCTTCAAATCCGTATTCAATGTGTCACTCATCTTGAGGGGATCCTTTTTGCTTTGTCAAAGCATCATCTCTAGTTGTTTTCTTCTTACAACCACACTTTCCTTTACATTTGGGAGAAACCGATCCGGTTTCCTGCTTCAACTTGATGACATGGCTGACAGTTGCTAAACTCACGCCAACCACTGAAGCAATCTCTCGATACGTCTTAGCTATGTGTTCGTGCAGGGTTATGATCTTCGTACCTTTCCTAGGTGTCACATCCATCTTGAACGGTGGTCGAATACAAAGCTGATGAAACACTGTAGCTGCTGATGTAATGATTGCATCATTAAAACATAAGAAATGATCAAACTGACTTTTCATGTATGCTTTGAGTACAGGATTATGATTAAGATAGAAAACATGCTTTGTTTCAATTAATTCACACAAGGGTGTGGAAACTAGCCTAGTGCACAAGGGTGAAATTTTGCACAAAGCATGAATGGAAGCAAAACTTGGTAACAGTGAGTTTGTGGTTTGTTTGGAGTGAGACAAACCATAAACCTGGGTTCACATGTAATTAGTCAAAGCTTGATTTAGGCGCTGGTAGCATGGCAGTAGCAGAACTGCGGAAGGAGTAACTTTCTAAATGTGTAAATTGAGTATGTGAAATTGCCTTACACTGAATCAGATGGTTGTTTTTTCTGGCCCAGAACTTGGGCTAACAGGCAGCAGTAGTCCAGGACCTGGAGGCCTCTGACCTTCAGCTGGAGGAATCTTCTGCATCTGATGGATGTGCTCTACAACTGCACTACGGTCCACTGATGGCACTATATAAACAGATAGAACATCAACTATAGTAAGCAGAGACATATACACTGGTGCAGTAATGCCAACATCTTTGAGACTAAAGTATTGTCAGCAGCACTTCCATGGGCCAAGAGTGTGCAAAGAAGACAGTTGCATGTAATTCTATTATTGGGCCACTTATGCACTGCTAGCTTTTCAAGAGGGTTCACTGCATCTCTGTAACACTTTCGCCCATTGAATAAATAAATGCAGCTGCCCTGTGGTGGCACTGTTGATAATGTCACTTGGTTATCTTGGATGTGGCTTAAAATAAACGGCTGCCTGGATTTTTCAACAGAGCATCAAGGGAAGCAGTGGCTTTGCACCTCGTATAAATAAAAGCAGCTCTGTCTCAGGAGTGAGGTCTGCCAAGAAACACAACATGCACCTCCCTCCTCACACCAGATACGGGGACCGGCTTTGTGCAAACACAAAGTAGCTTGCAATGATGTTGAAACCCCCACCAGTGGGACTATACGTGCTATTGATTTTGAATCATGATTTCAAATGGATTTGAACCATGATCCCAATCACACTTACTGGAGGAAGACATGCTGGAATAAATGGGACTTTCCTTTAAATGTGTTCTGACTTATTCACAACTTGTGCTGGCATTACTATTTTAATTTCCTGTTTATGCATGATGACACCGTGCACATGTGCCATATGCCTCATTCTCAAAAGGGAATGAAGCTATTTTTCTAGAAGAGTGCCAATGTTGTCTATCACACATTTCACACAATTTTTCACACAGTATTTTCAATCCATCATAGCCAAGGGTTTTTGGTTTTTTACTTGGTCAATGCTTGTCACATGTTTTTCTGTGATCTAAGATATCATCAAGAGGTTGGAAACTCACCCAGGCATGATGATGATGATGCAGGATAAGCTACAGGAGACAGATATTCAATTAAATAACCATCATTCATTATACTCTCATTCTCAGGGTCATCCAATGAAGCTGAATGTTGGATGACTCAGTACAGACAAAAGAAAGTACTTCAAATAGCACGTAGTTAAACTACGGAATAATTTGCTCCCTTGGGATAGCATAATGACCACTAACTTGGATGGCTTTAAAAGATGATTAGGCAAATTCATGGAAGAAAAAGCTATCAGTGGATAATATATCCATAATATATGCAGCTGTGTTACACCTCCACTGTCAAAAGAAGTATGCTTCTGAATACCAGACCCTGGGAATCAGAAGTGGGGAGAATGCAGTTTGTGCTCAAGTCCAGCTTGCAACCTTCCCATGGGCATCTGCTTGGCCACTCTGAGAACAGGATGCAGGGCTATATTTGTCTTCTATTTAATCCAGCAGGTTTCTTCTTGTTCCAAGGACTAAAGGCTCCATACAATTCTGCCACCACAGGGAACCTGCTACAAATAACTTCCATATGACTGAGGTGATGGAGAACAGCTGGAATTCACATGGTTGCTCCAAAACGCAGGGGAAATATCCACACTGGCACCAAAAGCCCTGAGGACTGTGCCAAATGGTGTGGTTTATTGATTTCAAATGTTAAAACTGCTGCACAAAATAGTACCACGTTGATTTAATCTACTCAGTGAATTGCTGCTTTCAGCCTTAACATGTTACAAAATTAATAATTTGTAAAACTAAACAAAGAGGGCTTTAAAAAAACCACTACTAATGCAAATTAAGCAGGCAGGCAGATAAACAATTTGTGATTTCTAAAGCAGTGCACTGCTTTCTCTCTACCTTAGCTCTAAACGCATGCAACTTGGTAGCCACAAGTTAGAAGTCATTAGTCTCTTGCATTTGCAAATGTCACCAGAAACAGCCCTTAGGAGGGCCAGCCCACTCATGAAGCAGAGTGAAGCAGCCGTCTCAGTTGGTGGGAGCCCCCGAGGTGGTGCCCCTGCAAGCACCTTGCCATTTCTGCCACCAATTGCACGTGAAGACCCCCCCCCAAACCACCCCCAAATGAAGACACAATAGACACAGATTTTAGTTTAAGGTTTTTGGCATTAATTTTTGCCACAACTTTATTGATTACGGCATGTGAGTGGTTGCTTAGGCATTGGTTTCAGACTACCTGAACCTGCACGGTGGCAGGAACAGGACTGACACTGGGCTCCACCATATGTCAGTAAGGGAAAGCATCCTGGGGGAGCGAGAACTTCTTCGATCTCACAGCTCACCCCAGATGCTCCCAGGGACTCTGGCGTGGCCCTAGCCCCTTGACAGGGTTCGGACAAAAGCAAGGCGAGTCTCTGGATTCCTTTAACAAAATTCCCTAGCAGCAGCAATGGAGGGGCAGGCACAGCCAACCACGTCCCCTCCCCAAAACATTGAACCAAATGCCTAACTGCCAAGCTTACAAAGTTGTGACGATTTGCTACACGGTAGGCAAAAACCAAGTGGCACCAGCCAATCAGCCAAATGGCAAAATTTCTACCGGGCCCCTGTTCCAAAACAGACAACACCAGAAGAACAACCCTAAAATATAGGGAGAGGAGGCCGGGTGATCCATTGCATGTCGCAAGAAAGTGAAACTCTCCAGTGACGTGCAGCAGTTTAAATAGTCCCTTGGCAGCCAATAGCCAACCCAACTAGCCAAATTTCTACCCCAGTAACAGTGGGGCAACCAGTGGGGTGTTGTGGCCATGTGAACAGTCCTGCCCCACAACAGAGATGCAGTTTCTGGTGATCTCACAGCAACATGATGCCCTCCATGATGGAGGATCCAATTTTCCAGAGAAATCTCACAGAGCACAAAAGATTTCACTAGATTTCAGCAAGATCATAAACTGGCACTGATGCCTGTGCTGCTTATCCCCCAGCAGCGGAAGTTGCATGGCAAGAGATGTGGCAGCAGTGCCAGTGGCGGCACAGCAGATGGCATGTAAGAGCAGGGTGTCACTTCCCATTTCACCTTATGCAGTGAAACAGGACACACCTCTTATGTCCCTTAGTACATTAGTGGGTTGCATATTCTTGAATCCTATTATCACATCATCATTGCTGTTGCTATATCAGTTTATGAAGAAAGTGCCAAAAATACAATGTACAAAAATCTAATATATATTTTAGGAAAGTTGTTTGTCTGTTTGTTCGGCATTTGGAAACCTTTTAAGATACTGTAACTAAACTTTTCATGATGGTTCCTGAGATGAAGGGACAGGTTTTCCTGTGTTTAGATGCAACCAGACACTGTTTTAAATCAAGATGGCAGAATCAACCTTTCAAAACTGCCCTGATTTTAAAACTGCACTGATTTTGTTTGTTTGTTTGTTTCCTATAATTCCCAAGCAATACCGGATAGGAAGCTTTTAGTTAAATAGGCGTAGCCTTTAAGCATGCAGTGTGAAGTCAATGAAGTCAAACTCTAAATGCATTTTGACTGCAACCCTACACCTGCTTAACTGAGAGTAAATCCCATTCAACTTACTTCTGAACAGACATGAGCAGGATTGCATTGTTCTTCGTATAAGTCTACATTAGTATGGTCCATTAATGCCTGAGCACTCTGAAAGTTATGCTTTTGCCTTTGTCATCACTGCAAAAATAAAACTATGCTCCTTACCTTGGAGAAATGAGAAGAGAAGGCCATCACAAGCAAGAGGAAACCAGTTTTTCTCCATAGATATTTATCATTGTTAGTTAGAAACTTAATGTTATTATGAAGGGAGAAGCAGCAGGAATAAATGACAGTAGGCTAGCAGTGTCAGATATTTGGGGAATGACGTGTGTGTGTGTGTGTGTGTGTGTGTGTGTGTGTGTGTGTGTGTGTGTGTGAAAGCCCTTAGATACCTGCCTAATGAGACAGGTGGCAGAAAGCCAGGCCAAAGTTATACTTTTTAAAGCTCTTGTGAAATCTCCAAAGTGCATTGCAAAGAAAGTGCTCCAACTCAGCCGGATCCCGTGGTTCAGTCTGAGAGTTGAAAGGGTACGGAAGAGGAGCCTTCACCTGTTACAAGGAGGACAGCCCTGGCTGACTTCATCTCGTATGCATGGCACATAGTTGCAGTCTAACTTTATGACTTTTAATGACTCTGGAACACCTCATCACTTGTGAAGGAATACGCTGGAGTTTGCCTTCACTCAGCTTGACAAGGTGATGGGGAGTTATACATTGCCCTCCCCTTTTCCCACTCTTACATGAAAACACTTGTCAGTTCTATCAAATTTGGTAAGACAAGTACCCATGACACCTTGGGGAGAAATGTAACTCAGTTGACACCCAATGCATACGCACACAGCACATGCAGCAACATATATGCAGTGGAGCATATTAGATGATTAAAAGCACCACAGACCTTTCTCAAGGCAATGAAGGACAATTGTCTATAGCACTGATGTACAACTTTTTAAAATATCAAGGCTCTTTAGGAAATGGTAGCAAAAAATAACTACTGTATATGCCAGGTAGCTGAGTTTAATTTTTTAAAAGACCTTTAAAAACACTACCTTTAAAAATAATTGTAGGAATTCTAATTAGTTTACAACGATCCAGGTTTTAAAAATTGCCTAACTCTATGTGTACAAATTTATTGTTGCTATGTGTCCAGTATTGGGGACCAGGGCCCTGTAATTTGCCAGTGCAGGATCCAAATTCATATCTCCTCCTCAGCCATGAGGCTCACTATTGATTTGTTTTTTTATATTTCTATGCTGCTTTTCATTCAAATGAATCCCAAACCAGCTTACAAACAATAGCATGATAGAACATAATAGAACATCACAAATACAGCATAAATCATATTGAATAATTAACAAACAATCAGTGAAACAATTACAGTCATTAAACACAACAGTTTGTTTGTTAACAAACAAAGCAGCAACTAAACAATAAGCTAAACATCACAGTTAAAGCAAAAGTCATATGTAATTAACAAATCAATGCAGCGTTTGCAATCTATAAAACAATATTAACAACATTTACAAAATAGAAACCAAAAAAATAAACTAAGCACTGTTAAGTTCATACACAAACTCTCTCCACACTCCATGACTTATAACCTTCACTCTATTCAGCTCGTTGAAATACACGTCCACATAATGCCCGTTGACAGCACCTCCCTTCTGAAGGTACCTCTGGCTGGAGCCGGGGCAGCAAAGATGGAATCAAACACCCGCTGATGGCAAACAGAGTCTCCCTCTCCTCACAGTTCTTCCTCTGGAAACAGCTCCCTTATGAAGGCTCCTAGGGCTGGATGGTGGGGCAAGGCAGGTTGAAAAAGCCATTACCTCAACATTGGCCTGAATTGCAGGACACAATCTGTTCGCAAACTTGAACACTTTTAAGAAGAAGAAAAACATCCCAGTAGCTCAAGAGTGCTGTTTATGTATGAGGAATCCATTGGGATTGGCAATAGGCCAGGTGGCTTAGAAGTGGACGTTGGAGCTCCCACAACATCCAGCACTAAACATTATTTTTAAAGAAAGGTGTCTGTAGAGTACATACGTACAGGATATGCATCTGTCTGATTTAGAAGCTGTTGAATTCTTTTACAAGATGCTGTCTCAGGCCAGTGTTGTAGACATAGCATGTTGGTATCATAAGTCTGAATTTGGGCCAGGACATCAGCACCCATCCTCCCATGCCCCCCCCCATCCCAAAAAGTTCAGTGTTCGAAAGCACCCACTCCTGAGAAATGGCTGGTCTGTTGGCATCTCTGAAGAATCTTTAGGGGAAATGACCATCTGGGCTGGCCAAGTTCCTGCCAGCAGTTTATCAAGGGAAAGGGGATTCGAGATATCACAATGTGAAGTTTTTTTTTTTGAAAAGATAGAAATGAAAGTCACCAATGCTTTTGTTGGTGTTGTAATAGCCGATAATGTGTGCCCATATCCTATAGTAAACAATGGAGACGCTTTGCCACCACAATTATCAGAGGGGGGAGTTGAAAATGGTGTCACTTGAATCTTTCTGTTCCACATTCTGTGCAATGTTGTCAGCCTTCAGGGCACTATGAATTCCGAGACAAGCCATAGCCGGTATTAGAGGTGTGGAGCCACCCCCCCCCCAACTCACCCAGCATCTAGACTAGGTGTGGTCCCCATCTGCACTATACATTTAAAGCACTATGATACCACTTTAGTCATGACTTCCCCCAAAGGATTGTGGGAACCAGATTTAGCATCATTCCCTATTCCCCTCACAGAGTTACTATTCCAAGAGGGATTGGTGTTAAACCACTCAGGGAAGGTGAATAGGGTGTGAGGGGAATACAGGAAGCCATGACTAAAGTGGTGAATTAGTGCTTTAAATGTATGGGGCAAATGTGTCTCTTAACCTCTTACTCTAAACAGGAGGAGTTTTCACCATGTTGTGTATATGATGTACATCCTTCCTGTCTTTTGGCTTTAAAAAAGGTCCCTTGCAAAATATAAACAGCAGCTCCAAGAACCTCACAAAACGTAGCTTTTTCCAGCTACTTTCCCTTAGCAACATCCTGTCATTCCCTTTAGTTTTGTTCTGCCAGAGGGACCACCATGTTCTTATTTATAAATGAGCGGTGCCTGCTTGCCAACACAAATCCATAACAATCGGTCTCCATGCTGTCTGGTTTTAGGGTAGCACCTGATAATCCAATAGCTCAGCAAAACTTTCATGGGAACTGGCATTGCAGCAAGTTGCATGTGTGTCCCCCCCCCACTTCCCTTCCCCAGTCCTAGCAGTGCATTCTTTCTTTTTCATCTCCAGAGTAACTGCAATCAAACAAGCAGTTTTATATGGCTCGGAGATGTCTTTTGTGAACGAACACACACATACACACACACACGGATAGACAACCACCTGTTTGCCTTCCCCTCCTGTGCAATGATGAATATTTTAAATTATTTTTATGTGCTAAGTACATAGAGTGGGATTAAACCACATAGCTATTAGTGTCCCCTATTTTTTCTTGGATGGGCAGTTCAGCTAAACATCAGGATTCTCTGACTAAATATTTGTAATATCTAGTAAAGATTAAATATACTGCAAAAGGTCAACAGTTCAGTTTTCCTTCTTTTCTCTGTGAAAGTGGATTGTTTCCCGTTTGTGATTTGCTCTGCTGCCAATTTTTTGGTGGTCAGAACTTATCTGTTTGGAAAATGAAGGAAGGACAAATTAATTTAGGGAGTAGAAAGAAAATGTTTCTGTGGTGTGACTCGGATTTCTATTCCTGACTATATAAGATTTCTCTTAACTGGAAATAAAAGAGAGAAAGCCAGCCAAAACTCAATCTATTATATATTTTGGAAACTTGGTTGTTTGTTCCCTATTTTGTATGATGGTTCCTGAGATGAAGCAGGTTCTCATCTATGCTTGGAGCAGGTTTTCATTTATGTATAGATGCAAGTGGGTGCTATTTTGGATCCCGATTTCAAATTGGACATTTCAGAACTGCACTGATTTTAGCCACATTTCAAAACTGCACTGATTTGGAGGCTTCTTAGTAACCCAAGGAACAAGGCTGCTGGTATAAGGTGAAAAGACAATGAATCTACGGTATTTTGTTGTGTTTTACATTTTCAAAAATGATAAAAACCATATCCAACCATTTCCCGGGGGTAACCAAGAAGGAGGAAATACGACAGTCTTGTAGACCTTAAAATCTAACAAATTTATTATGACGTAAACCTTTTGTGAACTACAGTCTACTTCATCAGAACATTCAAGGGTTATCCTGCGTTGCAAACCTCTAATTCAGAAGAACATTTCATGCCTTTGATGAAGTGGGCTGAGTTGCTTCCTGATCCTGACACCATGTTGAGCAGCAACTTCCTCCTGAACCTCACAGGTGAGGAATGCTCATCTTACACCATGGGGTTAGGCATGGAGAGTATTCATTGACACTACATTTAAAGCACTCATAACAGTCATGGCTTGCCACAAGGAATCCTAGGAACTACTGTCAGCTAAAGGTGCTGGGAATTGTGAGGGGTCTCCTAGTCATTCTTCAGCATCCTTAAAACTGCAGGATTCTTTGGGGGCAAGCCATGACTGCTTAAAGTGGTATAAGATGTATGGTGTGGGTGCTGCCTAAATAAATGAAGCAATTTCTATTGATGAGGGACTCTGGAGGCCATATGGAATATGGAACCCAGGTAACTTTTGGATCAGGACTGTGGGCCCCCTGTGGATAGAAAGCTAGGTGCATTTCCATTTCATATTTGAAATCACATATGACTTACTCAATGCCGGATTTCTGCTTGGTAGGATTTCAAGCGAGTCTAACTTTTTTTGGATTTGCACCCACTTACTGTCAGTGAGTGAAGCCAGACTTCTTTTTTCCTGTCCCTGAAAGAGATGGAAAACATAACTTTCCGATTTTCATATGCAGCTAGATATTTTTCTTTTTGGCATTTGGACTCATGTCTTAACCATTTTGGTACATATTTCCCCAAAACATTACCCAAGCTTTCAAAGTAAAAGAAAGAGAATAACAATTACCACACAACCACACTGAACAGAATAAACAAAACACTTTACACAGCAAGTAAATATAAGTGGTTTGTTTCAAGAGTAATGCTGGGGAGATGGAGAAGAAAGGTAGGCTTGCTTTTAATTAGCATTTTGCTCCAAGCGATGGCTTTGGTGAGAAGAGGCCTCTTTATGCTGGCATATTGTTTCAATGAGAATATGGAAAGGATTCTGTTGTTTTCAGGAAGAAACTGTTGTCATGCCTAGTGGAACTGGAGATCCATGCAGCACATTTTGATCTGGGTTCCTTATTGGTGTTCATTTTCCTGCAAAGTGCTGGAATAATTAACTCCTTCAATGATTTAGTCATTGCTTTCCCCTCCCCCTTTATGTTTCTAACATACAAACTTCTGATATATTTCATTGTGACCACTTAAGTAGGACAGTTTACAACTTGTGTTAGCTGCTCTGTGTGGTGTTAATTTGCAAAGAGGAGACTTTCCCTTTTTATAACTGAATCTGTTACAAACAACAAAGCACAGGTAGCCCTGATTTCAGATTCCGTTCCATCCATTTCTTGTTGCAACAGTTGGGCCAATGGATTATAGTGTTTTTATCTTGTATGTTTATGTTGTGAAACACCCAGAGATCTACAGATGAAGGGCGGTATATAAATGTACTTAGTGATGATGATGATGATGATGATGATGATGATGATGTTCTCTGGGTGACTGTAGGTCAGGTGCCATTTCTCAGCCTAACCTACCTCAGGTTGTGGTGAGGATAACATGGGTGGGGTCTGAAATGTAATATAGAAATGAAATTAATCCTATCCTGTCATTTCACTGCGTATTTCCCACTCATGATTATCATAACTGTGGTATGTCCATCTTTCTTTCTTTCTTTCTTTCTTTCTTTCTTTCTTTCTTTCTTTCTGAAAAAAACCTTAATCCAAAAAGAAAAACAGAACAAAAAAAGGCACAATTGTGGAGGCTGACAGTTAATGCACAGCATCTTATAAAGCAGAAGTTATAAAACTGAAACTCCTCTACCTTTCATCTTTCCTTCTATTAAGATCTTCAGCTGTACCATGCTGTGACTTTCTAAAAGTAAAAACTCTGCTTTAAAAGCCTCTGCAATTAAAGTCCACATTTCTTACTCTTTTTGGTGTATCTAGGGATTTAATTACAACTCCGCAGTTTGAGAGGACTGGAGCCTCATATCTTCTTGTGTGGACTCCTTGCACTTGTCTTTTGTGATTTATTTTGCTTTTATAGTTGCTATTTTATCCTATGCAGTGATTAATAATAATAACCCAGAATAACCCTGGGCAGAATGGGAGAGAAGCTGTCCTTTTTTAGACACCATTTGAGATCACAAACAACAACAAGCAACACATGATGCAATTAGTTTGTTTTTATTGCATTCTTTCATAGTATTTTGGATTAACGCCTGTTTGGTTTAATGACCCAATCCTAGGAAATATTTTATAGCCTCATCGCAAAAGATTGTTTATTTAGAATAACTCGATGAACAACTACCAGGGTTCTAGATTTGCCCTTACTCAAATTTCAACAGCGCTGGCCCTACCACTGGGTAGAGTAAGACAGCTGCCTCGGGTGGCAGATGTTGGAGTATTGAGGAATGGTAGTTTTAGTGTTGGAGAACAGGACTGTATCTGCAGTATGGCCTGCCCTGTGCCCCCTAGATTAAGCTGTTGCCCTCAGATGGAGGAAACTGGCCTGTCAACCAGTGTTGGAGTATGATTCAACTGCCAGTCTAGTTTAGTAATGATGTTGGCCTCTTCAGTGGTCTTTACTTCCACTAAATCACACTACAGTATAACAAAAGTGTCTAATGAAAAACACTGAGCAAAGTTCATGAAGCTTCCTGATTGCTTATTAGCCTTATTTTAGACAGCGGTTCGGATAAAAGCAAGATGGGTATGGGGAAGGATATGGGATTACACCACTGGCTCCAGTCCCCCGGTCTTCAGGTGTTGGTCCCCAGTCTGTAAAGAGTCTTACATGCATACAGATTGTAAGACACGTTTGCCACTTTTCCCCATTGGTTTTACGTAACTGTCATCTGAATAGGGCTAGTGTGTTTGTTTGAATGGGCAAGCATTTGGATGAGCAGGTGGTATCTTGATTAATACATAAACATTACAAACCCCTTTAATTGCCAAAATAGGAGTCACAGCCATCCTATAAGGATGCGTATCATGACATCTAACTGGATGTGAAGAAAGGGTCCTTGCGCACCTCCAAATCTAACTGGACACAATTCTAAATATGTAGCTTTCGTGCCACTATTATCTGTGTGGGTCTAGGCAAATTAGCAAGTTAATTATGATGCAATGTTGCATGTGCTATGCTTGATATAAGGCTACTGAGAATTGGTATTTGCACTATATTTTAAAAACACCCCCAAAGTCGCAGAAAGCCAGCTGTAAGTCTTCTGGATGATTCACCAGCTATTTTGAACATGGAATCTTCATGAATTATCTCAATGAACGAGCATGGCTAGCAGCTTGAGCTGCGTTTGTGTGGCTTACTGCTCTTCCTTACCAGCACTCCTACACAGATCATATCTTCCTTGGCTGCCATGACTTAACTTGCAAGTCCCCATTTTTGTGGAACTAAAAACCTTGAAAGAAACCTTGAAAGAACAAAATACAGGGTCATTGTTTAACAGTTTGTTACTGAGAAAACTATGAAAAATTGCTCCCGTTACGGTTTTTACCTGCTCCATGCAGTCTCTGTAAATGGGACTGGGGAGCTGCAGGCACTTATAAAATGGTGAGTCCTCTTAACTTCAAAGGAAGCAAACACCCAGTACCAAACATTCAATAACTTCTGACTTCTTCACTGCACCATCAGGTCTCATATCATCATGTTCCCCTTTAGCTAGGACGCTGGACAACTCAAACTTATCAAGGTCTGAGTCTTCTCAGAAGATGTTCCCTCCCTTTTCTTTCTGTGAACCATTTTATTTCCAAATAAGGAATATACAGCCTCAGGAAGCATCTGCCAAGCTCTTTCAAAACTTTAAATATGGGGCAGGGAGCCATCTGGGTTTTCTTCTTTTTTTTCTTTTTTTCTTTTAAATGAGGCGGTGATGTCTCTTTTGCAGTAAACTTGCCTGCTATTTCAGTAATCTGAAGCCAGTAACTTAACCTGCTTACAGTTCCACTTTTATTTGTCTTCTGCAAACATCACACTGTGGAAATGAATCCACTGCAGTTTAAATGAAAACAGTAATAAAAACAAAAGAAATTGTGAATGGACGCTTTCTGAAAAAAATGCACCCAGATTCCCCTAACAAGCTAAGACTTCACTTTTTCGGGGCCAGCCCTACCATGAGACAGAGTGAAACAGTGGCCTCAGACAATAGAACTGGGGCATCAGGGAAGGGCAGAAAATTGCTAATGGTTTGATTTGTTGTTATTATATTGATACTGCCAAGAAATGGGGACAGACACTTGTGGAATTTTCTGCCTTTGGTGCAAAAAAAAGAAACTTGGCTAGCCTTAGGTTTTATGCACCCTTGACTTGGAAAAGGGGTGGGGCATAACTTGTTGCTTTGCCTCAGACAGCAAATGTATTTAGTTGACCCTGCATGCTTTGAAGATGTACTCTTCAGTGTTGCATTTGTTGGTATAATTTTCTGGTTATTTGTAGTTTTAGATAATCTCTGAAATGTGGTGTTTCTCTTTCCCTATTAGTATAAGAAATGTAAGGTAAATTTTAGGATGAACATAGGAAGTGGCCTTATACTGAGTCAGACCATTGATCCATCTAGCTCAGTATTGTCTACGCTGATTGGCTGCAGCTGTCCAGGGTTTTAGGTGGGAGTCTGGAGATGCTGGGAATTGAACCTGCAACCTGTGGAATGCAAGGCAGATTCTGTACCACTGAGCAATGGCCCTTCTTCAGTGCTACACTATAACATTCTGGGCACTACCTCAGAAAAAGGAAGTTTAATGAAATATTACTAGAGGCTTAAGAACACAATTCACTATCATTATTCTGCATATTATATGCACCGTGGCCATGTCTGTGGATGCTTCTACACAGCAGCTTATTGTGGATTTGATGCTGCTTGTGCAAGCAAGCTTTATGAAGAGCCCATCATTCTCTGTGAGTGGAAGAGTGGCTGTCTGAAGCCAAGTCTTTTGCATTAAGAAGGAAGATCTGAAGGGGACTTCTAAATCCATTCAGCCTCCTTGGGATCAGGAAGTTTGATAAGGCAGGCTTCGCGATCAAAAGAAGACTTCTAAGAAGGAAGGAATTTTACACAAGTAAAGATGCATTGCTCTTTATCTCAAGGACTGTCTCTCCCCATACGAACCAACCCAGATCCAGCGCTCATAATCTGAGGTCCTTTGTGTGCCGTCTTCACAAGAGGCCTGGAGGGTGGTAACACCAGACTGGGCCTTTTCTGTGGTGGCTCCCCATTTGTGGAATGCTTTGCCCAGGAAGGCTTGCCTAGTACCTTCATTACATATCTTTAGGTGCCAGGCAAAAACGTTTCTCTATTACCAGGCCTTGGGCTGATTAAACGTTCTATGGCCCTTTAAATGTGTTTGTAGGAGAGAGGTTATTAGTTTATTTTTGTTTTATTGTGCATTTTGTGTTGTCATTTTGCATTTTTATTCTGTGAAGTGCCCTGTGATCTTCGGGTGAAGGGTGGTATGCAAACTTAATAAATAGTAAATGCAAATAATAACTCAAAAAAGCACTGTCCAAATATAGTTAAAAGCTCATTCTTCTAAATTAGCTTACTTGTCCCATCACCTCCTGGCAAATAGAAGGGGAAGAAATGGAGGCAGTGAGAGATTTCACTTTCTTGGGTTCCATGATCACTGCAGATGGTGACAGCAGTCACGAAATTAGAAGACGCCTGCTTCTTGGGAGAAAAGCAATGACAAACCTAGACAGCAGCTTAAAAAGCAAAGACATCACCTTGCCGACAAAGGTCCATATAGTTAAAGCTATGGTTTTCCCAGTAGTAATGTACAGAAGTGAGAGCTAGACCAGAAAGAAGGCTGATCGCCAAAGAATTGATGCTTTTGAATTATGAAGCTGGGAGGAGTCCCATGGACTGCAAGAAGATCAAACCTATCCATTCTTAAAGACATCAGCCCTGAGTGCTCACTAGAAGGACAGATCCTGAAGTTGAGGCTCCAATACTTTGGCCACCTCATGAGAAGAGAAGACTCCCTAGAAAAGACCCTGATGTTGGGAAAGATGGAGGGCACAAGGAGAAGGGGATGACAGAGGACGAGATGGTTGGACAGTGTTCTCAAAGCTACTAACATGAGTTTGGCCAAACTGCGAGAGGCAGTGGAGGATAGGGGTGCCTGGCATGCTCTGGTCCATGGGGTCACGAAGAGTCGGACACGACTGAACGACTGAACAACAACAACACCAAGATTCAATTAGCATTAGCTACACACACATTTTTTTTTGCAAAATAGTTTATTTATAAACTGTTCAACAAAGATATACAATAAATATTCCAGCTGCAAAACATAATAAAAACTTTTCCAAAAAAAAACCACATTGTCACTTATTGTCATCAATTTGTTGGGTTATTATTCCATTCCTTTCTAATTACAAAAAAGCAAAACTGCATTAATTTAAATGATGTTAACCGAACATATCCTTTCATCAATCCATATATACATAACACAAAAAAGAAAAGAAAAAACAAAACAAAACAAAAAATACCAAGAAGTGAAAAAACAAACAAACACCCTTATCCCCCTCCCTCCCCCAAATACAACCTAGAAATAAAAACAATAGACAAATTAAGCCTGAAAAACAGTGTCAACCGCAAAACTCAACCCTCTTGACTTCCTGTCAGACCCAAACGTAAAACTCACTCTTGCTCATGAGTGTGTATCAACATATCACCTTATCTTTATAAAGCTCTTTACTTCACTACCATCTCGTCCAGTGCCCCCATTTCACTTCAGTCCCTTCTTTTCCTTCTCCAAGACTATTGAAAAGCTGACATAGCTATCCTTCCCTTAGTGTACTTTTCAACATATATTTTGTATCTCAGCCAATTATCTAGAAATTTTTGCTTTGATCCCCCTCTTAAACTGTTGGTTATCTGGGCCATTTCGGCAAACTCTTGCAGTTTGTTTTGCCACTCTATTATTGTAGGTGGCTCTTGTTCTTTCCACCTCTTTGCGATTATAATTCGGGCAGCCGCCGTGGCATACAAGAAGACCTCCCTTAATTTGACTGGAATTTCATTATCTACAATGCTCAGTAGGAGAGAATCAGGTTTCTTAAGGAATGTAATTCCTAATATTTTCTTAATTTCCTCATAAATCTGATTCCAGAATGTTTTTATCTTCTGGCATGCCCACCACATATGGAACAGGTCTCCATTGGTCCCCCCACATCTCCAGCACACATTAGTTGTTCCTTTATAAATTTTTGACAATTTTGAGGGTGTGAGGTACACACACATTTTTGTAGCAGGAGGGGAAAGATAATATAAAGGATTGTGGGAGTTTTACCACTGTAGCTATGAATGCAGTCCTAACTTCTGCGCTTTATACAAATGGTGCCACATTGTCTGTCTATTTGTTATAGCTTCACCAACAACTAAAGAGTTCCTTCCAACCACTGAAATAATTTATTGGTGAACATGATCAGTGCCAGGCTAGATCATTTGTGTCTGCTTAGATGTTGAAACTTTTCATTGAAATGTTTCCCTTCTCTTAGATAATGGGTAGATTGTCCCCAGCAGACTTGAACAGGATGGATAATTATTACAACATTCTAAATTATGTGGTGCAGTATGTATATGTGAATATATCTTAAAGGCTCATTAAGTTATGTGGTGCTCTGTTTGGCTTAGTTGAACTGATTCTGCATCCAAAAACAACAGAGTAGTGGTGGTGGTGGGGAGACCCTTGACATACATTCATATACAAACTGTCTGCAAATCCCAAAAGGGTTTAAAATAGTAATGCTATTGGAGAAAGTGTCATCTCCCAAATGAAAGATCGGTTAAAAAAGAATGGGACTTCCAAATCAACAAATTATATAAGACAAAAGAGGAATCATATTATCATTAGCTGGTCATCTTCTGATAATTTTGGTAATAATGCTGTATTTTCATAATGTGAGCAAAATTTTGTTTATCTGGTTCATTAGTAAATTATATCGTAACTGAATTTGTTATCAGTTTAATATGTTTTAGAAATGAATCTCAATATATGGTAAATATACATCATGAAAGAAAACTCTAGGAAGAGGGTCATACTTGTGGTGGTTTGGAGTCATTTGAACTCCTTTTTATTTTAAAAAAAACAAACCCAACTGTTTTTTGCAAGTCTAGTATACATGACAGTCTGAATTCATTTAAGTTACTTAGATTTATGTTTGATTTGAACATTAGCAGTCTGGGCTAGGCCAATTAACAGCTTCAGCATTTTGTGCTGACAGAACACCCAATGTGTTAAATGGCAGATTTGGTCCTTCTGATAGGCAGCCTGCTGGCAAATGCTGCTAAACATAGTCAGACATATCACAATACAAGCAATGGGGAGTGTTGTGTTTCTCTGACAGGAAGTGAGCACTGTGAACTGCAGACGTTTCATTTATCAATCTCATTTTACCCAGAGACTGAGCTGGAGTTCTTTATATTTATCAGCCAAAATCAGTTCTCCCCAAAGGATCTGCTACACACGGAATCATTTTGTCTGATGGCTGCTGAATTTCATCATGTCCTAATCTCTGGATTATGACATGCTGCAATGAAAGAGGAAAAACACTGACCAAAAATGCAAAGACAGGATTTCCAGCCTTCAACTTACACCAAGAGGGACAGCTCTGCCTCTGTACATCGCTGGTCTGTGTCAGCCATGATGATGTTATTAATTCGGGATGGGGCAGATCTCCTTAAATTACAGGGTCTAATAAAAGTGAGAATTAATCAATGCTTGGAACGTTAAACTGAAAGTTAGGCTTTAAATAGCTGGATTCAGCTTTCTCTGTCCAGGAAACTGCCTGGCAGAGGAGCCATCAAGAGAACCCAAATTTGTGGTGAGCTTATCAAAAAGAACATAGGAAAGAGTCAACACACCATTTAAGTGCATTTATACAGTCAGATATTATAATCCAAAAGAAATGTACATACCTATTTCTCAGTAAGACATCTCTTCAGGTTTCCTTAGGTCATCTGTATATAGGTATCTTTCCCCCCTGGCATATTCTAGACTTCCTGGGGCTATTCAGGGATTATAGCATCCCAAGTGGCTCACCTTTCACATACCTGATCCATATTAATTGGAAAGTGTGATGTAGCCTAGCCAAGGCTCGTCACTGGTTTGCTCCTTAAGGCTGAAATATAAAAATTTAAAGAACATGATAAATACTTAGGCATTCCGCTAAGTGTTTATGTCATATCTGTGAAGCTTTCCAGAGCTTTATAGATGACATCCAGCACAGAAACAATGGACATTTCTGCAGTATTTATACTTCAGCCTTCACCATCCTCCAGCTGGCTGGGGCTCATGGGAGTTGTATTCCAGAGCATGTTGAAGGCACCAGGGTGGTGAAGGCTGTCTGTTCTATATTAGGTAGAGTCATTTGCGGGAAATATGCATAATCTCCAGTTTCACACAAATGGCAATACCTTGTATAGAACTTCACTCTCTAACAGTCTTTGACAACCTGGTGCCCTTCATGTATTTTGGACTACAACTCCCATCAGCCCCAGCCAATTCATCTGATTATGTCTATCGGGTTATCTATGCATCTCTACCATGGCAGAATTCTTTACTGGAATTTTAACTGTGTGCCTCCTTGTATGATAGATAGCTTTCTATATTCTCCCACAGACAAAACAAGGCGCCTCCCTTACCCTCCTCAACAGCTTACAGGCAACTTCCCATTTATGTGGGGGTCATGTTCCAAGGCACCACACATTTAAATGAAACTGCGTATCTTGGGAACCTTTGAAAATGCCTGCCAGCACCCTCTAAACTCCTAGAAACCCTTGAAAAACCCTTAAAAACAAAAACAAAAAACCCACCAAATCCCACCACAATTGCTCCCTCCAAACCTCCTTGCTCAAACTCCAACTGCCCACAGGCCTCAAAGGTCAGTACAAAAGCTCCTGGGATTGCACTTGCAAAGGCTTGTGGGATTGCTAGACACTATTTTTGTGCCATTTTTGCTAATTTCACATTTTTTAGGGCTGTTTTTGCCCCTGTCATGCCACTGTTATAATAATTTTAAGGTCATATATTAAAAAATTAAATGTTCATAACTGTATATATAAACCACATGTCTGAAACCCCACAGATTAGGTCCTGAACAAACCGACCTCAAATATTTCTCTGAAAGGTCAAAGTGGGAAATGTTCCAATTGTCTCTTACCTCACAAATCCTGGTTTAAGGGCACATTCAAGGTATGAACAGGGTGTGAGCCTGTGACCTAGATTCAGAAATTAAGTAGTTATAATAACAAAAGAGTGGCCAAAACCCAGATAATGCAATCAGGTAACTTGCCAAAACAATGCACTCAGATTTCTGCTGTAGACTGCCTTTTGTGATGTATGTATAATGTTTCTGGGGGTGGTCATGGACTCCAGGGCAGGCAATTTAAAATGTCTATATAAGGGCTTGCACGCATGGCTCTGGGTCCCTCCTCCTCCCTCGTGTGTGTGTGTGTGGGGAGCACCCTGTTGCAACAGCTTTTAATAAAGATCAGGCTTAACTAGCCGCCTTGCTTTTCACTAGAATTCTGGTCTGGTCTCTGTCATTTTACTAGCCAGTAAGGGCTTCCAATTGTGCTCTGTCGGAGGTCCGGGCTCCCTCCCGGAGAAGGACCCATTTAACTCTTATTACACCACTATTCGGTTCCTGGCAAAGACCACATGTGCGGTGGTGCATGCCTCAAATGTGCGTAAATGGGGAGTTGCCTGTAAATGCAATGCCTGTCCCTTGGAAGCTGTTTTTTTCCCCCTAAACCAGATGCAACTTAAATCAGCATCTGATTTCCCTTCCTTGTTGTTTCGCTTTACAATAAAAAATAGCCATGCTCTCCCCTGATTCAGATCTAGACTGTGCTGTGGCAGAGGAGGGGAGTGAGGCACATTGTGTTCAAAGTGTGAAGCACATAAGTGGCATAAATCAAGTGAAAAATGGCTTGCCTAGACATAAACCTAGACAAGGCCATCCCTACTATTTGACAGAGTGAGGCAGCTATCTCAGATGGTAGATGCTGAGAGATGGGGTGTGGGGCTGAATGTTCCCTGTGATCTGCTCTACATATCCCAAGTAAGCTGCTACCCTCGTGCATAGCAGAAGATGCTGGTCTGTTGCCAGTGGTGAAATAAGATTCATCTGGAATAGGAGGGGGCAGCATTTTGTCCTTCACCCTCAAGCAGCAAAATATTTCAGGCTGGTCCTGCTGAAAGAATATATGTGGCTGATTTTAAGCACATGTTGTTCTGCTGTCATCACTCTATGTACTTACTACAGCGATGTATCTCTGCAAAGTTGGCTCATAACTATTGTGCCTCCTGTTTGTTGGTGGATGTGATTTATCAGCGTGTAATCATGCCATTTCTGTTTTTCCTGTGTTCAGTCTTCCTTAAACATAAAGGAAACTTGATGAATCCCTCCTGTTGAAAATGCCTTTGGATTATATTGGAAGACAGGACAACTTTGATCTGCTTTGAGCTTCGATGGCTCTTTTGATATTTCAGAAGGAAAGGCTGTGAAAGTTATGAGTCTTTATCTCTTGGAAGGACATCAAAACAAAACCCACTAGAACACTCAAGCTAGGATTGAACTAGATTTGAGTGGCTCCCTTTAAAGTTAAAAGCAGGCTCAAGAGGCCCTGCTTTGGATTGGGACCTGGCATGATACATGAAAGGAGCACTTTAACACTTTGCCCCCGTGGTATAAATCTGGATTGTCCCCCATCTTCTATTTGCATTAGAAGGAAAGCCTACGTTTGTGACTGCTGTTTACTTTGTAAATGTGATTCACTCAATTGGAGTGGGTGCCTGGTGTTGCCTACTTTGGTACATGTATCACCTGGCTTTGATTGAGGAGATACTGATGGAAACACACATAATATTGTGGGGTGCCTAGAACCAATGGGGGCTGGTCCAATGGGCAAATAGGACACCAACCTGGCTTGATTCCTTCAAGCCCTCCTGTCTCCTTACTTAAAACAACTTCAAGGGATGGTCCAGGACTCTGTCTGCTTTCTCCTCCTTGACCTCAGTTTTGCTGTCGTAGAGAACCCAGGAAGGAAAAGTGTCAGTTGGCTGAATGACACTCCTTAGCACCACTGATCAGCCTTCCTACATTTTTGTACGGTAACCACAACCCATTTGAAGCATATGAAATTCAAAGAAGCAGTAAAGCCTTTTTTGGGGGGGGGGGGGAACCAGCAAGCATTTATGCAGCCCAAACAATGCAGAATGAAGCACTAAGGGAAAAATGTCTTTGCACAGGGCAAACGTCGTCGTTCTTCTGCAAAAACATGGCATTAGAATGTTCAGTTCCTGGAGGAATGTTGTTGAAACAAGTTTCTTCTTTCGTGCTTCCTAAAAGAAACAATTTGCACTAGAAGTATCACCACCTGTGTCTACAATTCCAAGTGCTTCTGTTTTTGAAAAGTGACACAAATCCACTTTGCTGTTGCAACAGTAATAAATAATTACATGCCATTTGTATCTACCGGTATTTACACAATGTATTTAACCTGTCTCCCTGTAGTTGCTGAGTATTCAGAGGCTCAGACATATAAAATTTGCCATTATTGCCCATTATAATGTACAAATATTATCAACTGGGATTCTAAGTCAATTGCCATTGGAAGGTTTACATTGCTTCATGCCGGCTGCTGGTTTTTGTATTAGAGTAGTAATGGAATTAGTATTTCATTACTATATATTCTAATATTGTTGTGGCTTTAAATGTTGTTGTAAGCTTCTTTGTGGAGAAGCTTTCTCAAAAAGGCCAGGTAGAAATTCATTAAACAAACAAACAAACAAACAAACAAATAGCTGCATATACATCTGAAAAATACTTACTTGACTTACAGATTTTCCCAGTTGGGTAAGCAAGCTCATTAAAGTTTTAAAATGTTAAAAGTAAGAAAAATGGGGCTGAATTTTTTTTGACTGGAATATCCATGCAGGGCAAGGTTTAGGAAGCAATCCTGACCCCAGCCACTGCCCAACAGGACTTTAAGAAAGTAGTAGTTCCATTGACACATCCTCGGCCCTGCCTTGATGTCATCACATGACAGTAGTGGGGCTAGCTCAGAATTTAATGAATGCCTCTGATCACTCCCCCCCCCCATGGAGCTGACTGTATCGTGTTAGTGTGGCCTGTGTTGGCTACTCCTGGAGTAGAAACTTTGGGTTGTTGTTGTTGTTTTTAATTAGAAGTAAGATACAAATCAGAGTTATTCTAACCCGAGCTTTCCAGGAATACCATTTATTGCTGAAATTGTTCCATCCAGTACATTAATTAGTCCGTTTCTTGACAAAACTCTGCGTAGTTTGAGGAAAAGAGGAAGAAGGGAGAAGCTGTGCTGTGTGAAACATTTACCCTTTTAGCAGAGTTCAAAGTTTAAAATGTCTGGCTAAGCGCCTAGTTTTCGTATGGCTGTTTGTTTTTGTCAACCCCTTATATTATATCTGGAATGATGGTGAAACTGCATGAAGAGAAAGTGAGAGATTGTGGGAAACTCTTGCCTGGCAAATGGCAGTAAACAAATCATTTAAGAAAGGGAGACACTTTCACTCAATCAGCTTAAAATGCCCTTAATAAAGAGGATGCAACAGGAAGCGAATTCTAAAATGAACTAAAGCGTAAAGTCAGTAGCTGCCTTTATGTATTACATGTGAAAGTTGCTGCTCCAAGAGGAGCCTACATGTAGGTTTTTGGTTAGCAGACCTGGATGTCAGGGTGGGCCAGGGTGGAAGAAGAAGAAGAAGAAGAGTTTGGATTTGATATCCCGCTTTATCACTACCCGAAGGAGTCTCAAAGCGGCTAACATTCTCCTTTCCCTTCCTCCCCCACAACAAACACTCTGTGAGGTGAGTGGGGCTGAGAGACTTCAAAGAAGTGTGACTAGCCCAAGGTCACCCAGCAGCTGCATGTGGAGGAGTGGGGAAGCGAACCCGGTTCACCAGATTACGAGACTACCGCTCTTAACCACTACACCACACTGGCTCTGTGTGATTTCTGGAGCTGTGTGATTTCAGGAATGGCAACTGCAGTAGCTCTGCCCCCCTGCCGCTTGGATTGCATGGAGAACTTCTAGAACATAACTCTCCCACCCCCACACAATTCGGTCACTTCCTGTATATTAGACCAGCAGTTTCCCAAACTTTCTTTCCCTATGGACCATTGAAAAATTCCTGATATTCATGATGGACCACTTAGTGCTAGATGCTGCATGGTTTTTCGTTGTTATTTTTTTATTGCTTCTTTTCTTTCTTGCATCGTATTCTGTTGTCTTACAACTTTCATTTATATCTAAATTATAATGATAAAAATTACAATATAAAATTAATAATGCAGATGAATATTTAATGTGCTGCTCCAGCCATTCACAGTCACTGCTCCTGCCGTTCTTCACAGACACGTTGTGGACCACCTGGATGAAGCTCATGGAAAACTGGTGGTCACAGTTTGGGGAACTCTGTTTTAGATTATTGGGATAAACGTGGTACTATACTGAATATTTTTCATTGGATTGCAATAGGATCTTGTTAAATTTCTTTGAGCCAAACAGAAGTAATATTATGGCCAAACCAGGAAGCATTCTGAACAATTAACTACAACTTTGTGACCCCCCTCTATAAGAGGGGGGGAGCCAGAGAACAGTTTGTAGTTTGTGAAACTAACTCCCCAAAAGTAAAACTCCCAAAATTTCTCAGTTGTTTCTCCCCTCCCCTAGCATTTCCTATGCATGGGCTGGAGGACAAAACGGGATTTGGGATGACCACGCTGATACTCAAAAAAACTAAGACGCTAGAGACAATTATAGCCAGTACTGCTGATAGGATCTATAGATCTAAGAATGTATGTGAGTAAACAAGTTAGGTTTTGGTCTCCAGAGGCAATAGAAAATTGACAATATACATATGCCAGGAAAAGTACACTTGTTTCTTCCATTCATTTTAAGACTGAAAGCCTCGGTTGCTTCATATTTTAGTTCTTAAAAACCAGGTTCGTTTTGCTTCCTGTATTAGCTTTTCATTTGTTTTGCTGTTCCAATCTGTTGTCTTCCACCGATTCCAATGAAAAACTCAGTTGCTTTTCTGCTTCTGTGACTCACTGTTTTCCTGGGAATTGGCCTTTTCGGGCATTCTACTATACCCTGCCAAGGGATCAGGACCCCCCCCCCCCCATTAAATAAAAATTTCAGGCAGGTTAGAAAACGGCTAGCACTGTTTTATATGTAATTTTAAAAGACACAGAGACAAACATAATTTCGTTTTAGTCCAAGTGCTGGACATCAATAGCATGTTAGCAGGTAATCCTTTCAGTGATTCTCTTGCCTCACTATGGAATGGTGAGGTGAGGAGGACTCCTGAGCGCAGTCTCTGGTGCTGTGGGTCCCTCGATGCCCCTGGTATTCTAGGGAGCTGTGTGTGATGAAACAGGTTTCCCATCTCTGATTTAGACCCTTGTATGATTTCATCATGAATTCACTCATATACTAAAATTACTTAGCCTTCTAACAAGGATGTCCCTCAATTTCTGGTTTTAAAGCCCATAACACATACTTTGTCATGTGCTATTAGTTACAGAACATGTCACAGGAGGACAAATGGTGGTTATTAGTGGAGGTTCCTGAGATGGTTGTTTTTACCAACTTTTTTTTTTTTGTCCCCTCACTTTTAACAGCTATTTCATGTTTTGCCTGCAGGCTAAAACCTTGACTTATGCCAGAAACATTTCTACTTTCTCTGCTATACACGCCCCATGCCTCACTTTTGTTTTTAAAATAAAATGGGGAAGCCGTAAGCAAAACAGAGGATGTAATTGATGTTGAACACTTGCAAAATAATTGCATTGGATGAACAGCTGGTTAATGCAGTGCCAACAAGAACACAGAATCACCTTCAGTTTCCTAGAATACAGGCAAAATAAAGTTAGGAAAAGCTTGTGAGCTTATTGGAGTTTGTTTTGTGATAGCATAGACTCCAAGTACATATTGCAAAACTTTGCTAGAGTCTGTCTGTCTGTCTGTCTGTCTGTCTGTCTCTCTCTCTCTCTCTCTCTCTCTCTCTCTCGTGTGTGTGTGTGTGTGTGTGTGTGTAGTTGGGGGGACTGGTACAAAAAACAAGATGCTGGAACTCCTATATGCAGAAAGTGCCATAGGTGCTAGCACAAAATGACTGCCATAAGTAGCGGGGAAAGAGGGTATGGTACTTCATACCTGTGAGTGCTGTCACATACAGAAAGTCATGTATTAGTGTGTGATATCTGCTATGTAGCTCTGCCTCGGTGTGCGATAGAAGCATCAGTCCTCCTAAGGAGAAGATTCCATTCATAGGTAACATCCCCAAGACAGCTTCCCCAACAGTGCAGGGCCAAACTACACATTTGGTTAATCATGTAGGCCTAAGTGCAATATTTTCTTTTTACAAACAGGTTGAGAAGCTGTGTGAGAGCCAGTGTTGTGTAGTGGTTAAGAGCGGTAGACTTGTAATCTGGGGAACCGGGTTCGCGTCTCCACTCCTCCACATGCAGCTGCTGGGTGACCTTGGGCTAGTCACACTTCTCAGCCCCACTCACCTCACAGAGTGTTTGTTGTGGGGGAGGAAGGGAAAGGAGAATGTTAGCCGCTTTGAGACTCCTTCGGGTAGTGAAAATCGGGATATCAAATCCAAACTCTTCTTCTTCTTCTGTGGGCTTTAACCTCTTGCTCCATGTTGTGTTCCTGATCTGGATCAGGGCCCCCACGTCTGCCTTGGGGACAACAGCTCCTCTTTGCTTTAAAGGGCAAACCACATCATTAATGCAATGTGTAGTTTGGTCCAAAGATACACTGGGCACAGAATAAGTCAATATGGTTTGCCTCTCCTTAAAAAGAACAAGTACAGCACACACACAAAGTACATTGTGTGTGCTGCAGTAGTCCGGTTAGTGTAAGCAAGGTCATAGATGTTGTTTTGCTATGAACTGTTTATTATGCTTCTCAGTCATGTACAAATGAACAAAATGTAAAACATTAATAAGGTTATTCTCATGTATAGTCTCCCACACCCTTCTGTGACTATATTATCTCTGGCTCTGGAAATTGGAAGAGCAAAAAAGGCAAAACTTTTTTAAAGGAAGGCAATGATCTTTCAGCTGCTTCTCTCCTCAGCTGGTATACAACCCTAAGTATTTGCCCCTCATCACGTCTATAAAATTGTCTTCCTTCTCATGTTTTACCAATGTCCTTAATCTGTGGGCTCCTTGTAAGCCATGATCCCATGGAGATTTCTTTGATTTCAAGATTCTTAACCTCATTGTGACTTTGTTGGTTTCCAGCGTTTAGGCACCCATCCTGTGTATCTTGGGGATTATTTAAAAATATTATGCCAAATGCAACAAAACTGTGGGTTTCCTTCTCTTTTTACAGGGCATTGTGTTCATGTCCCTTTATTTCTGCACCTGAGCGCTGCAATTATTTTGTTTCAAGTTATAATACAATGCACAACATTTGTTTGCAGTTTGTAGATGTGCTCCTAATGGCCACTGGATGTCACTATTGGTCTTTGCTAAGTAATTCTGTGAAAGTTTCAGAAGATCTTAATATGGTAGAACAAAGACTATTCCTGGTTTCCTGACTACTGTGAGTATCGTTACTATATTCCAAAATGTGTATTTGTAAATAACTGTGGAGAAATAAAGAATAGTATATTAGATTATATTTAATGTACCAGTGATGCAATTGAGAAAAATATTGTACATGGCTTCATGCACATAGGTAACAGGCTGCTAATAATATTTCCTGTAATGTTGTCTTCTTGGGATTAAATTGTCAATAAGAGTGTCTGGAACCCATAATGAAACCTGGAAATATACTGATTATTCTTCATGCATCACAAAAAACCCTACAAAACAAGTGGAACAAATCAGTACAAAATTAAAGCAATGATAACAATTCTGATATGGGACATCATTCTTAATTGAAACTTGGTGAGGTATTTTCAGCCTGTTCCTGTACAGCTGGCCATTGGTCATAGCCTGTCACAGTGCCAGCAATAACTCTGGCTTTCAAAATGTGGAACATGTTCAGATTTCTTTACTGGGCATCACTGTGGGTGTCAGGAGTCAGTCTAACCGAGACCATGATGGCATCTAAGGAAGAGGTTTGGGATCCCATAGAAGGCTCCAACACATCTGAGGAGCCTTTTAAGTAACCTGGATACTGGGAAATCTACTTCCCAAACTTACTAGAATTCAGATGACTGTGGAATGGTCTTATCCTAGTAATCATTTCAAGTGGAACTGACACAAGAATCCACAAATACTTGAAGTTCATCCATTTTCCCACTTCGCTATTCATAATTTTGAATTAGAAATTTCAGTGCCAAATATGGATTTTGAATGTGATGCTTTCAGCTCAGGATTAGACATTCTATTGCTTTGGACTCATTGGCATTTCTTGACTATTTTGATTTTGACAAACTTCAGTATGGAACATTTTCCTGAAATGGAGAAGTATGAAAACCACTGGTACACCGCTGCATGTCTGCTGTCAAGATTGACGAATACGAAATGCTATGCTGTTATAGATCAACTCCTAGGTATGGAGAAAATATCAGCTGCCGTATATCAAACACTGAAATTAAAAAAAAAACCATTGGATGCCTAAAATAGTGACATTTAATATTCAGAGAATATTTGAGCACCCAGTGGTCTTGTGGATAGTATTTTTATTTTAAATAACAGCAAAGGAGATTTTTGAGAAGCATCTTTAGGAGAAAGTTTATTTAAATTCTGAACTGTTAACAGCAATCTGAGGTATTTTTGTTGTATAAATGAATTATACACACACACACAAATTCCTAACAAGTTGCAGCAGTTAGCACAAATCACAGCACTAATTATTGACAAAGAAACATGTTTGCATCCTTTGTGAAATCCAAAGATGTTGACTTCTTAACCTCCTCTGACAGGACATTTTGGAACTTAAGGAAGAATACATTTTTTTTTCTGCCTGAAGCAAAGGAAAATACGATTCTCATTCTCTCTCTCTCTCTCTCTCTCTCTCTCTCCCCAGAATCTGACCAAACTGGCTGTTGAATCTTTCTTCAATACTGGTAATGGAACAACATCCTCCACCTGCAAAGTGTGGTACTTTCGATAACTCAGGTAGATGTCCCACTCTGCCTAATGTTAGGGCTATTCTCAAAAAAGGAAGCTGTGCAGTGAAGCCCTGGTAATAGTAGCCACATTCTAAACTGACACACGGAAGGAACAACAAACAGAACCTGTTGATCCGACCTCAGTAGATTGTCAATGACGGCTACATGACCACTTTAATCTATAAAGACAGTTGCCCTCAGTGCTCTGGCAATAGTTTTTCCAGTTTTGTTACCCATCACTGCACTTTTTAACAATTCTAATAGATCCTTTCTGGAAAGAAGGGATGCTCAGAACTATTAACTCAGTATTAATATTTCATATACAAAAATGAAATAAAGCTGAAACATTTTGTTTTCCTTGCCATGTTAAACAGGTTTCTAAGCCATGCTTTTAATACTTTTTGAATATATATATATATATATATATATATATATATATATATATATATATATATATATAACTGGAATTTTCAGTACAGGAAGAAATGACATATACAGCAACATGCCATCAAAATTAAATAAGTACACCAAGACAAGAGAAAGCACATATAAAGTATAACAAGAAAATGTAAAAATAAAGGAAAACAGAGCTTATGCCATGAGTTGGTCAGGCATTAAATTCTGTCCAAGGATCGGCTGGATTTCACAAAATATATTTCCCCAAATATTCTTTGATCACTGGACATATCCACCACATATGGAAAAATAAACATGCCTAACTCCCCACACCCTCTCCAGCAATTGTTACTTTGAGCGGTTCTGCTTAGGGTGTGGACAAGTTGGGTACCATCTTTGGACTACCTTGAAGGAATTACACCAGAGTTTGTCCAAGCAAGAGTAAAATGGATTCCACTCTCAGATCCTATCCTATTTTTCAGGGTCAAGGCTTTAGATCTTTCTTTCTTTTAGCAAACCAATGTTAACTTTCCCCCCCACTTTCTCTCTTTAATGGAATACAGTTTGTCTCTCTCCCCGTGTCCTCATTTTGCAATTTGCTCTTTGCTCTGCAGTGAAAAAGGTCAAGAGTAAATGTATTAGAGACAGCAAATGAATGCAGATCCCAGCTGAAAGGAACGGGAATCCATAATAGTTTCCAGCATTTATAGTATGAAAATTTTGATGCAGTGATATATATTTTTGTAAAATGCTATGTAAAAATTAATTGTTAATCCTGTTAAGAGTGGATGAGTGCTTTTCAAAATAAACAACAGGTTTGTTTTTAAACCCCACACAGACTCCCAGGTTTCTAGAGAATCTTAGCCTTCTCCATTGGCATTCTGCAGATGAGAAGCTTTTCCCTGCCTGTGACCATATCATGGAGAGTCAGGAATGCAAGAAGTTAAAGTGTGGAAATTATATATAGTTTGTAACCCTCCGTCTGACCTTTGTTTCTTCCAACCCTGCTTCCTTCTTAAGGGTCAACAATACATTTTGCTATGACTGGTTAACCTTTCTTTCACCCAAACCCTAATCAGTCTTCCTTTTTAAGGGGAAAAAGTGTGTCCTGCTACGATTGGTTAATCTTCGTTTCACCCCACCTTGTGATGAAGCAGTCACACCATTGCATAAATTTTACAAGTGGCCTATAAATGTGCAATTAACTATTACGTTAAGGCTCTTCAACTGGGTTCAATTGAGCTTTTATTCTGCATCTTCTGGAGGGTAGAGAATTTTTATTTCAAAACACAAATCGATTGTCCGGTATTATTGATATTCCAGTACTGTGTAAGATCTGACTTATCTGTGTTCTTTATCAACTCAGGCAAATATTAGAAGCTTTTCTATATTTGAAAAATCATCCTATATGAGCAAGTTTGGATTGTGACATTGTAAAAAAACCTTACATGTTGTAAGAGATTTAAAAGACAATGTAAAGCAGATAGGCTTGTTCATAAATCACTGGAATCTGAAAAATGGATGTAATTTTAAACTGTATATACAGTATTATTTTCATTGATATAAGTGCTACAGTTGAAATTTTCAATTATTGCATATTTTCTATGCTATACATATTTGGGTTTAAAGGTTTTTGTATGTATTTTCATAACTGTAATTAAGTAATTAAAATAACATTGTAATTAAAAAAACAACCTCTGTTTCCTTGAATGCAGTTCCTTGTGTTTATTGACAAACCTAACTTCTGATTAATTAAACTGGCCAGCATAGATTCTGATGGGCTTTACTCACTGCATCCAAATGCCTTGTTGGTCTTGGTTACAATCAACTCCAGGGAAATTTGAAGGTAGCCGAGTCATAACCTATTACCCTAGCTTGATCTCTCCCCCAGAAGATTCCTAGAAGAGCTCTATTCAGATGTTGCATCATTTGTGTTAAAATCAATCCCCTGGGATGAGGGCATGTGTACTGCCTCACCCACTCCCAGTGTCCCTGTTCCCACTGGCTTCACTACTAACCTTCTCATGAGCAGTGCAAAGATCTGAAGAGAGCTTCTAAATGCATTCAGATGAATGTGTCCAAGGAATAAGAAAGAAGCCCATGGTTCCTGGTCATGGGGAGGTTTCAACTGCACTTAGAAACCCTCTTTAGAGCACCACCAATCAGAGGGACTATGACCTGGACACTAGTTGCAGTGCCATCACAGTGACACCCACCCCACCCCTGGTTCCTACACTAGTTGATTTTAACACAGATAATGTAATACCCAGGTATGCCTTATTCCCGGGTGATGGAGGACATTATTGAGGGATGATGTGATGTGCCTAGTCCCAGTGATATAGCTGGACACCTATCTAATTTGACTTACCTGAGGTGCCAGGAAATGGTCATTGGACGCAAAATTATTGAAAGAAGTAAACACAGAGAAACATTTTGAATCAGCATAAATTAGCCAGCCCATAGAATCTGGGTTTTCTTAGCACAGTATTGGGATTCCTTGAACAATTTGGGTTTCCCTTAGTTCAGTATAAAAGCAGCAGCTTTTGTTTATATGCAGTCAAGATGGCAAAATGATCTTAAGAACAAATCAGCATTTACCTAACCGTAATGCTTTTTCTTTCTTTCTTTTAAAGGTTTTGCCTTGGCTAATGTTGTCTTATTCTGATTGAGTATCTTTCCAGGAATTAGGGCACAGTGGGAGAAGATAGCCAAAACTGTCTTGCTGTTTAAAAACTTTTATAAAAGCGTGTGTGTGCGTGTGCACGCACACACACAAATTATAGAGAATAGAATCAATTTTCTCAGTAGGGAAGAAAGCAGGGATGTATTATTTAAGAAAGATATACAGCCAATGTGATAAAAGTATCTTTCCACCACATCTTTTGGTCAGGTGCTCTGTGCAAATAAATGTTTCAAGTTAAGCTTTAAGATCAAGGGGACGTCTGTAGGGAACCCAAGTTCCTGGAGACCTGCTTGCTGGAACAACTCCGTAGCACTGACTACCCTTTTTTATTTCATTATTAAGGATGAGAGGATGAATCATTTTCTGGTACACATTAATTCTTTGCCCGCCATTAATTTTCGCCCATGATTCTAAAGAACTCTAAAGAAGCAAAGTGTGTTGGATCTCTTGCACAGATATTTGGCCTAAAGGTTGGGTAAGCTGCTTCCCATGTTTTAATACCAAGTTTTACATCAGTGGCTTGGTGGGAAATGAGTAAGATTTCAACTTCTCGCAACAAGTAAGGAGCTGTCAGCCTCTGACCACACTCGAGCAAAATTGTATTCAGTGTATATATATGTGTGTGTGTGTGTGTGTGTGTTATCCTCGCTTTCATTCTGTGTCTTAGGGAGGATGTTATTTACTTATTTTTGGCATTTATATGCCACACAATTAACACCGTCCTCTGGGCAGGTCACAAATTAAAATTAATAAAATACAAATAAAAGCAACAAGCCACTAAAAGAGTCAACACAAAAGCAGCACTAGCACAAAAAATAGCACAAAACCATACAAAACATCAGAGCTAATTTCCTGGGGATACTCAAGCAGTACTTGCATATATATATATATATACATATGATTAAAAGTGTGACACTTACTGTAACAACTTCATGGTGGATACCACCACCCTTTTTTAAAAAAAAACAACAAAAGCACTGTAAAACACAATCTTTTATAACACTTAATACAAACCCTCTAAACAGTTTACATAAAGCAATACAAAATATTCATTAAAATACAGATAAATGTTAAAAACAAGTTCACGTATAATTATTTAAGTAGAAATAAAATTAGCAGGTTTAAAAATATATATTCCATGTCAAAATTACTTGTAAAAGAATGTCTATTTAGCCTGACAGCCCAAATGTAGATTCTTCTGTTCATGAGAAATTATTTTTTTATATTTTAACCATGTTTAATGAGAAATGCCATGTATGTTATAACTACTACTCACTGGACTTTAAAAAAAATAATAATAATCAAAGTGCAATTAAGTTGCATCCATGCATTACTTCTAAATCCTAATGACTTCTAAACTCTGGCCTTGGGTAGACCTGAAACATTAGAACACTTTACCAGAAAAGTTGTGGCACCTACTGATTCATCCTAATGCTCGGAAGGAGATGCCAGGGAGCTTTGGGGGGAAATAGAGGTGATCGCAATCTGTATCATTTGGAGAATTTACACACCCACATTTTCTCTTACACTGCCCTCATGCAAAATGCAAAGCTAACAAGGACTGATCCATATTCCATGGAGCTTAAGAAGTCGACTCTCTCTTCTGCTGACTCTGGAGAAGAGCAATTATAGTGACGCTTGATTCCACTACACCTGATTTTTTAAAGTAACAGTCGGTTGTGTGTGTGTGTGTGTGTGTGAGAGAGAGAGAGAGAGAGAGAGAGAGAGAGAAATAGAAAGAGAGAGAATCTTTACATTCTCCTTCTGTTAGGCTTCCGTTGCCTATCTACCCCCACCCCCAATTATTTAATATTCCACATTCCCATACCTTAACACACTGTTACAATTCCAGTGTAACTTGGCTGTAACACTAATATATGTATTTTGTGACATTGTTCTGGCATAGATGTTGGTAGGTATACGCCCTTCCAATCGTTTTATATATTTGGCACAGCAAGCCTTAAGGGTCATATGTACTGGATAGCTCAGATGGTTAAGAGTGTGGTGCTGATAACACCAAGGTTGCAGGTTCGATCCCCATATTGGACAACTGCATTGCAGGGGGTTAGACTAGACTAGACCTCAGGGTCCCTTCCCACTCTACAATTCTGTGATTCTATGAACTGGACATAGAGTGGCCAGATCCAACACAGAGAGCAGGGCTCCTGCACCTTTAATACTTGTGTAGAAAGGGAATTTCGGCAGGTGTCACTTGCAATATACTCAAATGACACCTATTGAAATTCCCTTTTATTTGTATTTTCTTTAGCTTGGAATGGCATGAGAAAAAGACATTTTCCATACTGCACCACTAGCTGTGTGATATAGCACTCAGTTTAAACCTGTATTGTGCAATTACTCCATATGATGAAGATGCTGAACTGGTATGCTGCTGTCCGACTTTCTCACCAACTATAATAAAATAAACTTTTATCATAAAAACATAGCTGCCTTAGAAATAAATGCATGCATCACTCAGGGACGGACAGCAAAGATGGTTTATTTCCCCCACCCTGGCTTTCCTATAGCTGACACTCACCAAATTCTCAATTTTAGTAGGTAGGCTCAGCATACCATAAATAAACAAGAAATACAAGTAAGAATTTTAGAACATGTACTTTTATTATGCATAGTTGCTTTTAAATTCTGTTGATAGGATCTATATTTTGATAATTGTTTTTAAAGGTTGTTGACTTAAATATTTTATACTATTTCATGTAAACCACTTTGTTTTTATGAGATTGTTACATTTTGTTAAACAATTTTTTGTTACACTATTTTATGTAAACTGCTTAGATTTTTTTTTAATTAAGTGGTCTATAAATATTATTTAAAAAATAAACTATCACTCTAGGCAAAACAAAATGACTGGCAATGATAAATTGCATTGGATGAAGATATCATATAGGTTTGTGTTTATTCCTGTTTCAATATTTTGATGTTAATTTGCCAGAGGCATATTCCTTTTAATACTCAGCATCTTTTCCTGAAAGGTTCATATATTGTCTCATTTTCATGAGAGTTCTATAGCAGGGGAGCTACATTCTGGAAATGAAAGGTAACTACCGGTAACCTAGAGCATTACGTGAACCTATTTCCTTTTTAAAGACATTCTCATGCCTGAAGGTGGGACAGCTTTAAGCAGAACAGTTTGGAGTCACAGCTCTACAAACTGAACATGGCCTAATGTTGCAATTAGGGATAGGGGAGAATTTTGCATTTTAAGGAAAATCTACCATCTTCCCAAAACAATGTGAGAAACTGAACACACAGACAGCCTTCAAAAATTGCACTTATCTGAACCAGATTATTTGCACTTATTTGTAAACCATGTTTCCAAAGATGCATATAATAGGGGAGGGTGTGAATAAAATTAATATACAGGTATTACTGAAAAGGACATAGAGAAAATGCACTAGGGTAATCTACTTGCAAAATCATTTATCAAAACTGTGTACAAAAATGTGTTTCTTAGGCTAATTTTCACGAGGATTAGGTTTTTTAAAAAAAAAACTGCAAGTGGCTGCAAAAATGTAGAGAACTTAAGATGAGGAAAATAAAAACCTGAGAGACCTGAAATTGTCAGAGCCTTTCGCCCCTAGCTGCAATAGTTCATATTTAGGGAACATTTTATATCTGTTTTGTTGACCAGTCTTCCTAAACCCTTATGGCAGATAAATCTGTCTGCTTTAAACTGACCATTTGGTTGGTTTGCCAATAACAGTGTAGAGTGCGGCCGTGCAAAGTGGTGAGAAAATGTCGTCAGTGATTTCTGAAAACAAATATTCGTTTTAATTTATAACTGCTCATGCTGGGAAATACCGTGCCTTTCCCAGCTCCAGTGTATTAGGCATTGCCCACATTACTTCAAGTGTTGCATTTTTGTCCATCTGCAATTATTTATGACACTCCTGTTGAAAAGAAAATGGGCCACTCTAGGAAGCCATGTAGGATGAAACAGAATTAAGGAAGTCTAAGTACTAACAAATAGAGATATTTAAATTCATTTTGTTCGCAGGATAAACATAGATAAAAGCACAGTAAACAGGAGACTAATATCCTTGGCACAGGAAGGAGACAGACAGTTTTCTTGGCCAAGTGCCTTTGTAGCTCTTTACTTCACCAACCAACTCAGAGTACATGCAATATATCCGAGTCTATTAAAAGAAGAAATGAACAATTCTGTGCTTTAAAAAGCTGTATCAGGATGAACAAATGTTTTGGGGAAGGAAAATAATCACCCATCAAGTACGGAATTTAGGTGATTTAGATTTTATCAAATACTATTTTACAGTAAAAGGAACAGGCCACAGCCCAGCACCCTATTAATCTGTTGTGGTGCACAGAGAAACATGTACAGCTGGCTCCATGGTCATGAGGTAAATGATGCATAGTAATGTAGGGATCCATTGTAATACTGGGTAAGAATATTGGTCTGTCCAGCTAAGCACTGTCAACATCAGAGCTTGCCAACCTTATTGAGTCTATGGACACATTTGGAATTTTTAGAGAGTGCCCATTGCAAAATGGCTGCTGTAGGGGCATGGAAGGACACAAAATGGCTGCTGTGGGGTGAGCATAACAGATCATGGCTGCTGTGTTAGTGTGGCGTAATACAAAATGGCTGCCGTGGGGCATGGCTTCAATGTAGGAGATGGCGACCCAGTGCAAACAGGAACTGAGTAGAAGTGCTAACAGTTTCTCATGTACTTCAGATGTTTGATAGAATATTTACTGAGACCTCTCTTAGGTGCCATAGGAGGTACTGGCTGGCACACGAGCACCTGTGGAGACTATATTGGTGACTCCCAGTCTATATTAACTTACAGTGGCTCCCTACAGTCCCAGACAAGGTCTTTTCTACCCCTGCTGGAGATGCCAGGGATTGAACCTGGTCCCTTTGGAATTCAAAGCATGTGCTCTGTGCTGAATTGAAGGTGAGTTATTCCTAGTCTCAAACCATTTGCAAGAGCAGCACAATGCTTGTGTATTACCCGATACTGACATCTTAAGAACTCTTCTTGCATGTATTCCAAACACATGGAAGGCATACACCAGGGAAGATGTCTTTCTCTTCAGAAGCTGAGAATGTATGTGCTACCTGGAACTGTTAGTATTTCACTCTTGCCATTGCAAGGATCATCTGATCCTATTGTTTTCTTTCTGTTCCGTGAGAAAGGAAGCCTGTCTGTGTGACTTCCGTCTCTGGTACTTTTGTATTCTTTTTCTTTCTGCTCTGTCTTGCGACGAGACAGGATGTCTGTATGAGGGCTGCTCCTCTCATACATGTTTGTTATTTAATTTGTAATTACTAGAAATAAAGTAGGTGTGCCCAGATACCTCCTCACCTCCGTCTGCGCTGCTTTTACTCTGCTAGACCGGGTGCTCACAAGAGAGTAGCCGTGAGTCCCAGAACACCAGGACCCCTTCCCAGGAATGCTGTGTAGCTGTTCCAGTTGCCAGAGGAGGCCATGGGGCCTGCAGGAGTGTTCCATTAGGAACTACAGTATATACACACATCAGAACGCTTGCTAGCTAAAGCGATGAGGAGAGGGAAATTCACCAACAAAATATAATTTATGATGTAGTGGTGTAATGTGTGGTTGCATTTAATGTGTTTGGTTCTCTTCCCTTAACCAAGAGCAGGTTTTGGCAGGCAGACAACAGAATTAGATCGTGGTGCATTTTGAAATAACATGAATGGTTCAATAGCCACTCTTGCATAGCTCTTTGAGGCATATATCCTATCTTGCACACAGTTCTTCAAAACACACAAAGCCAATCCATGCATCACAGTAAGCGGCATGCAGGATAGATTATGCTTGTCAACATGCTGTACATCACTTCATTTAGTGCTCCATCCCTTTCAAATTGAAAAATGTGGTCATTAACAGGATGACTTGCAGTAGGAAGTTACGACCTGAGCTGGCATTTATAGCAAAGCGGAATATCTAGCCTTGGATTCCTCTCCTACAGGTCACTTGTCCTGCTAGCAAACTGAGTGGTTGCTCCCAAGGGAAAGAAAATTGGCCCATTATGTCAGCTCACACTCCGAGAGAGGCTACCAATTTCATAGTTTTATTTGTACAACATCTTCAGCTCTGCCCTTTCAGTGGGGTCAGTGTTGTAGCAGCTGAGAGAGAAGTTTCAGCTATGAGTTGGGTGCATGTAGAAGGTTGTACCTGACTGTCGGGAAAGAATAAAATTATAGACTGGCCCATTCGGTGCTGCATATTTGAAAACACTTATATGATTTGTGTCTGTGTCTGTGTCTGTATGGATCATTGATTTAAATGTCAGGCAGATTTAAAACATCATTCCCACCATGCCTTCATCATTATTCTAACAAGTATCCCTTTCATGTTAAAGAGCACTAAAGAATGCCAACTTTTGACATTACCAGAACAGCCACATCAGCTTTCATTTTCTTTTGTTTGGTTGTCAGGGAATGGACAGCACAAACCGTGATGTCAAATTGGTTAACTCAGTGTTATTTTCTCTGTCTGCCCACTCCCAATCTCTTTTCCACTATACTGACATTATACCATGTAACAAGATTAGCATTTGTTAGGAAAACACAACAAAACACGCACACACAGTTCAAAAAATGGTTTCAGAACTTTCCAAATATTAGTTTGATTTAACAGATTCATTCTTTAAAACCGAGATACCAAAAATTAGCATAATACAGCTGTTCTGCAGTTCCTGTGCAACATTTTGAATCTAACCAAATAAAGTACCATTTGGAGGGAAGCCGGATTATATAACATGTCCAAATGATCACATGATAATTTGAACAGACATATATATGGCTATAGTACATATTTTTGTTCCGCAATCCAAGCCTGTGCTAGTTGAACTAGAAGCCCTGTCCATAATCCCAGATATATAGGAACAAGCTGAAGGGTTTCAGAGAGTAGTAATGAGCAATGGTGAACTGATAAATGTCAAGGCTAGTCCAGTCACTTTGACCCTGGTAGCTGTATCACGTATGTACTCACAAACTTTGATTTCAGAAGCAGCTCAAACAGGGGTTTGCTCCATGTTTGCTGAATGGGAGGGAGATCCTAACACTTTTATTGTGTGGGTAGAGACACGGAGGCTGCTCCCTTCCAATCTTGCAAACACATAGCTGCTGAGCACATCGCAACACCTGGTGCAGGGTCAGGCAATGGTGGCGGTGGTCCATGCCGGGCACTGCTATCCATTCAGCAGCCATGTGCCCGCATGTTGATGAAATAGCAGCACACACATTGTTATCTGATATGTTTAGTGCTGCTAGAATTTTTTATGTGAAATGTTGGCAGCAAACTTCAGTCACCCACTGAATTCAGTCACTTACTTCTCTGTAGACGTGGTTAGCACTGGCGTAGGAAGGGCGGGGTGTAGGGGGTGGGGCGCCCTGGGCAGTGCGATCCCGGTAGGGTTCCATCTCGGCTGCCCCCCACCTGCGCTGTGCACCACGCCCCAGAATGCACACCACGCCCCTGCGGACGGCACGCCCCACCCCCAGAACGCGCGCCAGCCCCGCCCCTGATGCCAGAGCATGAAGCTCCGCCACTGGTGGTTAGAATTACGCTGTCAGTTCTTCTATGCATTCATCTGGTGGCACTACAGTCCTATAGCCATTTACATGGGAGTAAACCCACAGGATTGCACTGTGGGTTACTTTAGTTAGAATACAGTACAACATATTTTTAAGCAAAGCTATTCATTTGTTGGTGAAACACCAAAAGCAAGTAGAAAGTGATGTGGATAAAGAACCCAACTAGCATGAACTTAAAAGTTGTTTTTCTCTTCTTGAGAGGATTGCAAACTATTTAGAAGCCTGACCCAATATATCACATTTCATTTTGGCAATAATGAAAATAACTGATTTATGCAACCCAGTCAGCTGGAGAGATATTAAATTATACAGTTAACCAAGATTCAAATTAATCAACACTAAAATATTTGAATAATGGACACTGGGGAAAATAGAATTATGGTGGGAAATGCTGACTAATTACAACCAGAGCAGTTGCATGGAGAGCTGCTTTTTAAATAAAGCTTCAAATTCCAAAGGTCACTATGAGTGTATTCAAGCAGAGCAAGTCATGTTCACTATCAGATCAGTTTCAGTAGGTTTATAGACCTGATTTGCTATTTCAGCTTTCAACAGGAACTTGATATATATTTTTAAAAGAAGCATACGGTGAGCTCTGTTCCTGTAATAGACTGTAGATACTAGAGACAGTATATAAATATAGAACTTGGCAGTTCATGTTCATTGAAATCTAAATTGTGATTCACCAGGTGTATTTCTCCTCTGTCCTGGGGCTCTCACAAGTCATTCAGTTTCATCTCATGTTCGTGTGATTAAATCAATTTACTCTCTTGGCTTTTAATGCTTTGCCAGGATAGCATGCCTCTGTCCACCATGGGCCTGTGCAATGAACAATGATACAGGGATGTCACATTGCCAAACGATTTAGCTCTTGATTCCCTCTGTGATTTTTATGTTGTCTCTATCCCTGTAGGTTCCTCTGGCCTCTGGGTAGGATCACATAAATTTGGATTGGGGAGGTGGCTGAATAGACGAGGTCTGTAGAATGTGTTTGCTGTGTGTTATGAGAGCAAAAGAAAGAAGCACCTGGCAAGCAGAGTTTCTTCTTTGTCTAGATGACTGAAGGAGGCCTGTTCAATATATGATGCAGATAATAAATATTACAAGTTGCATCACATGAATTGTTGACATCGGGAGACAACGTTAGGTACTGTGCTTTGTGAAAGACAATGATTTAATCAGGCAAGCATCATTATGAAAGGTAGAACGGCATGCAACTTCGTGCCTGAAAGAGTTATTTCGAGACACTTCCAGTTGTGTACATGGAAGTGACACAGAACTGTCTTTCGGTGTTACAGTTTCTCCCTAGATACTGTTATTGGGGGGAGTGTCAGTCTGTATGAAACCCTGGGTCCCCTTCCAAACCTGTGATCGTGTATCTTCAACGGTAGAATGCATAAGGAGAAGTTTGCCAAACCATTTCCTTTGTCAAGGTAATGGCTTTGGGTGGCTAGTTAAAAAACATGATTTAGCATATCCAAACAAGTTGCTCTGTACCATAGAACAAATGCCTGGGCCTTTCCCCTCACTTGGCTGGTAGGTAGGTAGAACAATAGCCAGCATTATTGTGTGAGAGAGCTGGATGCTGAATTCTCTAAGCTGCAGACAGAGGGACACATCTTGCTCTGTGCTGAACCTAAGCAGGGCTTTGGGGCTCCTCTGGAGCCCAATGAAGAAACAAGATTTGTTGAGGTGTGGTGATAATGCTATAAGCCTATGCTCAGGTTGCATATGTGTAAATAAAACCACATATCCTAACGCCATTACACTCTTCGCTGGCCTTCATTCCAAGGAAATCGAACCTAGGTTAGCGGAGGAACCCATGAACTCTCTCACCACTCAGACACTCAGATGGCAAACTTTTTGCTTGCTTTTTCATATATTTTGCTGTAAACATCAGAACTATGACATACTACAGTTAAAGCAAGAAGACTACTTTTCTGGCCTTTGCCACATACTCTGTGAATGATATCGCATAAGAGCATAAGAATATCCCTGTTGGATCAGTAGCCCATCTAGTCCAGCATCCTGTTTCTCACAGTGGCCAATCAAATGCCTATGATAAGCTTGGAAGCGGGACCTGAGCACAGAAGCACTCTCCCTGCCTATGGTTTCTTTTTTAATATATAAATCATTTTTATTAGTTTTCCAATAAGAACATCCAATTAACAAATCCATCAAATCATAATCCAATTAAAAATAATAAAATAAAATAAAAAACAGCCAAATTACAATCCAAATTATTAATTATTAATTTTTTCTGGGCTTCTCATAGTCTGGACCTCTGAAATATATCTCCAATATTTTCATTTCTGCCTTCTTCTTGTTGTTCTCATATTTTCCACATTCCAATCTTAACGCTTTTAAGTTAAGATCATCCCTGGCCGTGTGATTCTCAATCCTGTCAAAAATCATATATCCTTTCATCCATCGGGTACAGCTTTATTTGTGTACATATATTTTCCAACTGTGTATGCTTTCAAGCAGGGGAGCCAATGGGCCCCAGGTTATGGGTGCCCAGTGTGTGATACCATGACATCATGTGCAGCGTGACAATGTCATGCCCCCACCTCTCTGGAACCTGACTTCCAGTGGCACCAGAAGTCAGGTTGCGAGACCTTGTGAGACCTTGGAAGTTGCGTCAGGGGCCCTGAAGTGTGGGTGCTGAGCACCCACAATTTTTGTGGCTGCTCAGGCACCCAGAGCCTCCTTTAGTTGGCACCCCTAGTTTCAAGAAGCTAGTATTCAGAAGCATGCTGCCTCCAACCACAGAGGCAGAGCACAGCCATTGTGGCTAATAGCCTTACCCTCCATGAATTGGTCTAACCCTCTTTTTTTAAAAGGTATATTTTATTAAAGATTTTCTTGATTTACAAAGGTAGTGTAATGTCTCTCTCGTATTTTTTCCATGTAACATTTTTACAAATCAATTTCGTTTATTGAGACATTAGGAAGAAAAAGGGGGAAAGAGGTGGGCGGGATGGGGAGATGGGTGGGTTGGGTTGGTGATGTTTCTACTTTACTTAATATATGTAGGGTTTGGTGTCAGCATTGTTTGTGCAGGTTCTCTGTTGTTCACTTGTGCTTCTTTGGTGGTGAGAGAGGTCAGGATTGGCGTAGGGTGTGATTGTTCATTTGTGGTTGGCTGTGGTGGTCTTTGGTTTCCTGTGTGAGTGGGGTGGGTGAGTGTTTTTGGTCAGGTTAGCCATATTGATTTGAATGCTGTCTGTAGATTTTTGTCATTGTCTTGTTGGGCTGTGTGTGTGATGAAGGGGAGCCATACCGGGGTGAAGGCGTCTTCTTCTATTTTCCCCCATGTCTAACCCTCTTTTAAAGTCATCCAAGGCTGTGGCCATCACTGCCTCCCGTGGGAGTGTATCCCACCGTTTAACTGTGTGGCATAGATTTGTATTTTGATTCTCCACCCAGGAGCTCAAGATTGTGTATGTTTTCCTACCCTTCCGCCTTTTGTATTTTCAACAGCCCAGTGAATAAATGCCAGAAGATGGCAATGGAGGAAGAAACCCTAATCATGGCTTGGAGTTTATAAGGCAACAGCCCAGTGTGGTAGGCTAGGTTAAGTTAATATATGTGCTTAAGCAGCAGTTCTTGTCAGTAAATTATCGGGGGATGGGGGGACAGGGAGAGATGATGTTGGCATCCCTGCTCTCTGTGAACAGTACTCTCAAACTGGCTGTTGTAAGGGGTGTTCAGACAACAGCTTTGCCACCAGCATCTCTGAATAAAGAGTATTTTGGGATCACAAAGAACCTACCATTTCTGTAATAATTTTGTATATTATGATAGGATTACTTGACAGTCTCTTCCAACAGCATTGCATCGTCTAATCTGACATGTGGAAATGTGAGCCTTAGGACTATTAAAATGGATTTTCTATTATGTCTGGTATGTGTAGCAAGGCCCTTGGTGAATGGAAGTCCTAATACAATCTGAAAGCTTACAATTTTCAATAGCTTTCAGCATTTCCCATGGCTGCCCCTTGGTGAGGAGGCCTGTTGATTATACATATGGGCTACAGTAGCAGCAGACATCTGTGTCTGAGACGTTAATCCGCCTGTGAGATACATGCAGGATTTCTTTATTTCTCTTGGAGAAGTTCCCTTCCCGAGTACTTAGATCACTGCTGAGCAGCAATAAATTGGACAAATCATTGCACTGTATGCACATCATAGTAGAAGAATAACACTTACATGAGAAACACTTAATTTTATGTATTTTCAGCGTCTGCATGATGACATCATACCAACCTGTGTTCTAATGCATGTTAAAATGTTAATACTTTAATCCACTGGTTTTAATGTTTTATTACTTTTGGCATGAGAGAAGATGTGTCTGCAAAAGGAGAAACCGGATGAGTTTCTATGAAACAAGAATGATGATTAGCAAGCAGCAATGCTCACATATTAAAACACCAAAGCTGTTCACAGGAACAGAAAACATGATTTAAACAAGTTCTTCAAATCACATAGCAACATTTCTATGGACCAACTTTTTTCTTTGCACACTGCAGTAGTCGTGTTTCTCATTTTAATCATATACATATTGTTATAAGTTTGTGGGTGCCAGACTCCCCTAAATGCCAGGAGTTCAAATAGAAGCCAAGCCAGTTTCCTGATGAGGTAATCACCTGGGAGAGGAGCCATTAAAATATCAAAGGAAAGTGAATGGGGCATTCAGAAAGCCAAGGATAAGGAGCTCTGTGCCAGACAGTAATTAGGTGGGCCCCCTCTTCCAGCTCTGAGTTAGTTAGAAGACAAAGCCAGAGTTTAGAGTTGAGTTTAGCTATGATGTGAACCGGGGGAGGGGATAAAAAGTTGCAGGGTGGTGAGAGGGGCAGAGGCAGAGCACATTGGTTGATGTCTGTTTGAATCCAGGGCTGTAGCTATGAGAGAAACAAGACCCTCTTGGGGTTTTAATGCTATGGACTTATCTACCATAGGCTCAGGGTTTATATGTGTAAATAAACCAGATAGCATAAAGACACCACAGTCTCCACTATGTTTCATTCTCCAAAGGAAACAAAGACCCCGGATAAGTGCACCTGGAACCCCTGGAATCTCCCACCGCTCAGAGATTAGAATGAAGTGCAACAATATATATATATATTTTGGGGCCGAAAAAGGGCATTTGTGCAAGCTGATTTTATGGTGCCTCTCTGGCACCAAAAAGGATGGCCGAAACTAGGTAAGGTGCTATACTCCAAGGGTTGCAAACATGGAGCCCTCCAGAGGTTGTTGGACTCCAACTCCGATCAGCTCTAGCCACCATGGTCAATGATGGGAGTTGTAATCCAACAATATCTAGAGGGCATTATGTTGACTCCTCCTGCTACACATTTCCCAGTGAAGGATAGTCTCATGGAGTTTTATCCAACTAAGCTATAAACAGAACAGACTCAGTGAAGTTAATGGACCTAACTTAATTATGTCCATTGTTTTCAGTTAGTCTACTCTGAGTAGGACTAACATTAGATACAACCCATGGGCTTAGTATTACTGAAAGTTACCTGACATGCATACTTTGCCTAAACATGTTAAATGTGCACAAAATGAAGGAACTTTTAAGGAACTGAAAATAAAGACATATCTTCATTAAGGATAGGCCTGTCGTTGTGTGTTCCAATTTATATAGCCAGCTCTTTGAACCCATGCAATGCCCCAGTATGACTCAAGCAAGCTTATCTCCAGAGAAAGCCAACACTCATAAAAATAAAATGAAAAAGATAATTCCAAAATTGCCCAAAATGACCTTTCTCTCTTCCTATCCCTTCATGCACACCTTTAATTGCAAAAAATAAAACATTACCTCAATGAAATCAATTTCCCTTTATGTTCACTTTGGGTCTAGCTCAATTGCCCATTAATATTTTTTAGCATCCAGAGCTCTTGAGCTCCCTTTTAAATGATCTGAAATAAAAGAATGTGGGGTTGGTTTTGTTGTTTTAAAAAGTCACTTGAATTGAGATGGTGAACCTGCTTCTAAGACAAGGCTAGGATATGGTAGAAGCAGACAAGTCCATATCTACATGTTGTCATTATGGAACCTGAGCAGCCAAACAGTGCTTGGAAGGACTGCTCCCTCTCTCGTAGGCCACAACCGCCACAGAGGCTTCTCTGCCAATGATGTCATTGGTGATTTTTAGTGCTTTGAGGCCTTTTTAAAGGCCTAGCATAATGTGACTTTATGTTCCAATGTGCACACTCATCTCAATCCTGCTTCTGACCTGACTGGAAGCCTTGTTTCATTTTTATATCATAAGTCTGGGTATATAGACCTGTCAACGTCAGTTGCATGGCCAGTTCCCGACACCCCCAAGTAGAATAATGACACAAGACACAATTAGTTAAAGTTAATGGGCTGGAAATAGGCTACAACTTTATTGGTTACAGATGATGAGCAGTATTGGCTTTGGCATTGGATCTAACCGACTATATCTGACTCCAGCCCGTCTGCTGGGAATCCAGGAAGGGTTAACCACTAGCAGGGGCGTCGCAGGGGAGGGGCGGTGGGGAGGGGAGCGCCCCTGCTGGGGGTGACACAACGGGGGTGGCCCCGCCCACTGGGCTTAAATTTTTTTTTGCTTTTTAAACTTTTTTTTTACTTTTTTAAGGCTATTTTTTACTTTTTAAAGGCTATTTTCGGCACTGCCGGGGTGGAGCCGCAGGGGCGGCCAGCGAGGAGGGGTGTCACACACCCCTCGCTGGCCGCCCCTGCGGCTCCGCCCCAGCAGCACCGAAAATAGCCCCCCTTCCAGCGGCGCAGCTCGGCATGGAGGCAAGGGGCGGGCCAGCCAGGTGGAGTGCCAGCCCCTCCTGGCTGGCCCGCCCCTTGCCTCTTTGCCGAGCTCCGCTGCTGGCTAGCTTGCGGAGCCGGGGCATGGAGAGGGGCCGTCCCTCTCCCTGCCCCAACTTGCGCTCTGCCAAGGGAGCCCGGGCGGCGGATTCAGGAGTCTTTGCAGCCCGCAAAGACTCCTGTATCTGCCTCCCAGCACCCCTTCGTGCCGCGGCTGCTCACGCAGGCACGAGCAGCCGCGGCACAAAGGGGTGCCGCCGCTGGGCGGAGGCTTCGGGAGTCTCCCGAGTCCGCCGCCCGGCACCCTGGGGGCGGGGCGTCACGTGCGTCATGACGTCATGACGCACGCACGCACCGCAATGCCCCACCCCCAGGGGTGCCTCTTGGCTTCCCGCCCCTGGCAGCCAAGGGGCTAAGAACGCCCCTGACCACTAGTAGGGGGAGTCCTGCTGATGCACATCAACTAAGATCTCCCCCGGGGGTCACCGATAGGGGTTGTGCCTTAGGCCCTAACCTCCCTAGGCTTCGGACAGGGCCACGCCCCCTCCAAATCCTTTAACGAAATACCCTTCAATATGCGGGGCAGGTGATGGCGCTATCTACCCTCTTTTATTCCACAGAAACCCTAAAATTTGTGACAATTTGCTACGAGGTAGGCAAAAACCAAGTGGCTGGTGCCAATTTTCCAAGTGGAAAAATTCCTACCAGGCCCCTCAACAGCGACCAACCAAAGTCCATAGCAAGGTCAAGGAACATAAAACCTTAAAGGGCAGGGAGGTGGGAGAACCGGAGCAGCTGGAAGCCAGAAAAAGAGAGATCTCCCAGCTGTGCCCTGCCTTTATGGGGCTGGCCATGCCCCCAGACAAACCCGATTGTTTGGCTAGGCGAGTGACACAGCTGGGAATCCCCCAGTCACAAAGGGCTAGCCACCCACCCACTGTGCATGTGGGGAGGTCGTGAAAGCCTGCAACACCACCTCCTCCTTAAGGCAGAAGTGGCTTTCTCCCAGTTTCTTGGTTTTTTTCAATATTTAGTTCACATCTTGCAGCAACTGGCAATCAAATAAAAATACTCATGAGCAATTTCTCCTAATAAACAAAATATATGCAGTTTTGATCAATGTATTATTCTTTGCAAGCAATTCCTCATAATATAATGTATTTTTATAAACATTGGTTGGAAAGTGTAGATTTGATAGATTTGGCTTTAAATGTATATTGAATAAAATTTCTCCTCCATTCCTATTCCCCACATCACTTGACACTGCGCTTCCTTCAGAAAGTTCCCTTGGGTGGAAAAAATAGTTGTGTGAAGCCTTCTTTAAATGTCAGTGGAATAACTCCACAGACCTGCTACCAACCCAAACAGATCCCATGTCCACACAGATCCCAAGACCACTGTTTGACCACAATCCTATTCACCTCGAAGCAAGCCCTTCCCTTCTAAACTCAGTGGGACATTTCTGAGTAGGCACAAATAATGTTGCAGTATAAAAAAATCACTTGTAAGAGAGTGTTCCTTAAGCAAACAATTGTTGACATCAGTATTTTTATTATTAAGGAATGACTAACTATCTAGAATAAGGCTTTAAGGAATTGGATTAAAACAATTACCTGTACTGTAATTTTTTTTTAAACGAACAGGTAAAGTGGTTATTTGGCAGATAATAATTGAGTTCAAAACTTTTCATACGATATTATTCATAAATGTTTGTTGAAAGTATTGTGCCTAGAGAAAAAAGTATTAAAGTTAATAAGCTCCATTGTGTGATAAACATTTTTTTCTCTACAGAATGAAAGATTTCCTGCAATTCATATATTTTCCATGTTAATTTTCTACAGAACTATGTTTATCTTCCCTTATAAATACTCATTACTGCATAACACCTACAGCCTGCTAGCAACTTCATTTTGAGAAAGCATGGCTTCTTCGCAAACGTCAAAGATTAGGTGTGGGGAGAACTTCTCATGATGTGAGACAGTCTGAGTCTTTGGTGAATTCTTTTGTCTTCAAAGTAGTGTGTGCAGCGGGCTGAAACTCTGACATAAAGAATAGCTGAGAGCAAATTAAAACTGTAAAACATGTACAGCAAGCAATACCATTTCAAGATGCTTCCTCAAATATTAAAGCAGATTTCCTTACGCAAATGATGAGCTCATGAAATGTTCATGGAAATGTCATGAGTATTTATTCTAGGTAACGTGCCCATCGTCCAGGACCCCCCTCTGAAGTTCATGTGAAATTCTGTTTTGTTTTATTCCCTATATTTTCTACCTTTAAATATTGTAAATCAAAACAGTCATCAGATCAGATCTTTGAATTCTTCAGGAAGACCCCCTACCGTGCTCTCTGAATTTTTAACCTGTTTGGTGTCTTGTATGACAGACACTTTTTATTATACATATATATATATAAAACCTGGACATAAGCTTGCAGGCAGAATGTCAGCTTTTTAAATTCCCATCATTCCAAAGTAACTTCAGAGCTCCTAATTTACCTTATTCCTGTTTGCATTAAGTGCTCAGTCATGAATAAAGAGCCACACCTCTTGTGGCAGAATAAACACTGGTTCCTCTCTCCTGGAATGGAGCCTTAAACAGATTTTTGCTTGCAGCTGTTTTTTCCTCTTCAGATTTAATTTATGAAGCAATCCGTGCTCTTTTTTTAGGGTTGCTCAATGCACTCCCTCCAGTGATAACGATGTATAAACATTGTTGCTTTGTGTGTGAGAGATGGAATTTCCCAGGTGGCCTGCAAACCATTTAATGAAGTGTACAGCACAAACATTTCATTACAGCATATCGTGCACTTTTACCTTTAATAACTACATTCCTCATCCAGGAGGTCTCCATAGTTTTCAGAAATGAATTACGCTGGTATTATTTCCAAGAGAGTGTATTCCCCCCCCCCCGCCCCGTTTCATTGCTGAGAATGATATTTTACTAAACTATTGCATTGATTACCAAATGTGTTGGCCTCTGACACCACTGCTAATTTAATCAAATACGATTATATGTATGTCTTGTAAAATAATGTAAAATGATTAGCCTGGTTTTATTTTGTCAGAGTATTTTCACAGCTCTGCATTGAACAAGGAGGGAAACTTGGAATATGGAGTGGCAATGACTAGAATGAAAGTAAAATGAAGTGTTGAAGAAAGCATTTCACCAAGACAGAATCTTCACACTATATCTAGATTGGAGAGGTGAATCTCAGAGGGCCAGTGAATATCCTAGCTTTCTGAAAATCATTATCATATTTTGCTCCTATTTTGTCCAATACTCTCCAAATTTTCCTCTAGTGAGTCTCCAAATCTGGCTTTGTTAGTAATGCAGGAAGCTGCCTTATACTAAGTCAACCCTTGGTCTATCTACCTCAGTATTGTCCACCCTGACTGGCAACAGCTTCCCAGGATTTCAAACAGGGCTTTCTCCCAGTCCTACCTGGAGAAACCAGGAACTGAACTAGGGACCTTCTGCCGGCAGATGCTTTAGCACTGAGCTATAGCCCTTCCTCTCCATCTCTGGCTCCTTCTGGCATCCAGTCTTCTCTCACAGTTGGATTCTCCCACTTAGCCATCAGTTATACCACAATAGTTTTTCACATATATACCTCTGCCCTTTTACTCCTTCCTTCTTCCTTCTCTAACAGATTATCAAGTAGTCACAGGTGTATGTGCTCATTTCATCCCTTCAACCCAATCTGTCACCTGAGACAAGTGTCTCTATGTGTCTCATGTTAGGGCCAAGACTGGCTAGCTAGGTCAGTCTTTCAGAGGAAATGCAGAAAGTAGTATTCTGACACAGTTGCAGTCATCAAGGTAAGGTAGGGTGGCACTGCTTAACAGGCTTCGCAATGGCAGGGTCACTGACTTACTAAGAGGGAAGTGATGAGCTGGCAGGGAGGTCAATGCATTGCAGAGTGCAGCAGCAGAGCCAATCTGCAGTGCCTGCACCACACTGATGTGCCTGCACCATGTCTACCTGCTTCTCTTACCTGGTTGTTGTAATTGTGTGTTGCTGACTCACACTTGTGTGCATAAAAAGAGTTAACCTGAGCCCAGAGCTCAGGTTGCAAGGGGGTGAGGCTTAGCAGACTCTCAGCATGCTCTGCTCCACCCCCCTTCTCAGTCTTTTTCTTTTTGTGCTTCCTGAAACAAATGAAGAAGGAGCCATGTGGCTTGGCTCCCAGCTCAGAAAAACGCTGCAAGTGAATCTTTCCAAAAGAGAGCTTTTTCAGCCTTTTGTAGGAAACCAAGTACTTTTTCTGTTAAGTTGTTTGGGACCTTTCTTTAATTTTTGTTTTACTGCCAGCGGATTGAGACTTGTAAGCTGTAACTCCCGGAAACGCTGCGAGTAAAATCTTCACATATTTGGAAAACTAAGTGTCCATAATTTATCCTAACTTAAATATTTGTGTGGGGAACATTTGTTTAAAGGTGGATGAGGACAGATGAAATTTGAACTGAGTTCTAATGTTCTTGGAGCAATCACCATTGTGCTTAACTCTACTACTGAAGATGAGGAATCTCTCTTCCAAACCTTTCTCTCCAACACAGGTAACCCTATAGCCAGGTGTCACCAACCTTAGAGAGGGCTTACCTAAGGCTACTTTGCTGAGGATACCCTCAAAACTGGAGCTGGCCCTACTGCCCCTTAATAAGAAACAGATTTATCATGTCAAAAATATGCTAGGCATCAAGGTGCCACAGGACTATTTATTATTTATTTTTAAAGAGAGAAGGGAGGGAGGGGGGTCAGGCTGCCTGGTGCATAGTAGAGTGATGAGACTGACAGGTGAACCAGCATTTGTTGATACACATTTCAGTGGCAGGCTCAAGAGGAAACCAGGTTTTGGAAAGTATCTATGGGAGCTGCTTCTTGTACTATGGGTGAAGGCAGATGTTAGACTCTAAGCATGGAGATAGGCATATGCATTATAATGTGTGTTGGAAGTGGTTGGAAGGAAAACACATTTACTGACCTTTCAGAGCAGAGAATGTGTGTTCAAACTACTACCAGGATTCCGTCTGTCTTTACCCCAAGGGATCAAACCTGTTCCTCTTTTGCATCCAATAAACAATTAAAAGCTGGGAAATGCCCAGGATATGGTGAGCTGCAGCATGACCAAAAAAAGAGAGAAAAGCTTACCAATCAAATCACCTGATATACTTAGCTTCTTATTAGCCAATACGGAGCCCCCTGGATGATTCTAACCTTTGCTCTTCACACTGGAGAATGTGAAGATGCTGCTTCCCACTAATGCATGCCCTATTGTGGTCAGCAAACTTCCACCCTTATGTGCAAAAGCACATCAAGTAGAAGCCTCACGAGCTATGACAAGCAAGTCAGGACCTAAGAGGATAAAGGAAAGCATTTCTGAAAATGTTATTCCACAGATTATTTGTATGCACTGTAGTATTACATGTAGATTTTATTTTGCCAACAATGCATCCCCCACTGCGCTTAAAAATATTGCAACTTGTAGCAGCAAATATGAATGGTGGTGTGTATTCCAGTGTGCACCAATAGAAGAAAGTAGTGCCATGTGCATAGACAGCAGAGACATTTGGAGTTGCCTTCATGCATCTAGTTTCTGCCTACATTTTCTGATCTAGCAAGGGAAGGTCTCCTTATCTGGCTCAGAATAGCAGTGTTTGGTTACTGATAACTTATTTGCACAGATCAATCTGTAAATAGTGATAGATGAATCTGTCAATTTTGGTTTGTCTCGGTTTCTCATTTTCACAATATTACGTTCACACCATTTCTGCATCAATTTGAGATTTCTTTTTTTTAAAAAAAATCCTTGTGAAACTTCCTCAGCATTTTAGGGGTCATATATACACATTTTTCTGTGCAGAGATGTATTCAAGAATTGTTCCTGATATAATGCATTATTATGTGGTATTTTCATTAATGTATGCATTATTATGCAGTTATAATTTTCTGTTAAAGAAAGCTCTCCCTCCCTGCAGACTGCAGTTCCCGGGGTTCCCTGAGGAGAAGGAATTAGGTTTGCCCTGATAAAAACAGAGGGAGGGAGATAAGTGACATGTATCTTAAGGAATTTTAAATGGGACCCATGTTGTACAGTGGGGCTGTAGGTTGGAGTCTTGGGTCTCAAATTGCTGAAGACTACTGTTCTAACCCCTCTGATCTATTAAACTCAGATACTTGGCTTATGCATCCATAAAATGCTTTTGAGTAAGCCATTTGCCGTCCCCGGGGAGATGACATTGTGGGCTGGGAGCAAGCCCCCCGCACGCATATGGGGCGGAATAGCCCCTGTGCCTTTGGTTGGTCCTCGGCCGCGTCAACCCAAGGCTGTCCAATCCAGACAGTCCAGGGGTGTGGACGGGCTGTTTAAACTGCCCACAGTCGAGGACATGTTCCTTTTCTCCCTCCTCAGACAGTTCTCCCGCCCCCCTCCCTCCCTTAGGTTAGGGTCTTTATCTCCTGACCTTGCTAAGGACTTTGGTTGGTCGCCTGTTTTTTAACAGGGGCCTGGTAGGATTTTTTTCCACTTGGCAAATTGGCATCGGCCATTTGGTTTTTTGCCTACCTCGTAGCAATTTGTCACAACTTTGTAAGGTTTGGCAGTTAGGCATTGAAGTATTAGGTTGAAGGGGAGGGGAGGTAGTGGCCATCACCTACCCCTCCTATTTCAAGGGTATTCTGTTAAAGGAATCTGAGGGGCGTGGTCCCTGTCCGAAGCCCCAGACGGGAGGGGGGGCTAGGGCTATGGCACGACCCCTAGCGGTGACCCTGGGGGAGTTCCTAGTTGATGTGCATCAGCAGGGCTTCCCCTTCTGGTGGTAACCCTTCCAAGACTCCTGCAGACGGGCAGGAGTCAGATATAGTCGTGTGGTTTCCAATGCCTAAGCCAATACCACACACATTCTGTAACCAATAAAGTTGTGGCCTTTTTCGCCCATTAACCTAAAATACATGTGTCTTTATTTCACTTCCTGGGAGGGTTTGGGACCTTGCCATGCAACAGGAGATGTGCTACGCTTGCTTTGGAACCTACTTCTTAAGAATACAAAGAAGGCCAATACCATCAATTCATGCCTTTGCAAAGCGTTTTGTTTATATTGCAACTCTGATTGTGAGAACATTCATTTCTCTATTTATTACAAAAATTAAAATGGATAAAGCCATAGTTGAAACTATTTCATGCCATTTCCACCTATGCCATACATTTGCATACAACAATTGAGAGAGAATATTTTATCTTTCTAACAAAATCGGAAATAATAGATGTCTTTCCCATGTTAGAATTCTGTCCTTGGGGCATTGCAGTTATTCTGAGTGTAGTGCTTCTGGCAGATACTTGAAAAGGAAAGCTCTACTGTGTGCATAGACATAGTAGCAGCTATGTCTCCAGTCTCCACCTACAGGTATTTACTCTCATAGAAGATGTTTGAAGATTGAGCTATCCGCTGAGGCCAAATTCTGCACAATGAATCGATGAAAGTCATGTTATTGTGCGAGTCTTGGACTGGATGAGACTTTAATAAGAGGGGTAAATGTCAGCATCTTTGGGGTCAATTGCACACAAATGTCATGGTGCACCCATTGAATACATGCCACTGTCTAGCCTTCTGTGTAGTTTTCCAATTATTGATTCATAGCACATGCTTTTCTTCCACCATGGAACTCAAGGCAGCATTCAAGGGTCTTCCCTAAATAATAGCTTTCCTGCAGGACATTTTGTTGTTGTGTGTCATCCAGCTAGCTGTTATTCTGAAGTCAGGCCTATCATGGTTGGTTTTCAATTCCACAGCATTTTGCTTGCTGAGAAACTGCTATCACTTCCTCAGCAAGACAGGTCTGTTTTGCTTTGAGGGTGGTGTGTTGTTGCCCAGCAGGGCTGTCTTTCTTAGGCATTTCAGATAAACTCAAACACAAACTGACATGCTTACTCCTAGGCCTCTAAGGCTCACACTGACTTCCTCCTCTCACTGACTGCTATACGAAGCCCTCTCTTCAAGAACTTCATATTGACCCAAGAACTAGCTATATACATAGGTGGGAATTATACATATGTCACTGGCATCTAATTGTGAGAATAGGGAGACCATTGTCATTGGCTAGTTCTGTTACCATACTAGCCAATGAAAGCCCTTCTCCTTAGATCGAAGGCCCATTGCCTACCAAGGCCTACCCATGTATAATTGCCACAGGATGGAAGCTTGTGTTTTTACTCCAAATAATTGCACCTCTACATTATTATTTTTACTGTCATGGCAAGGTTGGCATGAATTCTCATCTGCGGATGAACTTAGTGAAGCAGCAACTAAGCCTCCTTTTAATGTATACCTTCTAAAATGTGTCCAGGAACTTTACGAAAGGAGACCCACTTGCAACAGCTTCAGAGTAAAAGAAGAGACAAGTTTCCCTTTTTAAAGAATAAACAGAAGGGAAAAAAAATCTCTATCATTCCATGCACACCCTACCCGACACACACACAAAAAAGGGAAATAGAAGAAAAAGAAGTGTAACAGAAGGAAGGATCTTAAGAGTTGCATCAGTCAAACAGTGCTCCAAAGGAAGGGAGTAGCTCAAACACAATTTTTGCACCTCTGGCTTTCAGAACTCAGTTGGATGTAATGTCTACATCAAGGAACTGACAGAATGAAGCTAACTGGTGTGAAAAAAACCACTCCTTCTGAAGAAGCTTCTAAATACCAGTTGTCTAAATCTATTGATAAGCATGGATGCATTATTTATGAGGCCTGCAGCTCGCCTGGTGCTGCTCAGATGGTTCAGGCATTTAGTAGGAACTATTTCTGTGAAGTGTTGCACAGAATAATGACAGTGTCTGTCTTAAATCGAACAAATGACTCTAGCAGGCTCTTGGGAGGCTCCGAGCAAGCAGATGCTTTTCCAAGTGAAAGGCGGCGAGGTACCACCTGCTGCAGGCAGGCAGGCAGGAGCAGGCCACTGGAATATTGACTCGTGAATAATTCAAGGCAACAGGAACCCCCAGCTCTTCGAACATCGCACTGCCCCTTCATCATGCGCTTTTCATCACCCTAATGAGTGACTTGAAGAATTACATGCTAAAATATCTCCCAGCGCTCCCCAAAGACTAGGATTCAAAGTGCCATACTAGTGGATAAAAAAAGTCGGTAGTACGCGCAACAAGAAAAATGTTGTGAGTTTCAGAAAGTGGGTAAGAAAGGAATCCATGGGTTAAACCTTTTCAACAGTGTATGAGTTACAGTAGGTACTGTATTTTGTAAATCTGCTGGGACAAGGGCAAAAGTTGGGTCAATTGGGGGCGTTACTCATTATAATTTAGTATAATAATTTAGTAGTACGTGATCCCAAGTTACATAGTATGGAAAATCGGAAATGTTTTCTTCAAAAGAGCTGTAGCACCGGATAGGTTTTCAACACTCTGTTTCTCAAACTAGGTTTTCTTTTATAAAGGTAGTAGGTTAGATCCAGGCTTTGGTTACATCCACACGATACAGTTAAAGCATTCTTATTTCACTTTAGCATCTTTGGCTTTCCCAAAGAATCCTGGGAACTGTAGTCTGTAAAATGTGCTGGGGAACACTTTCTCTGCGACAAACAGTTGTATCTCAGCTGGCAGGAGAGGGACACAGCCACACCATTTTTGTAGAGCCAAGGCCTCAGAGACACCAAGAAACTTGCAAAGTCCTTGATGTGCCTCAAGAGACATCTTGTTAATGGCACAATTGAACTCAGAAATGTGAAAACCTTCCCTCAATCACCCCGATTCATCTTGTGATTCAGAGTACGCACAGAATTGATGCACATCCTTAATGTCTGCATTATACACATGCATATCTGAATTATGACTATAGCGACTTCAGAAGAGCCCTGTTGGATGGTGATGATGATTTATTTATATGCCGCCCATCTGCCTGGGTTACCCCAGCCACTAGGTAGTCTAGCATTCTCTTCTCACAGTGAGCAAGCAGATACCTGCATGAAACCCACAAGCAGGATGTTAGCGCAAAAGCACTCTCCCACCTGCCAACCCAAGCAGCTAGCATACTGCCTCTGATCCTGAAGGTAGTGTAAACCTACCATGACTATCAACTATTGGTAGACTGATGCTCCAAGGAACTAAAGTTTAGTTGGAGATGGTGTTGATGGTACTGTCCTATCCAACCTATTAATGTATTTGTTTTATTTAGAAAAAAAAACCCTTAAACTTGCCCACATGGTAAGATTATCAATAAAACACAAAGTCAGCAAAATAAAAAAACAAAAACAAATGCACATGCCTAAACTGTATGTTAGTTACTATTACTTCTCTATACAAGCCAAGGACAGCTCACAGAAGTGGCTCACCAGGTTGGATGGCGCTATTAAGCTAGCTTCCAGGAAGGAGAGCTGCAGAAGTGAAGCAGTGGAGAGGTCAGCACAGTACAAATACACTAGCAGGAGTGCTGGACTGGCTTTGCAAATTTTACAGATCTTCAGAGCAAACCTGGGTTTTTTTTTGGTGCCAGGTCAACCAAGCATCTGTTACCGAAGCTAACTGAACCAACGCATGAGAAAGGGCACACATTGCATTTGCAGAGAAACCATGGATTATTTGATACCAAAATAACAGTCACACTAGGTCAGCTTTCACCAACCTGGCACCCTCTAAATGTTCTGGACTACAACTTCCATCAGCACGGTGGCTGGCTAGGACTGATGGGATCTGTAGTCCAAAACATCTGGACAGTAAGAGGTTGGTGAAGGTGGTGCTAGATGATTCCAGAGTGAGAGACAATAAAGCTTCTCCCTTTCTCCCTTTGCTGTGACAGCATCACATTTATCCTGATATTTGCTCCCTGTGTAGACTTTAATTATTCAATCAATAGTCTTAATATTCAATAAGGCCCTTGGGGAAATGCTTTGAGTGAAGGTGACTAATCAGTATGACCATTGCTCCAGATCTATATAGCTCCATGTTCCATCAGAGAACACTTTTGCCAAATAAATTAGAGAAGTGAGAGTCTTTCCTTCCTCATCTTTCTAAAGAAAGAGCAGGTTCGACTTACACATTATCTTTTAAAAAGTTTGCCATTTTGGCATCTTACGGTGTGGGTGCCGTGCAATGAACCATAAATGAGAAACATCAAAAGTAACTTCGAAAGATTTTTTTTTTAATATTAAAGTGATGAATCAGAGGCCAAATTAACAAGTGAAAGAATCCACCTATAATGAAATCTTTTTTCCAACATAACACTTCATTATAAAGGGAGTTTTTCTATAATAGTAGCAAGTGTAATTACATTTTTATATATAATTAGGACATTATTATCATTTCACCATATCAAAGTTCATTATAAGACATCTCCAATGCATTTTTCATAGAGCAAAAATAAAAAGAGAACAGGGGTCCTTCAATTAGACTAGTATAAGGACATCCACAGAGACTGACGGAAGCTGATCAAACAGCTTAGCCCAAAAGGGACCAGGTAGGCTTCTCATTGCTTTTAAGGCAAAGAGAAGTTGCATTTTTACATTCCCTGCTTGGTTATTAATTATATTTTTCACCTCACTCATAGTTTAGTCCATTATTTAGAATAAAACTATGTTTCAAAAGTTGTCCAGAACCAAACATGAACAGACCACCAAACTCATTAGCTTCCAAAAGAGGAAATACTGTTATGACTCACATACAGATTTTCTTCTGAATTTTGCTACATGGAAAGCATGGTCCTTCACACGTTTTCTCAGAGAGAAATTCTATTGTGTACAATGGGGCTTACTTACAGGAAAATGTATGTGGGATAGCTTTAGAGCCTTCCGGTGTTATCAAGGATGAATCTGGTAGTTTGAGTGTACTCAGATATTTTTCCTTAATTTGGGGGGGGGGGAGGTATTGTTTTTATAGATGCTCAACTTCAAGTCAGATTTTCCTGGCAAATGGCCTTTTAATTGTACAATTAGTTAAACAACTCATTCATTAATAAAATGCTATAAAAATAAGGCTGTGGATTTCTAGACACTTAGGACAGGCCGATTTACGTAGTTACGGTATCTTTGAAACATATTCATCTTTTTACAGAGGAGGAAAGTAACTCGTAACTTTTTTAAAGCTACGTTAATACAAAAATATGAATGCTGATTAATTGGTGTCATATTGCTAATACAATTTCATCTTCACTGTAATTATATTAAGTCAGTGAATGCTCTTTTAAAAGGAAGGTTTTCAATGCCTTCTAAATCATGTGCAGTAGGCCTCTTACTTTGGCCACCTCATGAGAAGAGAAGACTCCCTGGAAAAGACCCTGATGTTGGGAAAGATGGAGGGCACAAGGAGAAGGGGACGACAGAGGATGAGATGGTTGGACAATGTTCTCAAAGCAACTAGCATGAGTTTGGCCAAACTGTGGGAGGCAGTGGAGGACAGGGGTGCCTGGCGTGCTCTGGTCCATGGGGTCACGAAGAGTCGGCCATGACTGAACAACTGAACAACAACAATTTGAAGGATTGGTTCATTTACACAAATACCTGATTAAGTTTTACATATTCTATAAAGGACTATGGTTTTCCCCAGGAGGACTGGGTTTTGCCACTCAGCCTTCAGAAATAGTATCCCAAATATGGAGGCAACACAGCCTAGTTTAGAAGCCACAGGTTCTAGAGATTTAGACAAAAAGCATAGGGAGGTGCTATATGCACTGGATGCTTTCATTTGTCCATTCCCCTTTCTGATTATTTGCAAAAATGTGTACATCATGCAAAATATACGTATATAAATATGTGTATATTAGGAGACATTTGCACTATTTTTTATGAATAATTTTTTTATTAAAATTTTTTAATGTGGAGAGATTGGTAAAATGAGCCAAGCTTCTTCACTGTATTTTATTCAGTGTAGAGCTCTGAGGTTTCAGCCAACCATTAGTCCAGGAGTTAGAGAAAGTTCAGAACTCCTTTCTAAATAAAGTATTGACTTTACTTGTTGGCAATCCTGCCATTTATATTTATGCAGAAGTGATTGGCCCTCTGCTGGGCTAGAATACTAGTCCAGGTCTTACATTTCAATAACAGAATGTTAATTGTGCCATTGCATGCCTTTAAAGTTTCAAAAGTGATTAGGTACACGTGCCAGAGATCTAGATAGTGAACTGACTAAGATCTACAGGTAGTCAATGGCTAAATGACAGTTCAGGCCTAGCCTGTATGGGAAGGAAAGCTTAATTGACTGATATGCTAATTATCCATTCATTGAGATTTTCTAGGCTGTATCCCTATATCAAGACAGATTATCAGAAAGCTCACTGTTTGGATCTAATTAGCTCCATGTAGGAATGCCTTTACAGAACTAATACTATCTTTCACTGCCTCCCGCAGTTTGGCCAAACTAATGCTAGTCACTTCAAGAACACTGTCCAACCATCTCATCTGTCGTCCCCTTCTCCTTGTGCCCTCCATCTTTCCCAACATCAGGGTCTTTTCTAGGGTGTCTTTCCTTCTCATGAGGTGGCCAAAGTACCAGAGCCTCAACTTCAGGATCTGTCCTTCCAGTGAGCACTCAGGGCTGATTTCTTTAAGGATGGATAAGTTTGATCTTTTTGCAGTCCATGGGACTCTCAAGAGTCTCCTACAGCACCATAATTCAAAAGCATCAGATTAGGTACGTGCATTGAACCTTTTCACACACATGCATGCGAGGATGACCCCCATATCTATTTTATTCCAATCTCCATCTGGAAATGCAATCCAGAAGATGCTCCAATGTATACAATGCAAGCAGGATGTTGGTCTGCTGGCTCTTCACGGAAAACATTCGCACCTGAGAGCAAGACTGTGATCATGCAGTCTAAACCTGAAAGAGCACTGAATGAGAGATGACTGACTCTATAAAACCATTTCCTGTTATAGCCTTATGTCTAATTATTAGCAGGCATGGAGCTGAGCAGCCAATCATTTTATTATTATTATTTTTTTAAGTATCCTTATCTCAGGTTCTCTGAACTACAGTGGCAGCATTGTTTAGATTCAAGTTATTCATTTGCGCCCAGATGCTTTGGAACAATGCGACGATCTGTGGTTTACACCTAACAACTTGCTCTCCTGACAAGTAGGGAAGTTAAATTATGAAGCCAACTTGAGCTTTGAAGAAATTTTTTATTTAATCTGTATTCCCCTGTTTCATCTGCTCATCCATCCGGCACAATCTGCATCATTATTAACTGCACCATATTTCTAAAAAAAGAGCCAGAAAAGTAAGACATCTGTGTTATAGCATTAATATATTCAAAGGTTTTTCACTTTCATCTTCCAGGCATTAACACTATGTAAGTGCAATGTAGCCGCAACTTGCAGCATCGGTGTATTAGCCATGGGGGTGGGGGGTGGGAGGCGGCGACGGCAGAAAGAGTCATTTAGTGACAAAAAAGGGTGATCATCGTGGTGGCAGTGGCAGTGCAGAAGATAAAAATAGTCAGGGCATTATGTAAAAAGCTGGCTTTTATTTATAAACAGAGCCTCTCTCCTTTTTCTTTTTTCTTTTTTTTCTCTCTTCTTTTTGCCCAGTGCTGCTGTGCACCTTGATTTCTAATTGCTAGCACAATTTTTAAGGCACTGAGGCAAGCCTCCAGCAGTGTGCTGAAGGTGTGTTTGTGCTGTTATGCCCTCTGGCTTGGCTGCCAGCCTATTCCCTTAGATCAGAGCCAGAAGGCAGACTGTTTTCGAATACCGATCACCTCACCCGGACCTAATCCTTTGAGTTCTCTTTGGCATCCATTCCTTCTGCCAGTTTCCTCTTCTGTTCCTCTCTTTTCTTCTGAAGTTGACAACAAAGACATCCTCAGGGCCCTCCTTAGATGTAAGACCACTCTTGATGTTGCTACAGTGGTGTGGTTTTTTTTTGTACCCTAAAGTTGTGCTACTTTTACATTCAGCTAGCACAATATTTGCACACCAGAAGATAAAGAAAATGTGAATAAGTTATATGGTTTCTTTTTAATTTGTACACCTTGGTCATTGGGATGGAAGCCCCGGTTGATGCCTCTGATATTCATCTCCATACCTGATCAAGAACCTTGAAGGTATCTTTTTCACACACACACACACACACACACACGGTAAGCTACGTGGCTTATATACCTTAAATTGGCCTGAGCTGCCACTTTTAATTTTAAAATGATGGCTGCATGGGATGTGGATGAATATGGAATTTCTATGAAGCACAAAAACTTTTGAACGGTTCCTGTCCTCTGTGATAGTGAGTTTTAAAAGGGAAATCTCCAAAGAGCTAATTAGTAGACAAGTAGAGCTCAGGCTGAACAAAGCTGAAAAGATAGCAGATAACTAAAAGGACCTGGCCATAGCTGACAAAAATCAAAGCACTGACAGAGAGCTGGCAGTAACCTTGGGCTGCTAACTGACAGGGACAATAAAAAAAAAAGCCTCTGAGTGTGGCTGAGAGTGACAGCTTCACCACAGGCTCTCTAAAGAACATGAAGCCTCCACCAAAAAAGAAGAGATAATCTTCTGACTGGTGATAACATAGGCCTCAGCCCTCCTCTCTAATTCGGGAAGAGCTGAGCTTGTTTTTTAGTATAGCCTTTCATACAATATATGGGTCAAGGTAGAAAACATGCAAGGACATGATGACCCAAAAGCGGGGGAACAGGGGACCTTTGACCGTCCAGGACTACAACTCCCATCATCCTTGACCAGTGGCCATGACAACTGGGGCTGATGGGTGTTGGAGTCCAGCAACAACTGAAGGGTTGCAGGTTCCCATGCCTTGCCGTAAAGGCTATGAGTTAACAGAGACTAGTTTAAGAGGATTTGCTCTAGTGTGAAAGGAATAGTTGGTTCTGATGGTAACATTTCTAATTTTGATTCTCACTTTTTACTAATCCACTTCACCACCACACCACTCAATAATGCCATCTATGTGCCTTTTTGGGGCAGCAAAGATGTGCAGAGGGGAGTTTGGGGTGGCTTCTCCACAACTGTAAAATGTTTGCTCTGGGAAATCCACCAAAGTACACGTCTGAAAATCTTTTGTAAGTCTAACACCATTTTTTCCATGTTGGTTTTTTTTTTTAAGACTGTTCGGTTGGGTGTTCATATGGTTTTCATCATATATTAATGTTGTCATTGGGCTACATATACACTCTGACTTTCCATTTTTCAAAACTGGTATTTCTTTTCTTTCCACTGTCTCTAAAAAGTAGAGTCATGCTCTTCTGCCAGCTTCCTCTTTTATTGGGATAGGTAGGGCTGGTCCCTGCCTTTAGACATAGTGAGGTAGCTAGAGATGTTGGAAGTTTTGTACCCCCTAAGCTAGCCTGCTTCCCTCAAGTGCAGGAAAGAGGTCTGCCTTGTCACCAGAACTGAAATAAGGTCCAACTGCCAACCTGGTTGGCTTTTTTTATGGAATGAGAGAGACATTGTCTTGTCCTTTGCCTCAGGCTACAAAATGTATTGGGATGGGCTTGACGATATGTGTTCTATGTAGTAGCATCACATCTGGTCTGGACCTCTGTGAAATGCAATCATTCTATGGTTGTGCCAACTCTTTGTGGCCTTTTATGGTCTCGTGGGTTCTCTCCACGTTGGCTTTTCCACTGCAGCAAGTTTGGCGTTTGCTCTATATTTTCTTTTCAGTGTGATGATGGAATCCTTGATAACAGGGATTGTGTGGACAGGCAGAGTCCCCCAAACCCTAGGCGACCCCTGAGCAGAATAATGACACAAGACGTGCTATGGGATTAAAATTGGCCACAACTTTATTAAGATTCAGATGTAGGGAGACCTTGGCTCAGGCATTGGGCGTTTATCCCTCCCAGGACCCCAGCAGGGGATCTGGGAAACTGCAGGTTTATCCAGAATGTCTGGGGATTGGGCTAGCTCTGGAGAACATATGTTCAAGCTGATAGCCCCCCCCCATTTTGCCGCCACTGGTGGGGGAGAGCAGTGACAACCTCTCAGTGTATGGTCAATGCCTCCCCCCAATACCCCTTTAACGGGAAACCCTGTTATCGCCGCCACACTGGGGGTGTGGAGTCACCGCCCCAACCCCCCCCCCCCATTTAGGAAGATGACTAAAGGATTCCGCCCAAGGCCTGAAACCGCCAAAGTTGTGACGAATTGCTACGGGAAAGGCGAAACCTGCCAATGCAAGGAAATTCCTTTCTGGCCCATCAATAGCGGCCTTGGCGTAGCAGCGCCTGAGTGCCTGTGGAAAAAAGGTTAACCTGTAAAGTAAGCATTAATTGAGGGAGTGGAGGGTGGGAGAAGCTCTGGAGCCCGACTGCTGCTTCCTGGTAAGCTACACTCTCTGTTGTGCGGGCTGGGTAGTCCCTCCCCTTACCTGGCCAATCCCTTGGCTACACCTCCCCCAGGCAGGATTGGACAGTTAGCTGGGTAGGCGGAAACCCCAAGTATCCCTTCTGGGGGAGGGTGCAGCCAGCCAAACTACCAGGTGTCGTCCAGGAATTCAGGGGGCTACGCGCGACCACACAAACATCGCCCCCCCATTTTAATGTGGGGAGCAGTCATTACATGAAGAGTTTGGACTGGTCCTGGTACCTTTGCCTCCCCATACCCAGAATGAATTTAGCACCAAGTAGAAATTAAGAGAGAATACGAGTCTTAATTTACAATATACATCCACAGAATCATTCAAAACTCCATATTAGTGATACTTCTATGGCACTTTTGTTTGGATTAAATGTAATGCCTACTCAGGGCCTTTGTGGTGAAGTGGAATATAGATTCAAATAAATAAATAGCCCTTGGCTAGCAGTAGGTCACCAGGCCCTTTGCAACTATAATTTGTGTTCTGTTCTATTTACCAAGCATCAGATATATGTGCTGAGGTGTCTGCAAGGGGGAGGAAGTGTAAGGGAATAACACAATGGAAGGTATTAATATATCTGTTTTTTGTAATACAAAATGGAAACACTTTGCTTAGGACAGATTTGCAGCTCCTCTGTGTCCTGCAAGTGGGCTGAGTCTGCTTTTACTAAAAAATGTGGAGGTTATTCCTATGTGAATCAACAGCCCTGAAAGGATCAAATTCACTGAAGTACCATTGCCATACATATTCCTTCAAATGATGTACAGCCTTTAAAAGTGAGCAGTTTTATCCCATCCCTCCATTTCCTAAAAGTTTAAGGGGGGGGAGCTAATAATAAAATGGACGGAAAACCCAACAGAAATAGATAAGCTTCCCCCCCCCCCGCTGAATGCTCACTGAGAAAAATCGTACATTCCAAAACTCCAAGTCAAACTGAAGAGAGTTTTGCCCATGAGAATCAGACAAGTGAGATTTCCTGCATGAGAAGTAGGGTTTTTGAATGGTGGGTCCTTCCCTAGGGTCTGAACCACACAGTCCTTCTGACAGCCATGCCTGATGTCTTGCAGCACCTTGACACCATTGATTTACTTTCCAGCACCCTAGGGGAGCATCAACCAGCTGCCAAGGATAACATGGTAATGGTAGGAGCCAACTTTTTACTCTGAAAGCCTACTTTTTGTTTATTGACCCAAATTAGCACGGCTTGTGCAGACTAGGATGCCACCAGTTTGGCTCTCAAGGCAGCAGCTGAAGCATCTTCAGGAGTGCCTGAGAGCCAGTTCTATCCTCCTGTCATCTGATCCTCAGAGAGTTCTTCCCTCACCATAGGCAATGCTGTCTCCTTAGATAATGAGGCAGCTGCCTTAGGAAGCTCAGGCAGAACAGCGCTTCCTTCACAAAGGAAAAGGTAAGCTTGCTGACTCTGAGGGAGTGGAAGGGTCTGCCCCACATGAATCTAATGAGCTGTGCAAAGGAGTGAGTAATGGGGGGGGGGACTAGCTCCAGTTGTGCCAACTGCTGAAATGTCACAATTCTGAAAGGTCCTCCCCGAAGCAGAAGTCCCCTTCCCTGTCTTGGCCCAGATGTTTGGAGAGATAATGACTTCATGAAGTAACCTCTCAAATGTAGCTGAGTGTGTGGGGAGGAGAGAATCTATTGAAGAAGATTAGGATGCTTCCAAAGACTTTAAATTGCAAATGGGTCATTGAGATACCACAAATGGGTCATTGGCAGCAGGTGGTGTTGTGGAATAACTTGCTGGTTTTCTGCAGAAATGATAAATTTGAATTAAATGGTGGTGGTGGAAAAACAGACTGGCATTTTGATATCAATGAAGTTTGGATGTTGCAAAAATATTGCATGCATGAAGAGCACTGATCTCAGAGTAAACACCCAACCAGAAGCACCCTCATTATCGTGCCTGAGCTTCTGTCCAGAAAGCAGCACAAGACAGGGAATCAAATATTTTGAACCTGCCCTAGTCCTTTTCTCACTGGTTTTCTTGCACAAGACAGCCTTCCTTTGTCCTTATAGGGCAGAGGGAGAACGGCTCTGGAGAAAATATGCTTCCTCCTATTTGCCTTCCTGGTATTGATGTGGTTTTTTTTGTTTGTTTGTTTCTTTGTTTGTTTTTATGTTGTTTGTGAGCCACTTGGATAACTGTTTGTTATGGGTGGCCTAAAATTAATTAATTAATTATTGCATTTATATCCCACCTTTTTCTCCAAAGAGCTCAAAGTGGCACACATGGTTCTTCCCATTCTCATTTAATCCTCACAATGATTCTGTGAGGTAGGTTAGACGGAGAGGCAGTAACTAACCCAAGGTTGCCCAGTAAGCTTCATGGCTGAGTGGTGATTAGTCTGGCAATAATTCATAATTCATTCAATAATGAATGAATGAATGAATGAATGAATGAATTGGGATCATATGGATGGCTGTTCAAGTTCTAGACCAGCCTTTTCCAACCTGGTGCCCTCCAGATGTTGTTGAACTTCCAACTCCTCTCAACCCCAGCAAACATGGTCAATGGTGAGGGATTATAGGAGTTGTAGGCCAAGATACCTAAAGGGCACAATTTTGGGGACAGAAACTCTAAGCCAAGGATTAAGCTATGAGAGCACTTGCTTTGCATACAAAGATCCCAGGTTGTTGTTGTTGTTGGTGGTGGTGGTGGTGGTGTTAGTGTTAGACTGGAACCACTGCAGAGCAGTGTTCCCAATACTCATCTCCCATAGACAGTCCAGGAGGATACCATGGTCAATGATAACAAAAGCTAATGAGAGATCTAGTAAAAGCAACAGCTTTGTATTCTCCTTGTCCATCTCCCCATCGCGATCATCCATCTGAGTGACCAAGACAGATTCAATTTCAAACCTGGGTCTGAATGGGCCTAGATTATCAGTTTCCTCCAGGAATGTCAGCAGCTGCATTACTATGACATTCTCAAGTACTTTGCCCCAAAAGTGGGGCATTTGCAACTGTACTGTAGTTGTTAAATACCAATGGATTCAGGGTGGACTTTTCCAGGAATGATTATAATCTCCTCCAAGGCGGCTGGCACAACCCCTATCAACAAAAAAACAAAAAAAAAAAACAAAACTCACAGAGGGTCTCTGAGGGCTCTCAGGCTCCATCCACTAATGTAAACAGTCTATGGACTATCCTAAGAGTTCCGCTGGCTGATGTCAGGGATGGGCAGGAACCCAAGCAGTGCAGGAATGTGTGGGCAGAGGAGACAGACTGGGGGTAAGGAGTCAGTGATTTGTGGGGATTTGTGCCACCTGTGCTGCAGCTGCCAGAAGTGGGTGAGGAACAGGGTCAGGAGCAGGAGACTAGGCAGCCAGAGACAGTGGAGAAGGAGGCAAGAGAAGAGCTGCAGGATGCGGGGATTCTTTGCTGGAGCTTCCCGCGTGTAGGTCTAGGCCACCTGCACACGGGATTCCAGTTGCCGGGGATCTGCGGCCAGCACCTCACATGCATTTCCACACGGGCGCTGGCCAAGCCTGCGAACGGAACGGCCGATAATTCCGGAGCATAAACTCTCACCGTGCTGCTGTTCACCAGGCTAAATCTGAAGGTGTGTGAGTGGTTCGGATGAAAATGCCTCGTGAAAATATCTACAAATACTTGCGACCTCCTGAATTACTCTAAAGTTACATACCCAAGCAATAAGGCTAAAGTTACGACCAAGCATGAAGGCTAAATAGACCCTGAAAAATTTAAATTAAGATGAAATAAAGACAGACAACATTACTTCTTTGAATGGCTTTGGCTGACCCGCATAGGCTTTTACACTTCCCTAAACCTATCACTATTCTAAGCTTTTCCTAAGATAACAGACCCTGCACCGCCAAATCTTCCGCAATGCTAAGGCTAACTAAATCTGTACTGCCAAATCTTCTGCGATCTAAGCCTATGCTAAACTAAAGCTATCTAAACCTTTACCACCAAATCTTCCGCGAGCTAAGACCTAACTATTACCTGCACGCGCTTCCAACCCGTCCAACCCATCCAACCCGCTCCCCAAAAGACCCAACTAAACAAAAAACCCAATAACAAAAGAGCGCCTAAAGCGGGGAGCCGCAGCCTTTTATTGACAACCAAGTGCAACATCACGATCGATATATTTACCAATAGGAACGCTGTTGCTGCCCCCCAAAAAGGCGGGAAGCAGAATAAACGATCATTGACAAATTCAAACCTCTGGAACTAAAACTTTTAAGCGGAGGGATCTCAGTGGCAAGATGCCTACTGAGCCTTACTTTTGCTTTCACTTTTAAACGGAAGGATACATAAAATAGTGCATAAACAACATTAACTTAAAGCAAATAACCACGGGTTCAAAGGAACCCACGAAGTGTATTCCCACAGCAGGAGATTCTGGGGCCAGGAGAGCCTGTGGAGCTTTGGGAAAGGCTCATGTCTGCAGAATCCCCTGGGTTCCCTGTTGTCTCCCCACTCAAGGAGGGACTTGAAGTGAAGGGAATAGCTAGAGCTTCCACTGAGATAGGTACTCAAGTGCACCACGTCAACAAGATGGTTTAAGAAGTATAATAGAACCAGCATCTCCAGACAGGGCTGGAAAAGACCTCTCTTTAGCCCTTAAGAGCCAATTCCATGTCAGTGTAGACAATAGATGGACTAATAATCAGACTCAGTAATGTATATGGTAGTTTCCTATGTTCCTGCTAGTAAGACATAGCCACAGAAGAGGAAGGGGAAACATTCCATGTGAAAAACATGGCTAGTTCTGTTGCACACTCGGCCCGCCAAGGCAGAGAAACATCTGGACTTCAGGAAGGGAAAAAACAATCCTATACCCAGGTTTCAATTACATTTGATAAAGGCTGTCTCTTACCAGTTTCAAGAAGGAACTGCACATCAGAGATTGGTGCTCAGTACCACCTGGAAAAATGAAATAACCTAAAGGGCACACTGTACATGATTTCAGTTTTATTTGTCTGTACATTACAATGAATGAGGCATAGTGATATATTTTGTTTCCCTTTTGGGAAAATGCACCTGAAGACAGAGATAGCCCTAGAATCTCTGGACCTAGTGAGGATAATGTGGTGAACTAATTAGCACTTCTGCTGTGTAGTTTGCTCACAGTCATGAGCAATGATATGCAATTTGAAATGCTGGATAACTAGGAAATTTCTAAGTTAATCTTTTCAGAATTACCTTCAGCAAGGCTACCCAAGTAAATATTCTATTACTTCTGGGCTCTAGTCATCATTGTGATTCTCTCTGCTTCCTCTCCCCATCTCCATCCTCTGCTGCCTGCAACTTGTAGCAGTGGGCCAGAGAAATTCAAAGCATATCTATTGCTTGCTATATTGGCTGGCAGTTTGTTTGTTTGTTTGTTTGTTTGTTTGTTTGTTTGTTTAGAAACTTGTGTTTGAAGGGGGGAGAAGGGGAAGAGAAAGAGGGAGATAGGCAGAGTTTTGAATTTAAAATTCAATATATGAGAAGTGGGTGGGGAGAAGAAAAACATGGTTTTTGATAAAACAAAATAAAAAATTCTTTCCAGTAGCATTTTTTCATTCTTTCCAGTAGAATTTTTTATTTTATATTGTTTTGACTATGGCAGACCAACACGGCTACCCACCTGTAAATGGTTTTTGATATTTCAAGGGCCCCCTGGTATAACTACACTATAGTACCAGTGTTTCATTAAGAATAAAACCAGTTAAAGTGCATAGTGATCCATTTTTGCCTTTGCCAGGTATGGGATTTAAAGTTTGAATTTCCAATTTGCCAACTTGGGGAATGAAATTGGGGGGGGGGATTAATTGTGCAAAATATATTTTGTGTGCAGTAATGGATGCCACTGATTAACAATTTTGATACCAATCCATTTCCCATGCCATATCCTGTGCCTTTGACAAGGTGTGGGTTGGTTGTGATTTATTCAGTGTCTCTTCTCATAATTCCTTGATAGCAACATACTTTTGATGATGTCAATGGTGCTGAGTGTAATCCAGTGATTGAATATGATACATAGGCTGCATGAAGCCAATCTCTCCTTTGCCCTTTTCATACCTCTTCTGGTTGTGAGAGACAAGGAGGGAGGAAAGCTTATCGAAACAGGAGGGTGAGGCATCTGTGACTCAGCCAGCCTGACTCATCTCTTCCTTGTGGCCTCCCCCCCCCCCCCCGCTTCAGCTTCTGCCTCTGATTCTGGACTCCTCTCTGCCACAGATTCTCCCAGCTCACTTAGCTCTGTTACCTCTTCAGCTTCTGACACCATGTCTTCTCAATCTTCTCCCTCCAACCACTCATTGTTGCCCCACCACCAGTCTGTGGGCTCTGAGCCTTCCTCCCTTGATGGGTCCCCAGGAGGGTCCTCCCACCATTCCTCTGCATCCAAACAGTCCGTGATATCTGGATGGAGGACAGAGAAGTGTGTGTGTGTGGAAACTATCCTACTATACAAAAGTAACACTTACATTTATTGCTCTGTCCACTTTTGCCCCTGGTCTTGCCCACCACTGGTATGTGGCCTCAGGTTGCCCGAAATGGAATGTGGCCCTTGAGATGAAAAATATTCCCCACCCCTGGCCTGATGGGATCTTACAGTCTGCTATGCCAGCCAGCATAGCTCCAGCTCAGCCTGGCAATGCCAGAGAAACATACAATCATAGAATTGTAGAGTTGGAAGGGACCTCGAGGGTCATCTAGTCCAATGCCCTGCAATGCAGGAATCTCAACTAAAGCATTCATGACAGGTGGCCACCCAACTTCTGCTTAAAAACCTTCAATGAAGGAGAGTCCACCACTTCCTGAGGGAATCTGTTCTCCTGTCTAACAGATCATATTGGTTGCCCTCCTCTGTACACGTTCCAGCTTGTCAATACACAGAGTACAATACACAGTTCTCCAGATGACATAATAGTTCGCAGGCCCTTAATGAGGATTGTGTCACACAATCCTAAATGCTTAAAGGGCAGTTCTGAAGCTCCTGGGAATTGGCGTCAATGGTATTTCATGCCACACCCTTGTTGTGTCAGGCTACTGATGCTTTTCACAGGTCTCTATAAATATGTCTTAGTCCTGTCAATGTTCAGGTAAAACTGAGGTCACAGACCTTTTGAGCTCTAAGACTGTATTTCTAATTTTGTGCATTTAACCTAAATAGTGGCTAGAAATGCTTTCTTCTTCTTCTTCTTCTTCTTCTTCTGACTTGAAGATGAGATGTGTGTTGTTTTTTTAAAGAAGGAAGACAGCATCTCCGTTTGTGTAATGAATTTTTATTTTGTATGTGCTCGTATAATCTGATAAGCATATTTTATAAATCAAAAAGTGAGGCATACAATTGTGTATAGTGCAGTCAAAGAGAATGTGTTATGAAAGCTTACACTTAACGGTATCTAATTCAAAGACCAAAATCCCACAGCTTACCACAGGAAATAGGAAATGAAAGGGATAATACTAACGCAGACAGATTTAAAAGTCCAGCACTTTCTTCCTTGTCCCTGAAAAAGTGTTTATTGCAGCACAATTTCAAGGTAAAAGCAATGGGCTAAATTTATCCTTAGCATTGTTGTCAATGGGGTGACACCTTGCATGAATATGGCCCATATTTGCTGCAATCAATTTTTGTTGCCTTGTCACAGCAACTCTGATCTAATGCGTCGAAAGCATAATTCTTACATGCCACTGCATTGATTAATGGTCTAGAAGACTCATGGGTGTGTCTGTCTCACTCACTCACTCACCCCATCATTTATCTAGCTCCCCAATATCTTAGGATACTTTACCCCATGAAGCTGCACCCTCAACAGTCACAGTCCAACAAAGACATGGCCTTGGTTGGCATCCATGTGTCTCAGGAGACAGTGGAAGAGTGTGCCTTTGGGGGTGAAGTCAAACTGTAGGAGAGTTATAGTGCCTGCTGTGGCTGCAGAGACATGCTTTATTGCAGGTGGGGCAGATGAAGGTGTCCGGATTTGCTGCTACAGATGCACAATGGCATTTCTTCCTTCTGCAGTCCTCCCAGCGATCATTCCTTCTCTGGTCCTTGCTGTGGATACACGGCTTGTCTGTCTCCAGGCGCTGCAGCCGTCTGCAAGGAATTCCCACACTGCAAGGTTAATCTTCCCAGCCTTCACGTCACATTTGCAGACATCTTTGTAACACAGAGCTGGTCTGCCAACAAACCTGGTGCCTGAAGTCAGCTCCCTGTACAGCACATCCTTGGGGATCCTGTCAATTAATGGATTGTGTGTCCATTGTGCATTTGAGTCCACTCTTATTTCACACCATGCAGCAGTATTATATTGCTTTAACAGTCATGGGGGTACTGACCTCACAGAGCTACATTTCCCAGCATTCTCCACAACTGTTAAAGTGGTATGATAACGTTTCAAATGATGTGAGTGTGATCACAAATTCCCATTGTTCAGAGCAGATATGGCTAAGCAATGGCCCACATGTCCAATCCGGTCTCCCAAGCTATTTTCTGCGGCTTCCCAAGAATTTGCAGCAAAACAGAAGAAATTCACAAACTGTACTGCCCTGAGACTTTGCAGTCCTTTCCTTTTCATTTCTTCCCCAGTAGCTTTCCCTTCCCAGAAAAGCACAAAAGTGCAAGGTGAAGGTGGAACTATGAGAAGCTGCAGACCTGCTGATTCCTCCTGTCTTATGATGCACCCGGAAACAACACATTCTCTCCCACCCCCTTGCCCTTATTTCTTCATCCATTCTTACTATGATTGCTAAGAGCAAGAAGCCCTATTGCTGCTGGAATAGGTTTTATTTGCATGCCGTTAGTGGAGAAAGCCTTGCAAGACACCACACCACTCAGGAGAGATAGTACGAGCAAGTAGTTCATCTGAGCTCCTTGATGAGCCTGTTGGACCTCTGAGCTGCTCCCTGGCTGGAAAGGTCCAACACATTTGCCAAGCAGCTTGATGATCAAGGACTGGAAGACAAAGAAAGCTACACATGCATCTGTGTGTGTATGTGTACGCATGCATGTGGTGTTTGCATGCATCTGTGTTCATTTGTGTTTCTCTCTGAGTGTGTGCTCCCTCCGCATTCCTCCCACACCTGCCACTCTGCTGTTTCTGTTTTGAAGTTGCCTGTCAACAGTTAGCACCTAGGGTTGCCACCTGTCCTGTATAATGCAGGATTGTCCTGTCTTTCAGTGTAAAATGCTATGTCCTGCATTGATACAGTTTTGTCCTGTATTTCAGGTCCTCTCTCTCCCGTCCAAACAAATTAAGGATCCTCCAAGTGCATGTGTTGGGTTAGCTAAGCACAGATAGGTCTCTCTCTCTCTCTCTCTCTCTCTCTCTCTCTCTCTCTCTCTCTCTCTGTGTGTGTGTGTGTGTGTGTGTGACAAATTCCAGAGGGGGTATCCTGTTAGGCTGCAATAGATTGTAATGGTTTGCTTTGAAATAACTTCAGCACCAGATAATAATAGGCTAAAAACATCTTCCACCATTCGCACCACCCCACACCGCCCCGTCCTGTATTTTGCCAGAACAAAGGTAGCAACCCTATTAGCACCTGAACAGTGCAGGCACACAGGTCACCTGAACACTGTCTTTCCTATAATAGTGACAGTGGTTACCATGGGCAGAGGCAGTAATGCTTCTGAATACTAGTTGCTGGAAACTGCAGAGACAGTTCTTTTGTGTTCAGGTCCTGCTTGCAGGTTTCTGGCAGTCAGTTTATGTGAGAACAGGATGCTGGACTAGATGAGTCATTGGCCTGATCCAGCAGGGTCTTCTTATGTTTAGTGAATTGTATATCTATTCAAATTACATATATTGTATTCTTTCCCTATTGTGCCAATTTAATGCAAGTCTGTGCCCTGGCTTGTTTTCTTTGTTTGGTCATACACAAGTCCTCCTGTCCCCCATCCCATTAGAAGAACCAAGAGCAGATGAGTAGCCACCCCACAATTTGACTCTCACATTTCCTTGCCAGAGCTACAAATGGTTTATTTAAAAACACATTAGACTGCCAGTGACAGGTAGCAACAGCAGCAGCTAAGCAGGATACACATGAAGTGCACCCCTGTTGCTAATGAGGTAAAATCCGATTCCTATCAGTCCTGTAAGCATTCAGAAACCTTTCCCTCCCATATTGCTATATAAATAAAAGTCAACGAGATGTGACACACACACTCCTTTTTGCAGACGGGTAAACCAAAAATATCAGCGATTCAAGAGACACTTTGAGAAATGTGTGGACTGAGCAGTAATAAATGCGTATGTTTTCATCTCCTCATTCCAAAAAGAGGAAGGGATCGCTCTTTTAACAGCCATCTTGAATTCATTGCAGCTGGAATAGGCAGTGGTGAATAAGCCATTAAGGCAGGTACAGGGGAGTTGGTGTTTGTGATGTTTCTGCCAAATATGTTTTCTGCCTTTAACTGAGCTATGTATTTTATTTTTTCTGTGCCTTTTTTCTGCTGACAATTAGAGAGGTGGTTGTTGTTGTTTTTTAACTACATTCCTGCCCCAAAAAGATTGAAGGTGGGGAGAGGTACCTAAATCTCTTCAGAACTCATTGAAAATATACTGTTATAAGATTGTGGGTGTTAGGCTTCTCCTAAAATCCTGGGTTCAGTGAACATTCAAATTTTATTAAGGCTTGTATGTTGAAACTGGGTAAGCAGACAGAGTGTGTATTTAAGCCTTGAGCTAGACCTTGCTAATCCTTTAATTAAGCCAAGTGTCAAAAGACAGTTAAACCAAGTGTCAAAAGCAAGTTAAGCCAGGACTAGTCTCCTGCCGTGAAGTGTTAGCCTGGGGTAATGATCCATTAGCATGACAAAGGATCAATGGCAGTGTTTTGAGGTGAGAGTTTCGAATGGCAGTTAGGAGTTAAGCAACAGAGTTAGGAAGCAGTGGGCTGAAGAGAGAGCTAGAGAGCAATGTTTGAAAACAGTGGTTGGGGTCTGCTTAAGTCCAAGGCTGCTGTGGCAATGGAAGAAGCCAGAACCTCTTGGGGTATGAATGCTGTGACCTCTCAATTGGAGGCTCAGGTTGTATATATGTGTACATAAGCCATATATCATAGAGACACAACAGTCTCCACTGTGCCTCATTTCCAAAAGGAAACATGAACCCCAGGTTGTGTGGTGAGGCCCCGGGCCCTGGAGTTCTCTTAGATAATAAACACATGGACACAAAAGGAGGACACTCCCCGGCCACACCGCAGTTTAAACAGCAAGAGGCCACGCCATGGCTGTTCTGATTGGTCAGCCAGGAGCATGACGCGGCCAGGAGTCCCGATGACGAGGTGGCATCCCTCCACCCTCCAGCCAGGTCAATGGGAGGTTCCGGGTGCCCTCCCGCAACACCACCCACCAGGGAAGGTGAGTGGACTAAGTGCTTGGAACCCTTGGAATCTTGCACTGCTATGGCGATTAGGGTGGCATGAAACAATACTATCACATATCATAGTTTGGTAATTATTTCTCTTAAACAGCCTATCCCACAACAGAAGGACTTGGACTGATTAAGAAAGGAATGAATGCTGCAAATAGTTGTTCGGGTTTGAGTGTGTGAAGTGAATGTCTAATGAAAGACATTGTGTAGAAGACATAACCTAATCCAGAATCAGAAACAGTGATCTAATCCCGTCTCAGAGGGGTCATCTGCTTTCAGCCTCTGACGCCAATTGTGATCAGTCTTCTGTAAATAAAAGAGTAAGATCCCAACATCCCATACCACCCTCCCAACATTCTGACACACTTCATTGTGGCCAAAAACAACAACTACCACCACCTGTAGACAGGAAAAGGCTTCATTCTCAGGGACTACAGTCATTAGGGGCAAGGAAACATGTTTGCCCCTCACCGCTCCATATACGTTGTTTATTTATTATTTAAAATATTTATACACTGGCTTTCTATCCCCCAAAAATCTTAAATTAATTTACATAATAAAATTGGGCAACAGTTAAACTGTCCTTAGACCTAGTGTATTTGGACTCTCAAAAAGCTTTCAGCGAAGTATCTCACCAAAGATTCCTGTCGGAATATGCTTAACAGTTATCCATAAGAAGAGAGATCCTCAATGGAGAGCTGAATAGCCTGGTACACATCCTTCATCATTCCTGTAGTGAATATTATGTATGTGTGATGCGTTCATGCGAATAGCTGACCTGTAGGAATATCAGGTGACTTAATGTTGGAGGGCAGCTGACCTACTGGAGCATCTCATGACCTGGTCAGCTGACATATAGAAACATCATGTGTGTAAGTTTGGTGTGTGGTGTTGGTGGGGAGAGAGAGAGAGAGAGAAGTATTAAAAGCAGAAATGCATGCAAGAACATCTGACTAGGGAGGAATTCCAACTCTCCTTGCTGGGTGCAAGGTACCAGTGATGCTAAAAGGAGAATGCCTATGTTGAAACTGGACTCTTATTTTGAAACCTAGTATATACATCTGCTCAGGAAGGAGAAACATTTTTGTAAGTACAGATAAATCCTGGGAATGCTTCACAACATATTAACCTGATAGCCCCAAATTGAACATCATTGCACTTTATTTTGCTTTATGTTTTGTAGACTGGTAGTGAGAATATAGCGCATCATGTATTATTGTAGCAAACAAGTAATGTTGTCAAGGTGATATAATGGTGTCTGGTGACAACCTGTTAAATAATATTGTAGCAGAGTCCGATGCAGGTCAACTCAGCAGTAAGCCCCACTGAATTCAATGGGACTTACTTCCTGGTAAGGGGGCATAGGACAGCATCACTGGAAACCTTTTAAATGAGGGAATTTCCCCACCTACCTTAAAAACCCATGTTTACACCCATGTGCATATATATATATATATATATATATAGAGAGAGAGAGAGAGAGAGAGAAAGAGAGAGAGAGGGAGAGGGAGAGATAATTTCCATTATTTTGTTTCCAATAAAATATTAGCTACCAAGTACTGTATGAAGCTTTTTTCAGATCTTCAGCATTGTCATAGGTACTTTCTAGCAGTACGCTATGGAAATACAATGCATGTGTGTATTGACATGCACGGTAAAAATAATTGTTCACGCTATCTGTAAAGATTATTGTCTTTGAGAGAAAGACATTTATAACAGTAAATTATTAAACCCAGAGGATTCACTACAAGGAGAAGAAATTGACTTCTCAGCTGCCTTTTAAAGGAGCCAATTAATTGTAGTTAAAAAACAAAATAATAAATGCCATTAAGAACTACTTTGATCTAAATTACAGTCTTGAAGTAACAAAAGACGTAACTGAAGAAACAGATAAAATGGTTCTCTCTTCAGAGCTGTTTTATTATGTGTGCACCAAAGGGAGAAAGGCAGTGCCAACCAAAGGAAAAACATTAGCAGTGTAGTCAAACTAGGTGTGAATCTGGCTCAGATATTGAAAACTAATAATTATAAGGAGCATTTTTTATATTTATCGCTAAAATGTTATGTCTGTATTAGGAATAACTGTGCGGGATGACACTCTGAGTCCTACTGAAGTCAAACTAGGCATGAGACACGTTTCACATAATTTGCTTTTTCTTTAATAAATGATCAGTAAAAGTGGAGGGGGAGCCTGTGCCCTTGATGGGGGCCAACGTAATCATGCCCTAGGTTACAATCACGTAACAAAATAAATTAAGTCAAAATTACAAACCAAAAACGACATTTTCAATTGGTGCCTTAAATAAAACAAAGATGGCGCCTTGATAAATGTATCTGGTGAGGAAATTCTACTGCCTGTTCTAAGGCCCCGTTCTTGATAGACACCCCCCTCACTTCAGAAGGTGAAAGCACCCGGATATGGGCCTTGATTGAAAAGCATAAAACTTGGCCAAGTTTATATGGGAGTAGGCAGTGTTTAGATTAAGGTTGCCAGGTTTTTTTTCCCCAAGGAATCCGGGGACCCTTTTCAGCTTCAATGGATTTTGTGTGGGGACTAATTTGCAAATTCGGGGGCTGTCCCCGGGAAACGGGGGTGTCTTGTAACCTTAATTTAGATATCTAGTAGCAATCCTAACTCTGTCCAGTGGGAATAACTCAAGGATAATCATTTAAACTATTAGACCAGAGATTCCCAAACTTATTTGCCCTACTGCCCCCTTTTCAGCACCCCTACCCCCGGAAATCTACCTTTTTTAAGCGAACAGAAAGTTGCAGGGTATTTGTATTTCTACCTGCGTCCTGCAACATAGTAAAGAAAGATGCTGTTGTAAATAAGACACCTTGAAGCTTTTAATTATAAAAATTATTTCTTAAAATAAAACTCATGGGGCGGACCATAGTGTAGCCTGCTGCCTCAGGCCGATACGCCCCAGGAGCAGAGCCGGTGCTGCAGCCCGCCTGCCATCGGCCAAACAGGCAGGCAAGCTGCGATCCACTTCTTGGGCCTGAATGAAGCAAAAAAGGGTTCGCCCAAGCCAGGGAAAACCCCTTGCCTCCAGCATGACTGCCAGTTTGAGGGGAGGCGTCACCACCCCACAACAGCGCCTGACCTGGCAGTAAGCATCATTATACAACAGATGAAATGTGCATGAATGGTTTTTCATAATTTTATTCTCTTCTTTGTGCTTCCACCACCCCCTTACTTTTATTCAACACCCCCCCCCAATTGTTCTCAAGGTTACTACCACCCCCTGGATCTTTCCAGCGCCCCCTGCAAATATTTGATTTTTAATAACTATACTACAGCTATTTTGCTCTATACTATCTACATAGACCTGTGCATCTTTCATATTTTAGTGGGCATCCTTGCTTTCTAAGGAAGTTATATATCATTCTTAGTACTTCTAATCACAAAGCATAACATAACGAGAAACATGCAAATATGGGGACTATTCGTTCATAGCCCAAGTTTCTAATATACATTTAAATTGTGCTATTAAATAAGCATATTAACTTCACAGTTTCTGTTTTACACTTTTATTTTTAATTAAACCACTAGCAGCCGCTTTTTATTTCACATTGTGGTCCGCTCCAAACAGGCTGCAGATTCTGAAGTATCATTCAAATGCCTGTACAGGATGAAAGTCTTTCGTGCTATTCCATACAGTGAGAAACCAAAACGGTAAATAATGTGCAGTATCATTTTTGACTGACTTGTCTTTGAAATGGATGCAATCTACGTAAGCTGTTTTGCGGGTGCAAGGTTTTGAACCGCAACACTAAATCATTCCATAGATTAGTCTGCTAATGTCGAAAATGATTATAAACATCTCAGTTCATCATATTAATGAGTTATAGTCAATGGGAAAGGACAAAAATCCATAACTTTTCCACAAACTTAGTTAAACGTCAAGGTTTTTAAAGGCCTAGTTAGCAAGTATATTAGATGAGATATGTCAGTTTCCCAATTTACGACTCTGACTTGTCTCTTGTGATTCCTTATAGCCTCTAGCCATTCTCCTCTTACCTGAGGCATTCTCTGGCAAAAACCTGATGCTTCCAGTCATTCTGCATTCTTGTGTTCCTTCAAAAATAATTGGACAGGCAGCTCTCCATAAACAATCATCATTAGTCATATAAGGTACACAGATAAGGACACCACAAATAAGTTGCCAGAGAATATATTCAGCTAAATAATAATAATTTGGCCAGCAAATGAAAAAAAATATGTGATTGACAGAGATTTAATGCACTTAACACTTTTCTAGGAGGCTGTTAGAATTGCGGTCGTTCCTTGATGCTCAGAGAGTCCTGCTCCCTGAAAAGTGACACTGACATTGACCATTGAGATGGTTGCTGTTCAATAACATCTTCACTCCCCAGACTGTATGATTAAAGTCATTATGGGAACTGTCAGCAAGGAGGAAAAATGGAAAATGTCATAAAAAGCAACTGACAGAAAAGATTTTTTGTTAAAAAAATTAAATGTTCAACTCAATTAAAGCATCTGATTTTAATTTCCTCATGCCAAACTGGAATAAAAGTTAAAATAAAATAAAAATTCAATACTGTTAGCCTAAGTCCTCCACATAATTGCTCATGCCTAAGTTTTGTTTGCTGCTAAATTCTTCATTAATACTGGAAATCAAGTAACAATTTGACCTATAACCTATAGAACAACTTGGATTTTAGCCAGTTTCACCTCATCAACCTATTGGGTTCAATTGGATTTATATTTTACCATTTAAAAAAAAAATCATCACAGCTGTATTTTCTTTAAAAAATGCTATATGGAATTCAAAATTTCAAAACCTTTTTGTTTAAATTGACATGTATCATATCATATATGACTCAACATCAATAATTCTTTCCAAGCATTATATTAATGTATATACTAAAAAAGGAAATACTAAATATGATTGTACCAGTTCTTAAGAAAAATGTGTATTTCATTAGCATGAATATCTCTGTTTAAAATAATATTAACTGTGCAAACCTAGAGTACAATCTTATACACACTTTCCTGGAAGTACCGGTAAGTACCCTTAGAACAATGGAGCCTATTTCTACTCATCAATAATTTTTTATTAGTTTTCACATGCACACATTCTTGACATAAATTAAAGTTACATCTTATTTTTGCTTCTTAAATTGTTCACCAATAAATTTTAAACTAGTTATCTTTCCTAAAAAAATTGACTTCCACTCTTCTTTCTTCTGTTTTCCCCCCTCTAAACACTCTTGACTTGCGCAGTTTTAACATTCCTTGCGCAGTTTTAACATTTAAAATGGAGCCTATTTCTAAGTAGATATTACATTGTTACAGAGAGATCCATATTTGCTTAAAGTAACATATGCACAATAACAAAAATATGATTTGGTTCTGTTCATAGTACTACATATTTAGTTTATCATAGAGCTGGACATTGCAGATGGGAGTGTATATTACTATGCATGCACCATACATTATAAAGGTGCATAGTATTGAATTGAATTTCAGTATTTACTATCATTATAGTCACATTGATGCACCAGAGTGGGCTTTAATGTGTCCCTCTGTCAACTCATGAATACATGACTTGCACACTGCTCTAAGATTTGTTTTCACCTTTACTTTGTCAGTGTAGCCTCCTGACCCTTTTTCTCTGTTAGGTTTTGAAATGCTTTGTACCAATCAAGAATGACCTAGTGTAGAGGGCAGTGTTGTTGTTTGTTTCTAACCCTACAGTTGCCTTGTATTTATTTTTCTCTCCTCTATGCCTATGCCCAGGTTTTGACATTAGGTACATTGTGTTTGATATTTTCAGCATTAAAAACCACTTCAGGCTTTGGTTCCACTTTACACCCAGTCAGAAGGATCAGAAAAAGCTCAAGTCACACAGTGAGAAACTTTATTCACTGAATGAGACATTATTCATTCCACTAGACTACAAATCAAAGAGTATCTCTTAGGCTGCTTAAAAATTCATTTTAAAATCTGATCCTGATTGTACTTTTATGGTAATTTCATACCATCAATCATCCTTTTACCTTTAGTCTCTAGGTCCACTGCTTTCCCCATAGATCTCATTCACTCTACCTCATTATAATTCTTTAGGTGAAAAAACAGAGTAAGAAACCTTAACAGAAAATGAGAGAAAGATGTAAATTTCTTGAGAAAAGTCAGGTTCACTAAGAAGCATGGCTAATGATATGTTCTGATCTAGTTTTTTTAAAAATAAAAAGAAGAGGAGGGGTAGAGGAAAGGACAGAATCGAAGTGGAAAACATGTTTCCCATGCAAATAACTTATTTGTACATTGCACTACACCTCAGTCACATCATTTATACTACTAAGCTGCCAAAATATTACATGCAGGTAAGTTGGAAGGAAAGGAAATCCAACTGACCCACAAATATTTCTGGTGTTTCCCTGCTACTTTTTCTAGTTTTGAACTTCTTAGAATTCTCTCATTTTCCTCCTTCTCCAATCTGCTTCACCTTTCTTAACTCCATTGATTAGAAACATATACTACATGAAGACTGCTGTCAGTGTGACTAACATCTGTGTAGCTGTGAATAGGATAGCTGCCTCAGTTTACCATAAAATCAGGTGTGTAGCTTGTCTTAACAGCTTGTTAAATTCTTAACTACAGAAAAGCAAGATATAGTTGGTGCAGATTTGTAAAACCTAATGGAACTGTAAGGCTGTAAGCCACACGCACACATACTTGGGAGAAAATCCCATTGAACTCAATGGGATTCCCTTCCAATGAGACATGTGTGAAATTGCACTGAGTGTACAATAAAGATCTAACCAAAGATTATCATAACAGAGCATTTTTGCAACAAATTGTTTTTGTAAGTTTGGAGTCAAATTGTAAAACAAAAGCATGCTTCACAGATCATTACATTTGGCAAGATTAATTACATTTGGGAAGACCCTTGTGGTCTCTTCCAACTCTATGATTCTATGAATTCATTTCATCTTGTGCACCCAATATGCTGAATCCAATGAATGGGAAGAATTATTAATCTCCTGGGGGAAAGTATCAACCCCCCCCCCCCCGCAACTCAGTTGGGTAATCTGTATTTCATTTCCTAATGCCTTTAACAAAATGTAGCCATAAACCACTGCATACCTAGTAATAGGCATAATCCCACCGAAATAGGCTCTTACCAGCACTTAGTGACCAGTTTCTTATTTAATAGCCTAAGGGGGTGAGGCTTTAAAAAGACTCTATGCAATGTTTCCTCTCAGGCAATTTAAATGGATGCATTAAGCGGCATTTCTTCAGGGTTTCCCCCCCCCCCCCAATGTCTCTAACCTTAACAAAATTCTAGTCTGAGGAAGGTTAAATAAATCAGCCATGATTTTTATCTATTTATAATTAAAAAGTATTGGGGGCGGGGAGCTGAAAAGGGTGCTGTTATCCAGATAATTTAGGCTTAACCCATTTATCCCACTGATACATATTCTTTGCTCAAAAACCTTAAGTACCTTGACTTAACTATTGGTGAATAACTATCAGGGTTGCATTGTTCTAATTAAGCAAACCAGCTTCATTTGAAAGAATTTCAGACACATCACTGCAGATTATAATTTGTGGTTATCAAAAACAGAAAAGAACACCCATAATTTTATAGTTAAATGTTATAATTCTATAATTCTACATTTAATAAAAATGTAAAGAAAATACCATGTTTCAGACCATAGTTCAAGCAGATCATAGGAACACAGTAAAAGAAAATCAACCCTTTCCTACAAAATAATTTGATTTTGCTGACCTTTGAAGCCCTAAACAGCCTTGATCCTGTATACCCAAAGGAGCGTCTCCACTCCATTGCTCAGGTAAGGTCCAGCTCCGAGGGCCTTCTGGCAGTTACCTCCCTGCAAGAAGGGAAGTTACAAGAAACTAGGCATAGGGCCTTCTCATTGGCACCCACCCTGTGGAACACCCTCCCAACAGTTGTCAAGGAGATAAACAATATATGACTTTTAGAAGACACCTGAAGGCAACCCTTCAATGTTTCATGTTTTAGTGTATTTTGCTGGAAGCCACCAGTGTGGCTGGGGCAACCCAGGCAGATGAGCAGCATATAAATAATAAAAACATCATCATCATCATCATTAATCAGTGTTATCCATGAGAATAAATGAGTTTTCATTTGCAGATCTCTGCACCCATACATGCAAAGGGGACAATTGCCACATACAATGACATAGCATATAACAGAGCTCTCAACTCTGACAGGCCAGTTGCCTTTTCAGCCAGAGTAAGGAGAAAGTAGGTATCAGATTAGACTAGATGCCTCTGGACTACCAAAAAGGTGTTACCAAAAAGTTATCAGCACTCGGATCAATCCCTACCAGAGAGGAGAAACAAATATTACAGGAGCCGAACAGAATGTGAACAGCCTCCCACTTTCTTAGGAAAATATTTTGGATATGTGCAGCAAACTACTTTTGCTCCAGATTGCTTTTATAATTCACACCTACTGCATACTGTTGAGATTTCAACCAATATATTAACTTTAGCAAGGTGGTAAAATAAATAAAATTAATAAATGGAAAATATTCACAGACTAGGAAGATTATATCATTTTATCTAACATACTGGATATAAATACTGTATTGGACTGTAAGTATTCACTGAAGAAGAAATTAATCAGAAACATTAACCTGACTATGCTAGAAAAATCAAGTGGCTTACTGGCATAAGGCTGAATATTCTGAACTCCACACTGAAATGCACTCACCCATTGGTACAATAATGATAAAATACTGGACATTTGCACAACAGGGTGATAGATTTGACCTATAAACACCTGAGAAGGCCACCTCCTTTTCTTTGTGCAATCACAACTGTTAAGATTACTTCCATGTTGCCAAATTAAATCAGCAAGGTGGACACAGAGGGAGGCTTTCTTAGTCGCTGACATTCAATGGGCCACCTAGAGTGATTGGCAGGAGTGCTCATACAACAGTGATGCGGAAGGCAGTACAAATAAGACGATGATATTATATACACACTGTACAGTTATACTGTAGAAGCAAAGGGGATGAATTATGGTCTGTGAAATCCCTCTAAATAAGTACCGGTAAGTGAAATGAAAGGCAACTCTGTGAAATTAAAATCTCACTTAACATTCAAACTCGGTCTTAAAATGCAGTCTTACATAGATTTGCACATTGAACTCGGTGGAGCTTACTTCTGAGTAGACATGTATAAGATTGCACTGTAAATGACCTTCCTTATTTATTACATTTATATACCTCCTTTTTCCTCCAAGGAGCTCAAGGTAGTACACATGGTTCTCCCCTCCCAATTTTATCATCACAGCAACCCTCTGAGGTATGTTTGGCCCAAAGTCACCCAGTGAACTTTACAGCTGAGTAGGACAGATCCTGAAGCTGAAGCTCCAATACTTTGGCCACCTCATGAGAAGAATAGACTCCCTGGAAAAGACCCTGATGTTGGCAAAGATGGAGGGCACAAGGAGAAGGGGATGACAGAGGATGAGATGGTTGGACAGTGTTCTCGAAGCTACCAACATGAGTCTGACCAAACTGTGGGAGGCAGTGGAAGACAGGAGTGCCTGGCATGCTCTGGTCCATAGGATCAGGAAGAGTTGGACACAACTAAACGACTAAACAACAAAAAGGATTTGAACCCTCGTCTCCCAGGCCATAGTACAACACTCTAACTATAACACCACACTGTCTCACAGGCTCATCTGCGACATGGGAATAAAAGCAACAAAACTATCCTGAAAAGTGGTTGTAAGGACTATGACAAAATGCCTCTTCGGTGCTTTAAACGCTTAAAAAAAACATTTTCCATCATACACTTAATCATATTTAATCATAAGAAGGCTTCGATACCAATCCCCTGTAAGTTCAGAAGATGAGTTTTATGAATCTATGTGTAGAGCCACGGTTTGGAGTTGAAATTGCCTAACAAGGAGTGAGCCACTTGGCATTATCAATTCTCTGTGAGATTCTTCTGTGTAACAGAGAAGCCGTACAAAGGAGAATAAATAGGAAGACCCACCTGAATTAGTTCATGCTAAGCATTAGGAACACAAGCATTATGTGTCTGAAAGCAAGTGACTTTGGGCACAGAAACATCCCAGATGAAAATACAAAACACAGGTAAGAGAAAAAATCAGAAAGCGTGCTTGAGGCAAAGAGACAGAGAAGATCAAGGGTGAGCAAGATGGGAATGGTTTTCTTTAGTGTAGCCTGAGATGGATTTTCTGCAAGTAGAACAGCCTCTGCATGCATACTTGGGTCACCCATTAAAAATGTCCAGGATGTATTTTCAAGTTTAAAAAATATTATTTATTACATTACTATACCACCCTTCATCCAAGGATCACAAGGCAGTTTACAATATAGAAACATAAACTGCATAACATAGTAACAAACAAAAACAATCACACATACCTACACACACACACAGAGAGAGAGAGAGAGAGAGAGAGAGAAAGAGAGAGTTTTAAAGGCCCTCAATTGTTTAATTAGCCAAAGGCATGGTAGAAGAGGAATGTTTTTGCCTGGCACCTAAAGATATGTAACAAAGGGAGCCTCCCTGGGGAGAGTATTACACAAATGGGGAGCCACCACCAAAAAGGCCTGTTCTCATGTTGCCATCCTCTTGCAGAGAAGGCACACAAAGAATGGGCTCAGGTGATGATCATAGGGTCCAGGTCAGTTCATATGGGAAGGGGTGGTCCTTGAAGTATTGCGGTCCTGAGCCATTTAAGGGTTTACCAGTTCTTTGAATTGGGCCCAGAAACTAATTGGCAGCCAGTGCAGTTGGGCCAGGATTGGCGTTATATGATCAAACCGTCTTGCCCAGGTTAGCAACCTGGCCACTGAATTCTGCACCAAAGGCCTGTTTGGGAGAATGAGCAGTGCACAACCACTAGGTTTGCACAGCCAAATTAAGCAGTATTTAATGTGCATAGAACCTGAACACTAGAAAAGTGTTCAGTCTGCATTTGGTCTCATACACCTGGCAATATTATTTTAACTAAATCACTTGACTTGAAGCCTGCTTTCTGCCTTTGAGCACTCATTCTATGTCAGAAAACATCACATGAAAATGATTGGTTTTAATTATATGGACAAAACTACAAATCAATTCTATTAAAAATATGATATCAGAATGCTTGCTACATAAGTCGTAATAGTTCGGGGAAAGATGGATTTGCTACGAGACTCCAAAAGTAGCTTCACAGCACACATGTCTTTCTCTGAGACCGATAATATATTAATCACCCCCACACTATGTTTTCAGATGCAGGAATGACTCTCAGGCGCACTCCCGTGTCATTAAATCGTAATGTGCAAAGCACTCCTGAGCTGCAAAGTTAGGCTAGTATCACGAGTGTTGAAACTTTATTCTTACTATGATCAGGATGCTTATTTTTATTTTGCTGCCAAAGACAGAAATGAAGATTGTGTGACGTGAAGATGTGGCATTGGTAGTTTCGTTCACATTGTGGCTTAGTCAGTGTGTAGCCTTGTGTAACTATGAGTGTACCGCAAAGAGAATTTACTTGGTTTCACTACTCATCGAGTGCACCTTAGTGGTGTGTGTGCCTAATTTTGCCAGTAATTGCCAAAACAAATTTTATTCTTTATTTATCCTTCCCTTCCCCTATCCACCCCACATCATTCTCATCTCCAACGATCTTTCCACTTGTATTTCTGCTTCCCAATGTTTTATTTACATTGTATCACGGAGCACTCGAAGGGACCTTATGTTTCATGACTAGCCCCCTTTTCAAAGCTCCAGGCTCAAACAGAATAACTTAGTATTAGATGACCTTTTGCACTGATTTTTCAGTCAAAGCTTAGGCTAGAGACTGCCAAAAGCAGTCTGTGTATCAGAGCTCTTCTCATTATGTAGTACAGTTTCTGCAGTGCAGAAGGTGGTATTCAGAAACATAACCTCTGGTTTTCATTTAACAGTGATAAGGAGGAAATCGAAGGATTATTTAGTTGTAGTTATCCGAAAGATATGCATTGTCATTGTCCGAAAGATATGCATTGTCATTGAGGGAAAGCTTGCTCAGATTGTGTGTACAGTTTAAGTGTACACAACCTAACAGACATTGGCAGAAATTCCTGAATGAACAGGTGCTGTATCGCACATCATACAGTTTTATAAAAAGCTGACAAAAGCCTAAGCTTATATATCTGGGACTAAGCACCATTGATCCTATTTCTCAGGATACATGCAGAGAGGAATGCACTTCTAACTAGAGCAAAGTGGTTCTTTATTGGCTTACTGTGCAGCCTGATCCTATGCATGAATACTCAGAAAAAGTCCTCACGTATTCCATCTGGAGTCCTGTGCCCTGTTGACTTAGCTAAGTGCCACTGAGCACAGTGGGGCTTACTTTTTAGTAAGCATACATTGAATTGGGTGCACACCATGCAACTATTTTTAAAGGGAAAGGCCCCATTATAACTGACAGAATCGTGTACCTTTGAAACGACGTCTGTATTTGGTAACATAAATAGCAGCTGAAGGGATATTTCAGCTGTTTTGGGACAATGGGGAGGGTGGGTGAGAATGAAAAGTTTTGACTCTTTCTCTCCCTGCCTCAATCCTGATTAAAAATGGTCTCTCAGAAGCTCCTGTTTTCATTTCAAGGGAAGCTTCCATTGGTGCTGAATGGTAGAAGACTTGGGGCAGACAAGAGGGAGTTACTTATTCACACAGCATGTGGGTAAACACAGAATTCACTGCTAGAAGATTTAACAATGTCCACCAACTTAGGCTACTAGTCATGAAAGCCACATGCTGCCTCCAGCATAAGGGGCAGCATGCCTCTGATTACTGGGGGACAACGGTGAGAGAGAGAGAGAGCGCTATTGTTCTCATGTCTTGTTTGACATGTGGTTAGTCACTGTGGGTGGGTCAGTGCTAGACTAGGAAGTGGGGGTTCTTTTATGTTTAGAGTAGGTGGTATGAGCATATGGCAGTTCCAAGGCCCCCAGTCCATTTCTGATCCCAATTCCAAGTGCTACTGCTGGTTTTGACATTTACAAGACCTTCACAGCTTGGGACCCGAGTATCTGAAGTATCTTGTGCTTCCACTTGCATCTACTTGGACCTTTTGGGTGCTGTCCCCTGTAGAGGTTTGGAGCTTTTAGAGTTAACAAGCTCCACCAGGTCGTCCCACCCACAAGGGGAAGAGCGTCACCGGATGCTCTGTGTAATGTGTAATGTGATACTTGTTTTCTGTATCCTTTCTTCTTTCGTTTTTGCCGGAGAAGGGAGAACGCAAAATGTCGAGCGTATCTCCCGGAATGATTTAATGCCTTGTAAATAAAGCTTCTAGATTAGAAAGAAGCCGGACTTTGTTTTCTGTAATTGCTGGCAATGCACACACACTGTCTGAGATGTGGTAGGAAGGCTATTGGGGCCTTCTCAGTTGTGACCTCCCCACAGTTATGGAATGCCCTCCCCAGAGAAGCTCACCTTCTCAAGCTCCTTGATATTTCGTCAGCAGAATAAGGTCTTTCTTTTTCTCCCTGTGCCTTTTAATCTGCTCCATCTAAAACTTAATCAGTTTTATCTTTGCTGCACAATTTTTATATACTTTATTGTTGACTTGCCCTGCTATGTTGTATGGATTTGCTTTATTCAATCTAATCAGGCAGTAGTTACCAGGGGTGGATAACCAAACCTATCCCCATCTAGGTAAGGACTATAGCTGATGTGTCAGCCTAAGCTGGTAAAAGGCTCTCTGTGCCATGGAGGTACCATGTGCCTCCAGTGATGGTGGATCAAAGAGCATGACCAGACTATATACCTGGTTCCTCGGGGCAAGGGTGGCTAACCTGTGGTCCTCCAGATGTTGTTGGACTCCAACTCCCATCAGCCCCAATTACCATGGCCAGCAGTCAGTCAAAATGAGAATTATAGTCCAACATCATCTGGAGGGCCACAGAACAGCTACTTTTGCTTTAGGAAGAATGTGAGCCACTCTAGAACTAGTTGAACATCACTCACTTGGGCAAAACACCCACCTGTCTCCATGTTGTCTGGACTGAGCTTCACTCTACTGGCCTTCATCCAGTTCATTAATACACCCAACCACAGATTTCTCACTGGTAAATCACAGATTACATGCCCATTTTTTGTATGTTTACAGGCTTACATCCCTCCCAACCATTGATTTCAACAGCCTGGTTTTCACACCAGGACTGTATGAATATGCAGGATCCTAGAGAGGAGCAGCCTCTTTACTGCTCTCTGATCTTTTTCATTCCCACAAGGCCTGGTTAGCAAGGAGAGAGCTTAACCACGACTGGATTTGGATGACACAGTAAGCCAAATCTGCTCCAGAACCTATTTGTGTCCCCTGTTCTTTGCTTGTGTGTTTGGAAATAAAACAGATATTGCAAGAGTCCAGTGCTCTGACATCCAAAGGAAACTAAATCCTGTGGCAATGTCCCTAAACTTCTCACCACTTGGGAAAGTGAGGAGTCTGTAATGCTATACACTGATTACTTGTAGAGATGGGGGGGGGAGACACTGATTCCCCTGTGAAGACAACAGAAAGGTACTATTAATTGTAATTGGGATGGCAGCTTTGTTCTTGGGGACATAAAACTAAACTGGTAAATCAAAGGAAAATATACTCTGACAATTTAAACAGAGAGCTCTGATGATCTCAGTGTAGCACTGCAACTTTCAGTTTCATGTTGAAGGCTTTGATACATGCCTACACTTGCTTTAAAAAATCATAATAATTTCAGAACAGGTCTGTGAGTGATCAGTAACCAGTCATGGGAGAATCCACATAACAGGAAGTTTAGAAAAGTGTGGACTGGAAGGGGAATGAGAAGAGTCTCTTCTTTTTCAAGAAAATTGCATTCTTTGTGCTTCTGACAGCATCACTAACACGGGGGGTGGGGGGAGTCTTCAAGACTTGTTTTCTATTGTTTGGGATGATGTATGGAGCCCAAAGAACATAGCTTCACATTTGTTAGACAGTGGTGAAATGATCAAAAACTTGTTTTGACTGGTAAACTGAGCACACATAGAAAGGAAGTTACAAAGCAAACACTTCAACACCAAGGTCTCACTTTTACAGTGTCTGTGCGTGGGGAGATGGTTATGTGCTTTTTGCACAAGGTAGAAAATACTTTTTTTATTCATATCTGTGAAGTAAAAGTATAGAATGTAAAGAACACTTTTGTAACTTCCTTGTACGGAATAGGAAATAAGCATGGAAATGCTTAAAAACACTGAGTTTGTGACAGATATAATATAGTGGGCCAAACTTGACAGTGTGTGTGTCCCTAAAAAGAATGCTTTGGGATTTTTGTGTGTGCACATTGACACATCGGGCCTTTTGGAAAGCAGGAGGCGTGTCACAAAATGGCCTCTGTGGTGGCATGGTTAATCACAAAATGGCAAGAAGGTAAAAGTTCGATCTAGCAAATTAAAAATGAATAATTGTGAATGAGCATGATTTTCACATGCAATTTCCCCTGCCCCAAACCACTATCAAATTAAAGTTTCAACAAGTGCAGCCGCCCTGGGCACTGGTCTGTAGGGGGCGCTACAACAATTCTGTGCAAGAAGCAGGGGCGCCAAATTTTAGCATCACACAGGATGCCACTGGGACCTGAGAGCCCCTCATCCGCCACTACTCCAACCTCCTTCCTTTGTCCACTCACTACTGATCTTGGAGACACTCCAATTTCAGAACAGTGTGAGACTCTCCCACACACAGTAGGAGATTCTATATCTTACACCAATGAATCCACTGTTAAGTTATGTGGGGGCGGGAGAGCCTCCATTTGAGAAAGGCCACAGTTAGTTCAAACTATCCTGAAACCGGAAGAGAAAGTTAACTTGCAAGCATCTAATTTGAAGTTTTGGCACTTTGACACTATGCTTCATGGCTGTACTTTGTACTTGCATGACACAGGGAAATCACTTCTAAATGTGTTCACATAGCATAGGCAATGCCAAGATCTACCTCTATCTAATTTGTTATTTATGAAACATGGGGGCACAAGGAATCCGAGAGCAATAAATAAATGTAATGCTAATACAGGAGAATGCTTACAGGGCAGCTTTGAGTTAGGGCTGTACACTGGAGCCCAGTGAAAGGAGAACCAGGCTGCTATGGGCCATCTAGGCATATAATAATGTAAAGCTGTCATCTGCTATGTTAATATAACCAAAGATGTGGCTGCAATCTTACGCGAAAAGAGGCAGTCACCAGCTGTTGTTCCTGAACAAACAGAGGAAAATAAAAACAGGGAACATTAGGACATGTGGTGACAAGATTGTATAAAATTAAAAGACTCTTTAACACCCTAACCCCCCTGCCCCCGCCCCCCACACAAAGAAAGATCAGGGGCTGAAGGCAGGGAAGGCAGGAAATGTACTGTAGGCTGTAATAATTGCAGGCTGCCCAGGGAAAAGGCATCAAGGCCAGAGCAGCCACAGTTCCATGCAAGCACATCCTCTAATTATTGAAAAACCTGTGTAGAGTCTCAATGTTAATCAGTCTCTGAGAGACTTCAGCTTTATATGGTTAGTGCAGATTTATGGCATTTTTCTTTTCTGGTTATTAAAACTGATATTTCACAAGGAAGGATCTTTCTCCAGACAACTGTTAAAATGCAAAGTTTCAGTCATAAAAGAAAACTGCAGGATTATTCTGAGACTATTCCACAGAGAAACCAAACAAGGAGGATAAAGCACATCAAAAGGCAAGCAGGGTAGGATAAGAAAAGAGACAAAAAATTAAGTGAAGACTCAACAGTTGGCCGATAGATTCCAGAGGTTAGAGCATAATTAATTTCAGTGCATGTTGCAATTACAGAAATAAACACAGCATCCATAAACACAGCATGAGCTAGGCATAATTATTAGCAGGCAGAAACAAATTGTGCTGCTTGTATGAACATGCAACCGGAGTGAGTCGCATTGTTGAGCAAGTCACACTAATAAAAGTGTGGATTATGAAAGTGATGTCACACAGTCAAACTTGGCTCGACTTGCTACTGTTAATGCAACTATTCCCATTAATTCTGTAATTTGGGTGGGGGGGGGAAACATAGAAGCTGTCTTATGCTGAATTAGACCGCTGGTCCATCTAACTTAGTGTTGTCTACACTGACTGGCAGCTGCTCTCCTCAATTCCAGACAAGGGATATTTTCAGCCATACCTGTAAGTACTAGGAATTGAACACAGGACGTTCTGCATGCAAAGCAGATGCTCTACCATTGAGCTAAAGCCCTACTGGGTAGGTGTGGATATTATAGCAGCCTCTTGTGGATCATTCCTTTGTTACTCTGGTAGGTGTTACTCTGGTAGCCCAGAACAACTGGCATTTCTCCTCAATTGGGAGCTGATGACAAGAGATGACCTCCTGGGACTCTGCATAGACCCTATCTGCCATTTTGCCATCATGCCTCCTGCCAACCTCACTTATCCCCACCTAAGGTCTGAAGGTAGGAACCTGCTAAACATACATCGGCTCCCCCTGTTGATTTAGAACCCTAAGTTTACAGGATGCTAAATCATGCAGGGAGCCCATAGATAGAGCAGGCACCCTGCTCCAGACCTTTAGCACCAATATATGGATGACGTGAGATTCGATAAGCTGAAACCTGCTAAGGCATGCATTGCAGTTCCTAGGTCCAAGAACTGCAGATTTTGCCTGTTGTAGATGGGGTGACACTCTCTCTGAAGGAATAGGCATGCAGCTCAGGGATGCTCTTACAATTATCTTTGTCCATAGAGAGCAGAAGGAAAAATGCATAGTGGAGAATGGAAGAAAACATTTCAGGTCCATTTATCCTATGCAACTACATACAAATAGATTTCTGGTCTCTTTGTAACACAGCATCCTGCAAAGTCATCTGCAGAATGAGACACGAAAGATGGTTGGCAACTTGTCAAGAGTGGACTTAAAACTGATAAGTTGCCAACCATCTTTCATGTCTCATTCTGCAGGTGACTTTGCAGGACCGATTCACAAGTGGCCCTGAGCAGCCAAACACAGGAACTTCACATAGCCTGGAAAATAGACACAATACCTTTTGGGGGCTAGAGGATGAATTGATTCAGTTGTCAATAGTAGAGATATAAAATTTCCGGAAATTTTGAAGCTTGCGGAAAAAACCCGGTTTTTTCCCAGTTTTTTTTCAGGGGAAAATGGAAATTTTCAGAAAACTTGAAAAAAATGCTACATTAGCACTTCTTTTTTCTTTTTCAGATTGAAAGTCATTCTGTTACTTTAGAAACATAAAATGTAACTATGGACAATTTTAATGGGCATAAAATTATCACAACTAGCATATTAAGAATATAGTGTATCCAAACAATTATTACAAACATAATTTATTTTTAAAATAATATTTATTTGTATATGTAACAAATGGAGCAACAATCTAGTTTATGTGGAACAAAAAAAACTCCACAAAACAATTTTTAAAAATCCAGCAGTAACAATCATTCATATTTCCTCTCCACAGTATTTTTTAAAAAGCATTCTCATAAAAAGAACTGAAGAAGGAAGTGGGACTAAGTTTCAATGAACGGGCATGAAATTTAATCAGAATCATTTTCTGAGCTGTAATGAACCTTTTTTCTTTTCTGGTGACAATAGGAGCTCCTAGAGGAAGAAATGTATCTTGTTCTTGCATTGGAGAGTTCAGTTTGTAACCTAGGACTTGCTTGTCCTCACAGAAATTAGAATAATCTGATACCATACATATTTTTTAGAAACGATTTATAAAATATTTGAACCCCTTACCTTAAAATATTTTATTCATCATGTTAAAATAAAACATCCCATAATCTATTTTTTCCCCATTTTTTGGGAAAAAAACAAAAAAGGCTTCAGGAAAAAACAGGGGGGACGGGACGACGACGACAGTTTTTTCCGAATTTTTTCGGTTTTTTTCCAGGCCTTCATATTTCTAGTCAATAGCAAGGACATAGGGGTTGTCAAAGTGTTAATTACCACTCCCTACCGGCTCCACTGTGGGTTAAACCACAGAGCCTAGGGCATGCCGATCAGAAGGTTGGCGGTTCGAATCCCCGTGACAGGGTGAGCTCCCATTGTTTGGTCCCTGCTCCTGCCAACCTAGCAGTTCAATAGCACATCAAAGTGCAAGTAAACAAATAGGTACCGCTCTGGCGTTTGCATGCGCTGCTCTGGTTCGCCAGAAGTGGCTTAGTCATGCTGGCCACTTGACCCAGAAGCTGTACGCCGGCTCCCTCAGCCATTAAAGTGAGATGAGCGCTGCAACCCAAGAGTCTCCGTGACTGGACCTAATGGTCAGGGGTACCTTTACCTTTACCTTTTACAACTAGAAAATCTGGTAATCTTAAAGGGACAGGTTATGGCAAGGCAGAACCGTGTGACATTCCTGACTGCCAGTCTCCAAAAAGAAACAGAATAAAACTACACAAGGTACTGTTGCTCTACTTCTCATTACAAAATGTCAGTCAATGGATAAACTCTGTTGCTGTTCCTTGGGCAATGGAACCTTGGTTTCAAATCCCAGCTGAGCCAGGTAGAATTGATTCAGACCTTGGATTGGCCTGGTTGTTGTTTTTTGCACATACTGGAATTCTGCTCCAATCTTCATTCATACAGAAGTTATGCAATGTGCAAGTTGGGAGGGTGGTCAAAATTGTTGTGCCTGAGAACAAATACTGTTGTTTTAAACTGGCCATCTGAATGCTAAAACCAAGAAGTATTGCAAGGGCAAAAAGCTGCCCAACATGAAAGCCGATGTAGACTTTCGACAAGGCCATGTGTTGTCAGTAAAACAAGGATTGCCATGTTCTATCCCACAGAATTATTATAGATAAATGATGTTGTAAATGCATTTGATGACCTATAAAGGGCTGTAGAGGTATGTCATAACGGCAATAATTTTATACATCAGAATTAAGAAGTGATAATATAGCAATGAGTAACTCCCCTCTCCGCAATTCAGTTCTGAGATTTCAAAGCTTCTACAATTGCTTCCAAAGGAGTCTGCAGGATTATGGGATAAAGGATATATGCTGTGAATCAAGTGCACTGTCCCTTTCTTAGCTCAGTGGCAGAAGATAAAAGTCATAGTGCTATTCTCATTCTCTCTCTCTCTCTCTCTCTCTCTCTGAATTGGCACAATGATCCTCTACTGTATGCCAAAGCACAGCCACTAATTTGCCAGCTTCAGCAGTTCAACTGTTTTTATTTTGTTTCAGTTTTTTATTATGTGGTAATTTAGATGTAGCTATTGAAGTTTCTTCAGTTTGTGTTAGAAAATTCTCAGTAATCCCCCAGAGTTTTGTATCTTGTTTTCAAGTCCTTCCCTTGTTTTTATCAGTTGTCATCTATTGTGCTTGAGTATTTTACTCTTGGGTATTTCAATTATATATGAATGTGAGTGCTTCACAGCAGCTAGTTTTCATTTGCCATCTAAGTATCTTTGTACATGAATGGAGCAACCTACATTTAACTTCAGAAGCACTCATGTAAGTCTTTTGTATTCAGGGCTGTGTGTGTGCATGCATGTGCCTTGCTGGCTCTGGTTTGCTTGCTTTTATTTGATGGTTTCTGGTTGATTCTTGCAGTGTTCTTCATAAAACAACATTTTAACCCCCCCCCCCTTTTTTAAATGCACTCCCCTTTAAAAACAAAAAAAAAACTTATCACCTCCATCCCAATGCTTACAGCAGTGGCCAGTCATAAATTTTTGAACAGTTCTATTTGCATGCTGGGGTGGGGGGGGGGGGACTAGGCCTGGAGTTAACCCATTCATAAAAACACAGGTCCCATGTGGATCTCCACACTGAGGGGCCTGTCTGAAAAATCACCTCACAGTGGGAAAACAACGTAGGAGCTTTTCAGCAAGTGGAACAGAAAAGAAAAAAGTGGGACTATGCGCATGCTGTTAAAAGCTTCAGTGCTCAATTTTCAATGCAATCCATGGATACCACATTGACCCCTTTACATTCAGCCTAGAATCTGCCGTATCTGAGCAACTTGAAGAAATAGGAAACTGCATAGATTAAAAAAAATACAGGGGGCAAAAAAACCAAACAGCGACCTTTTTGAATTTAGGGACTCAGGGACCAAGCTGGGAGCTCTGATTTATATATATATATATATATATTTATGGGTCTTTCTGAGTGACAGCAGTTAGAGCTAATAGGCCCAAACCTGTTAACAGACTGATTTATTTCCTATTTCTTTCAAAATCTATTGTCACACTCTCCTAGCAAAACCTTCAAGGCAAGTGTCTGTTGCTTCTGCCAGGCTCTATAATCTTCCCATAGCAACTTTCTGGGCTTTCCTTCTGGTTGTCATTATTCTCTTCTCCCTCCACCTTCTTTGAGAGCTTTGAGAGCTTCATTGAAACTGTTCTCTGCAATTCTATTACTGCTTGGTATGGCACAGCCTCCAAGATAGACAAGAAAAGGCTCCAAAGAGCAGTGAGAATTGCAGAAAGGGTAATTGGTGCCAGCTTGCCTTCAATAGATACACTCTATGCTACCTGAGTTAGGAAGAGAGCAGAGGGAATTGTCACAGATCCTTTGCATCCCGGTCATCATCTGTTTGATTTACTTCCATCTGGACGTCGCTACAGGGCTTTATATACAAAAACAGCTAGGCACAGGAACAGTTTCTTTCCTTGCACCATTAAATTGTTAAATTCGTAGTTATGTAGCGGGAGGCGAGTTAAGGGTGGGGTTCCTTTGCTGTGTTATTGTATTGTGAGTGGAATAGTGTTGTATAAGGTACGTTTATATTGCAATGTAGCCGAAGCAAAATTCCAAGTATGTTGGTACTTGGCCAATTAAATTATTCCTATTCCTATTCCTATTCCTATTCCTATTCCTATTCCTATTCTAACATCTATGGGATTCTCCTGTCTGTCCTCAGAGAAATTCCTGCCTCTTTTGCCACATTTCCTCCCTGCAGGCTGTTGGTGACCACTTTACTGGCATCATTGAGACATGGGATGCTGTGGTGAAGTAAACATCTCTTCTCTCTGTGCAAATGGAGAGATACAAAACTCCCAGTAGTGAAAGCAGTATACTAACTCTGAACATAGATCATGATGGTTATTCAGCCTAAATAGGGCTACTGAAAAATAAAACGCAGGTACCAGCACGTCTGGCAGAACAAGTGTTGTTGTTGTTGTTGTTGTTGTTGTTGTTGTTTTGGAGGACTGAGTATGATTAGTTTGTATGGAATATTAAGTATGTTGGGGTGAGGGGAAAGTGGAAACTGGAGTAAGTAGAGAAATGGAATCATAGAGTTGGAAGGGACCTCAAGGGTGATCTTGTCCAACACCCTGCAATGCAGAAATCTCAACACACAGTCCCCCATCCCATTTGAAACCCTGCCAGACCCTGCTTTGCTTTACAAATGTGCTAACAGTTTTATTTCTGCGAGTAGTAACCTGTAAGAAGGCATAGCTGACTTGCACATTGAACTGGAACAATCCACACTCCCAACATTTTGTTGCTAGTCTCAGTTTCTTAGTTTGAAGTGATTCAGCAACTCAAGCAGTCTGAGCAGTCACAGTTAAAAATCGCAATCAAATGTGCATTACCTTTAGTCCGTCTGAAGTCAAGTTAGAAATATATTCCTCATATCAAAGACCTGCGATTTATAGGTGAGAACTGAAAGGGTTTAAATTAATCAAGACAAATCTTTTATGGTTACATCCATCTAATATCACACCTGTGCTACATTACCTCTGAGTATATGAAAGGGCTTGTTAATCGTTTACCTATATCTTTTTTTAAATGAGGGAAGCTTTTTCAAGTCACGTGGTAAGCCATGATCTGACTGACAGTTGTGATAATTGGGGAAATAACATGAATAACTGACTAAATAAATACAAGTCAAAAAGCATGAAAAAATACATGACTGACAAAAACAACAACAGGAAATCCATGGAGGGGGATGCTGTCCTCAATCCTGCTAAAATACAAATTGAGCTTAAGATGTGTAATTATTGGTTAAACTATGTTTAATGAAAAGTAAAGACCTTTGTACTCCTGAATGGATAATTTATGTGCCACTTTATTGTCTCCCAAGGTTTAATTAAATGTTTGCCTCGTGGCTAATCAGCTACAATTAATAAAAGAGGCTTATATTCATGTCACTTATAGGGAATGTTGAAATGCTCTATTAGAATTTCACTAACTAATTTGTTGATGGCCCAGAAAAATAGAAACTATTTTCCCTCAGAGCCTTAGTCATAAGAGTAGGCAAAAAAATAATAATGCCTGGACTAAGCCGGTACAGCAATCCTATACCTACGCTGCCCTGAGACTGGAGGTGCTCAATTGCACCAGCAGAATGACTGCTGATTCCAATGCATGTTCGGCCCAGAAAGGGAAGAGAAAAATGCAATGGGAAAATACAGTGGTGGGCAGAAAAATGGCAGACACACCCACAACATTCCCACCAGTTTCCCCTTCCCTTGCTTACCTGCATGAGGTGCACTGTCCTCACATTTTCATCTGTTGGGAGGAGAGTTTGGTGTTTGTGAACTAACACCAGTGCCCACCAATCAGGAACTGTTCTAGTAGCAATACTCAATTGCTCTGCTGCTGGCCAAGGGGGAGTCTCTCCTAGTTTGCATGAAATGGAGTGTGAAATAGATCTGGGACAGTTGCTGTGAAGAGCAAAGGGGGATATAGATTGTGTAAGCATTAACATGTTTGTAGCACAAAAATGTAGTTTTTCCTCATCTTCAACATGCTGCTTTCAATCAAGGCATACTTTGCTCCCTCCACTGCATCCTCATTGTGCTGTTCGGAAGAGCTTTTCCAGGTAGTGTGGGACCTTTTATAGTCTGGACTGAAGGAGGTGGCAGAACCAACAGTAGCTCACTGTCACTTGTCTGTGCAGCATTTTGAGGATAAAATTGCTTGCATCCACTGGGATGTTGACTCTGCAGGTGTTGATTCAGCGGATGAATTTCAATGAGTGTCCAGAGCACTGTCTAGTCCTGCTGTGTTGGTTGAGTTTCGGTTGTTGAGACTTGAAGATGTGGACAAGGTGCTTGGATCAGTCCTGGTAACCACTCCTGTCCCTCTTGGCTTATAAAAACTAGCAGGGAGGGGACAGCTGGCTGTGCTGGGGAGGTGATTAATGCCTCCTTGTGAGATGTGAGAGGGAGTGGTCCCTGCTTGCTTGAAGAAGGCAGTGGTAAAACCTCTCGTTAAGAAGCCCTCCCTGGATTTGGAAAAGATGCTGATGACGCATAGCTCTACTTCTCCTTTACATCTGCAGGTGTGGCAGTGTATATGCTGGACCCTTGTCTTGCCTTGGTAATGGGCTGGATGAGAGCCAACAAACTGAAGCTCAATCCAGATAAGACTGAGGCACTGTTAGTGGGTGGTTCCATAAAGAAACCTAGAGAGGGTCATATTTGGCTCCTAGGCCTGAAGTTCCCCACCCCTGTCCTAAGACTACCCCCTCAACCGCACACTGCATTCTAGCTCCACATCTCTTCTTCCCCAAAAGGAGTCTCATAATTTCCTTCCCTGTCTCTTCACTTGCCCTTCTCCATATTTTTACTTTTATTTCAATATCTTTAACCAAGGTAGAACATAGATACAAGGAATCATTCTTTGAATCAGTCCTTATGAAGCCTGGTTATTATTTTCCTTCAAAAAGAACCCCCTCGAGAACGACACAGAAAAAAAATATCTCACCCTATGTTTTGATTATCTTTCACTCATTCATAAAGGAGACCTTCACGTTCATTTGCCTGAGGCTATGAAGAACTCAAGGTCTTTCACACTCAGGAAGGAAAAGTAACAGCTACCGTTCTAGAGAAAATCTTTGATGCTTGGATTCCTCATTTTATTTATTTTACAAGATTTTTATACCGCTTGATTATAATACAAGACCTCAAACAACTGTTGGTCTATGACCGTAATAATAAACTGATTGATTGACCTCAGTTTACAAAAAGGTGTTTATGCAGCATTCCCGTCATAATTCAATCCAGCCATGTTGTCGCCAATATATGTGCAAACTACCAGTGTTTAAAAACAAATCTTTTGCTGATAACCTATAGCTGAAAGGAACATAAGCAGTAAGTTTAGCATCTAGATTGCAATATTTAATACTGCTACATGCAACTCCCAATCTCTGCCAAGCAGTAAGAAGATTCCAGGGGGTTCTGGGCACTGATCCAGAGTTGTGTTTCCTTCTGGAGAATTAGGCACAGCAGAGACTGCAGTGATTTTATGAAATACGGTTTAGTTACACATATTTACAACCTGCACCTAGATGGAGAGAGTTCCCAGCATTCACGTCACAAGAGAGTCCTTTGTCACCCTGCTAAGAGCAGCCAGCTTGAATCCACAAGCAGATGAATCAGCCATGCTGCCTGCGCCCTGTGGTGATGGCTTCTTCTTCAGCCCCACATGGCTGTCTGCCCATTTCCTGCTTCTTCGGAGCACCAGTTGCAGAAACAACTCCTCCTCTTCCGCTTATAGCTTCACCCATTGTCACCCAGGCAACCTCTGTTTTCCAAGCCTATTGCAAAGCAACCACATTTTTTTCAAGACCCACTGTAACCCTGGCAACCCTTGTTTTCCCCAGACTCAATAATCTTCCTTTGATATGTTCATGACTGGTCATCAGCACCTTTGTACTCCTTAACAGCTTTCCTTCAGGCGATGCCCTGGTCTGGAAAAGAAGCTTAGTTCTCAAGAATCAAGAGGGAGGCAGGGCACCCAGAAACCCAGGGGAATTTGGATACCCACAAATCCATAAAAATACTAATGTGAGTTCATATGTGTATGCAGATGTGGAGTCTAAGACAGTAACTAGCATGTGAAATGTATTCCTCCAATTTCCATATATCTTTTGACCATTTTATTCCCCAAAATCTATCTGCATAGGATGAATTCTGTTCTGATAAACTGCTTCAAGCAAGTATTCTCTTCTTTACTGACAGAACAATATTCTCCCTCTGCTGAATATATTATACCGTCCCACACCTTAAAACCCTGCATTACAAAGGAATTGTCTTTCAAAATAAAAGATATTATTTATCTTATTTTTTAAAAAAATGTAACTGCTTCATCAGAAGATGAATATAATATTTAAAAACCTTAAAAGACATATTAAGAACATAAAACTTAAGGAATGGAGGAGGCAGTTCTAACTAAATATAACACATCTTTTTTGGATCATTATAAATGTACAGAACTAGGTAAATTTCAATTTGCTCAGTGAATTGTCTACACAAATCCAATCCTCAAGCCAAATAAAGAGCATTGGCAATGGAATTACTCCTGTGGCTTTTGCATATAATGATATCGATTTATCCATCTAATAATACCTACCACTAGCATCCTAATCTGTAGATCAATTTCCCTTTCCCTTTCCAAGGAACCACCCATCTTTAAAACCCAATTATTGTATGTTGTGTGATGGTTAGGTAAAGATATGCATTATAGTAGATTTTACAAATCTTTCTGGAATTAAGGGTTCTTAGTATTGGAACTGTGAATTTAAAACTTAGTACTATTACTGTAAAATTATGTAGTTTCACAAATTTTAGTTCAACGTGTAAGTTCATGGATCACTATTTTTGTAAAGGTTATATTTACTCTCTATGGATCCACTATTAGCGGACCTTGGGATATTAATATTTCTTTTGCTCATTGTCCAGACACACTTTACATGAATTAAAACTGCAGAATAAAAGAGTTTTCTTCAGTTTTGAATTCCAGACCTTCAAATGGCATGAAAAGAAGCTGCTTGAGAAAACAATTTAACATACCTAGTACTTCTATTCAGATTCTTTTTTCTTTAAATTGTTCCCCCCCCCCCTCTAAGTAACCATAAACAAGCTCTGAGCACTTTTTCACTGCCAACAGCAAAATCCTAACAATGACTACCCAGAACTATGACCCAGTGAGGGACGCGGGTGGCACTGTAGTCTAAACCGCTGAGCCTCTTGGGCTTGCCAATTGGATGGTTGGTGGTTTGAATCTGTGCAACTGTGGTGAGCTCCCGTTGCTCTGTCCCAGCTTCTGCCAACCTAGCAGTTTGAAAGCACACCAGTGCAAGTAGATAAATAGGTACTGCTGCGGCAGGAAGGTAAATGGCATTTCCGTGCACTCTGGCTTCCATCATGGTGTTCCGTTGTGCCAGAAGCAGTTTAGTCATGTTGGCCATGTGACCTGGAAAGCTGTCTGTGGACAAACGCCGGTTCCCTCAGCCTGAAAAGCGATATGAGCCCCATAATCACCTTTGACAGGACTTAAGTGTCCAGGGGTCCTTTACCTTTTTTTACCTTGTGCCACAGTGAATGAAATTGGGCTTAGTCCCTGGCAGGGACCATTTGCCATTAAGTACTTGATTTATCTTTATTCATGGCACAGCTAACACCAAGTCTTAAATATGTTTAGAGGAGCTTAAGCTCTAGTAAATATGTTTTAGGACAACAGGGGATGGCCCTCCAGCTGTTGATGGACTCCAACTCCCATCAGACCTAGCTGGCACTGTCAATGGTTAGAGATGGAGACAGCTGTAGTCCAACATCTTCTGGAGGACCACAGGTGACCCCATCCTTCCTTTCTAAAGAAATACTAAATGAAATAAAAGTTTTGGCTTTTTAGCCTTTAATGACAAGAAACATGATGCTAACCCATATTAATGAAAAGCAAGACTGGAGATTCCTTTAGTGATTTCTTTATAGAAAGTCTGTTTGATCTTCATTGGCACCCACTGTCTCCATCACGTTTCTCAAACAGAGTTAAACAAAAGAAACACATGACACAGAGACAATGCTGACGATGGTTCTATAGAAACTATGTCTATCATTAGAAAGAAGAGACAGATTACTTTAGTAGGCAGGGTGTTGTTTATACAAATGTAAACAGGCTGTCTTGGTAATCAGTCAAAAGAAAACCAAGAAAACCAGCATGTTTAGTTGGGGGGAAGTGTTTGATTGAAATCTCTATCTTCATAACTTTTAAGGAAATCATAGGAGATTAAACATTGTTATATAGGGGTTCCTAAAGTTAGTATGCTCCTAGAGATATGTAGCAGAGTGGGGTGAGACGGAAATATCAGAGAGGGAAAAAATACGTTGAGGAAAGAGTTGGGACAAATGCTTGGTTCTTCAGTGGTCATTTAAGAAGGCCACTGAGAAACCTAGAACCTTGGCATACACACAACTGTGCAAAAAGGAGAAGGCTACAGTCAATGCTGTTTTCCTTAACTTGCCCATGTGGGCACAGAGCAACAGCTCTCCATATGTCAGTCAAAATACTAGCCTTCTTCCTGTGGTACTAGATCCAATCACTTTGCAGCTACAAAACACATTCTGAAATTTGGAAGGAAAAAAGATTGCTTGGGAACTAGATGATATGATAAACTGAAAGATGCCCATGATTGCAATATCATATTAACATTATTTCTAGAAAAGAAAGGAAGTTATATGTTAAAAGATTTCTAGAGTTCTTTTATGAACTAAAAACAGACAGCTCATACCACACAACCTATGATTCATTCACATGGGCAGCTGAATCTGAAGCATATTTACTCAAAAGGAAATCCTGTTGAGCTCAGTGAGATTGACTTTATCATACGAGTGTCACCACCAACGCAAGGCCTGCCAGGGTGCTGCTGCTGCTGCCAAACTCACAGGCTGCTACAAGGCATGCCATGCTACCAATGGTAGGAGTGCCAGGCTGCCGGCAGGCCTGCTGGGCCACCAACGTTGATGTACTTCTGGAAGAAGCCAGTGCCAGAAGTTTGCTTCTGGAATAGGGCTGGGCAATATATCAATATATTGCCCCAAACCGGTTTGAAGTTCATATCATGATAATTGTTTCATAATATTTGAGCTGGGCAGTGGCAGAAATGGCAGTGGCCTGCCAGGCCTTGCCACAACGGTGGGAGGAGGTGGCAGAAAGCAGTGGCGGCAGCAGCAGCCTGGCAGGCCTCGCTTCTCTGCTGGGAAGTGGCAGCGGCAAAAGCGTTGGTGGTCTGCCAGTCCTCATCACAGCAGTAGAGGGCAGTGGCAGAAACAGCTGCAGCCTGTCAATACCTCCTGCCACCTCAGCGAAGCCTGCCAGCCAGACCATTGCTTCTGCCACTACCTCCCACCACAGCAGCAAGACCTGCCAGGCCACTTCCACTTCTGCCACCTCCTGCGGCCACTGCCAGGCCTGCCAGGCTGCCTCCACCTCTGCCACCACCTCCCGTTGTGCCTAACACACAATCTCTTTGTGAAATCCTGCATGTGTTCCAAATTAGGCCCCGCACACCATGTGCAAAAGGCATCATCTAGCTGCAGGTGGAGGTTGCCCGCTTACCAAGAAAATGTAACTGGCAGTACCTTCCAGCAGCTGGATTGGGATGCTGTAATAAGTAACCCAACAGGATTTTTCACTCACACACCCATAACAGACTGGCAGCTATTTCAACTTTTGCGGCGACCGACAGAATAGCAAAGGGCAAACTGAATAAAAATAATGTATTTATACCCTGCCCATCTGGCTGGGTTTCCCCAGCCACTCTCCATGAAAAAGTCTCCATGAATCCAAAGTGGAGACGAAAGACACACACACACCGTTTGTTTATTTGTTTGTTTTGTAGCGCAATGAAATCTTTCAATTAAAGCCAGTTTGAAAGAAAGAAAGAAAGAAAGAAAGAAAGAAAGAAAGAAAGAAAGAAAGAAAGAAAGAAGCCATTGCAAGACGCTAGCCGGCCACTAGCAGGAAGCCGGATCCTTCCTCTTCCCCCAAGCCAGGCCGAGGGCGGGAGGGCGCGCCTGGGAGGCGGGGGAGGAGCGCTTTCCCTGGCGCCGCCCCGTTGCCACGGTGACGGCGAGGCGTCTTTCCCTGCCCGAGTCCGTAAGGCCTACAAGTAAGCGGTGCGGACGTGGGAGTAGACCCGGTCTTCACTTTCCCTTCCCCGGGGCTGGGTTGAACGCCGTTATTCATGCTGGGAGGGCAGGCGGGGAGAGAGAGAGAGAGAGATGGAAAGAAAAAGAAAAAGAAAAGCAACAGGTTGAGCTGGTGGTGGGGAGAGCGCCGTCTTCCCCCCGCTCCCAGCCTTTGTATAGCGCGGCTCTAACTGCAGCTGCAGGTGCTGATCCCTCCCTCTCGCACCCAGCGGAGGGCAGAGAGAGGGGCTGTCCTCCTCTCTGTGTGTGCCCGGCTACTGGGGGCTTCTTTCACACGTGCATAGAATTGGGCTGAACGTGCCCGCGCACAGAGGCGCCTCTCCCTTTCCCTACCTGTGCGGGGCTTTTTCTTCGGGGGGTGGGGGTGGGCGCGCGTTTGTGTCTGGATCCCATACAGTAGTAGACTTAATTTCTAGCGAAGAGTCAGCCCACGTTTGTCCCTGCTGGTGGACTTTCTCCTTCAGTTCCTGGTTGAGGCGAGTGGGGCGAAGTTGGAGGTGATAGGCAAAGGGGAATAATAGTGGGGAAGATGGCGAGGGGGGCTACGAAAATCCGAGATCAATGGGGTCTTCTCTCTCCCCCCCCCCCCATTGCGGGCTGTGCGTGCAGAGACTCTGCTGTGCTGCCCGGTGTTCAAATAAATAGCTCCTGATCCCTGATAACAATTAGTTGCAACCTTGGGATTTGGTAACTGAGAAGCGCAAAGGTAGAAAGCAAAAGGCGCTTTCAGAAGCTCCAGAGCTAAAACTGCTGGCGCGTGGAAGCGCAGCGGAGAATATATATAAATGTAATCGGGCACATTTTAGCTCTGGAAGAATCATTTTGCAGTTGTCAATAATGCTTCACTTTAATAGGTGTTGACCCTCTAAAATGTACAACACAGCAGCAGCGCAAGATCTCGGACGCCTTGCAAAAAACCTTGGAAGCGGTGGGGGGGGGGAGGCGGAGAGGACGCAGTGGAAACGCAGTTTCTCTCGCTAACTGGACAGCAAGACCCTCATCAGGTTCTTGTAGCTGTCCAGTCTTTTTAAAAGCAAGCGAATGCAATATTTCAGAACTCTCTCCAAGGCTGCATTTCTGTATTCACCATGCTGGTTAGAGGTGGGGTAGTTATTTTGCTGCCACAGTAGTCTGAAGCTATTTGACATGTGGTTAATTAAAAAGGATTTGCCTTAAGTAAGTCAATAGGCAGGGAAACTTCTAATTCAATATTTATTTAAGGGCCAAAATAAGCGTACAAGCCCACAGCCAACATTGAAACTGACTTATGCCAACTGAAATGAACGTGCTTGAACATGCCTAGCTCTGTGGTGGATTTAGGCATAAGTATAAGTTACTTCCATATTTTAAATTGGGATATACAAATGTTACACAAAAAAATGGGTGGGGGTATATCTGATACTTTTGCGGGAGGATATAGATAGTATTTAAGGTTTTACTGAATAGTAGCAAAGGAAAATTATAAATGTCAATAAGAGATTTTAGGAACACAGTCTTGTCAACCCTTTGCCAATCATGAAAAAGCTTGTCTTGAACCTTTCCAAGTATAGGCAAGGGAAAGGATCCCAGGCAATCAAAATCATCACAGAAAGCAAGAACCGTCCCTTTGAAATTGCTTCTTTTGGGTGGCATGCCTTGCCACCCAATCCTAATCCTTTCAAGAGCAATACAGTAGTGTAATATCTTTAGCTGATTAAGAACACTGTGAAATTGCTTTTGATGTAGGAATTCTTCTCTAATTAGGCCAGTTTGGACAATTCACCCCAAACCTCTAAAAGAAGGGTTTTTTAAAGTGGCTAGTCCTTTGTTAAAATGACATTCTGTTGATTTTATGTAGTAACCTTACAGTTCTAGAAGGATTCTCCCTGCTTCAGACCGTTAAATTATGGCAAGATATATTCATGTAGATCCTCAGCTTTTTACACGATAACTTTAAGTAGATACAGTTTATTACTTGATGAGGTGTAGGTTTTCTGCATTTCATAGTGAACTCCTGGACTATTTTTTTTCTTTCAAGATGATTGTATTAACATTTCCCTGCAGGTATTTTTTGCTTGCTGTTGCACACTATCCCTGTCACATCTATTATATAAGCCACTGCTTGTAGCTATTCAAGAACTGGATTGTGGTAGTGGAATTATAGCTCAAGCATCAGTTTTTGTGAGTTTGCTGCAGGTACATTTGAAAAGGCCTTCAGCAACAGACGGGGCCAAACTAGATGTTATGCTAACACATTTGCAATCCTAGCCCCACATTTGCCAAGATAGCAGGGCTGAGAGAGAGTTGGCAGTGGGATGGGGTGTTTATCTCCTCCCATACCCATTTATAATCCACTGCACATACCCTCATACTTTTTCTTTCCCCGGGGTGACTAACTTTGTTGCAGAGCCTAGTGTGGGGGCAAAAAGCTGCCTGAAGGCATAGAAGAATGATTGGGTGATTAAATTAGGACTTTGGCTAATTAAACAATCTTTTTAAAGCCAATCTTTGGCTTTTTTAACTGGGGGGTGTTGTTGTTTTTGTTTGTTGCTGTGGTCTGTATTTTTGTGTTTTTATATTGTAAGCTGCCTTGTAATCCTTGGGTGAAGGACAGCATTGAAATTTAATAAATAAATAAATAAATAAATAACCATTCTGCCCTGCTAATCCCTGCAACTCTTCTGTTGGAATTAAGATGGAAAATGTGCTTCTTTTGTAACAATTTGGGTGACAAAAGCAACACTGTGTATGTGGTAATGTGTAGTGGCTACCCACAAGGAAGAGGTTTGCCAACTTTTTGGGGGATAAGATATGTTTCATTGTCTTGTAGGAGGGGATTTATTCAGATTGTGAATAGATAAGATGGTTATTTTTCAGGAATATATAAATTAGGTGGTTATTTTTCATAAATAATTTTAGCATTCTGAACATTTGGTAGTTCTTTCTGGAATTTGCCACTCATTTTAAAATTAGCATAGTTTATGAAAGTTGGGTGACTCGATCCAAATGGAGCAGAAGTGGTGGTCCAGGTTTGCAGCATACACCGAAAAAGCTTTAACAAATTTATTACATCACAAGAGTCTTACGGTATCTTTCTATCTACTTATCTGTCTAAACTAGTTCCCAAGAACTGTCACATGTGACCAAGAAACAACCTAGATGCAATTTGATTCACAATTGCTAGGGGCAGAAGCGGTTTGAGTAGTTTAGCTCCTGGCCCTGTGGTGTACTACTTTACTTTTCCTGACATATTGAATATTCAATTCCCAGCCAATCCTGTGGGGTCAGATAAAGTGCTGCACTTGGGTGTGCTGTAGTGAGGGCAAACCTGCTCTTAGCCCTCAATGACAGCGATTGTGGCAGGGAGTGTAGTGTATGCACAGAATAAGCAAAGACACCCTGCAGCCCCCTGGTAGACTTGCAGTGTATAATCCCCCCCCCCCCCGTGATGCCTGCCATGAGGGACACTTTGCTAACATTTAACAATTTATCAATTTCTTTGTCTGATATGTGCTTAAAGTGCATTTTTTTCTTTTTTTAGGTATCCGAAACTAACAAGCACAGTACTGCACATCATTAAGCTGTAAGAGTTTATCATCTTTGGTTCATTATTTATACAGTTTGAATAATCTCTGTTCTAATTTCTAAGATGTTTATGGCACTCAAGTAGCAGCTCTTGGCATGGGCATAGCCAGGGGGGCAAGGAGGGGCAGCTACCCCCCCCCCCCATCAATAAAAATCAATAAAAATACATAGTTAACTGAGGTTCTCTTCCCCACAAAAATCGTGGCTATGCCCATGGCTCTTGGTTATGTGGCAAACTGCTCGTATGCAGTTGCTTATTAGGTGGATGGGGAAGTGTTCACAAGTCACGGCAAATTTCTAGTTTTGACATTCACAGTGCCATGAGTAAAAAAAACCATGGTGAGCTGACAGACACAAATGTTTCAGTATATGTTGCCGTATGGAGTGAATTAAAGTGAACACTGTGTGGTAACCACCCCATAGCCTTGCTTCTGATGTCATTAATGAAAATACTCTGCTTTCAGTTTTATTATAATTTCAAAAAAAGGTATTCTGGCCACGAACCACTGATACATCTAAAGATGGCATTGCGTACTTGTTGGTCATAGTATTCTCAGTCTTACTAATGTTCAGAAATAAATTGCTGTTATTTTTATTTTGCAGTAAAATGGTTGTGAGTGGTATTCTGGGTAATACTTCCTCATATTACAACTTTGTGTATTTTATATGTTTTTTTCTTTAATGAAATGTATATAATAAAATCTCTAAGTGATTTACAAGAAATATTAAAATTATCAGTAAAAATTAACAGTAAACAGATGAAAACCTGTCAACATCTATTATTCAGTTTGTTTTGTAAGCTGCCTTTGTAAGCCTGAATGGCAGCATATAAATCTCTTAAATAAGTAAATGAGATTTTATTTGGCTTCATTAAGCACTGTTCAACTTTTCAGTGACAATGTACTGTCACTCTTCTTCACCTGCTGCTGGCCTGTCAATCTGCATTTTAAGCTGAACCTGAATACATCCCCTAAGAAGTTTTTTATTTACTTTGTTTGCACATTCTCATGGCAATTATCCTGTCAAATGGAGTTTTCCTTAAGAGAAAGGCCTGATTTATATACATTATTCTGTGTCTTGATTAGTAATGGGCAAGCTTTCTTTCACTTACTTGGGAATGGACTCAATTCATATCAGCCCATTTAAGTTTTAGGTCTAATCACACACTTGGTGATATAACTAGGAACACAATGAGGCTTGGAGGCCTCTATGCACCCAGTCTCATAGTGATTGCCATTCACTGCTGCCTCTTTCACTTTTTCCAAATCTTTCTGGGAGGTAGCATGCAATCAGAGGTGGTTTTAGGGCAGTGCAACTGGTTCTGCCACACTGGGCACCAAGCCTAGAGAGTCACAGGGCATCCCAACTACGATGTAGTGAATTGAGCAGAATGGAAAGCGAGAGGTGGGGGGGGGGATTTTGGCTTCACATAGGTCACCACTGAAATTTGAAAGACCAAAGTCCGTTCCTGATGCAGTTGCTGCTGCTGCCTTGATTAAATCCTGGAACACTCCAGCAATCACATCACGGTTGCCAAGATCACTGGGATTATAGTGGAACCTGCAATTTTCCAGGAATCTTGAGACACACAGTGCTGTTACATGGCCTAATAAAGTCCCAGATAGGTTTCAGCAAAACAAGGGAAGTGTGTGGCTTTGGTTGTGGGAAGGGCTGGTGCTAGGGGCAAAATTGGGTTAATTATGAACTGAATCCAGTCTCTAGATATGTTTGTCCTTCATTTGTAATTTATTCATAAGTTCCAAATGGAAGAAGTTTGCATTCAAAAGACTCTGCAGTTCTGAACTGGGGATTATCATTAGTCTTGATCTAACAACAGCAGAGGTTCATTAGTGCTCTGTAACTTATTTTTACTTTTAAACCACTATCAGCTATTCTGTACTTGCAAAGCAAACTAAATTTCCTTGGAATAACATATCTCTAACAATTGGAGAACCTTCTCTCCATTTTTACAATGCTGTGTTTCTGGCTCCATTAAAAGTTTGTGCCTTGAGGCCTGCCAGCAGGGCTTACAATATCTATATTAAACCAAATTTAAGAGTAAGGGTGCTCCTGCTGCTAACATTCTCAGATCATAGACTTGCAAAATGAAGGAACTGGCAGCTGTAACTTTAATGGTGGGAAGTGTAAGCTGAGTACGTGGGGAAAAGAACACAGTGCTCTATGTGACAAAAAAGTCCTATTAGCATTTATGAACTTCAAAATGACAAGCTAGACTGCTCTGTCTAATGGCTTTTTGTTGTTGTTCTGCCTAAAAGAAATAAAGCTTGTGCTCATATAAGACTAATTGTGGTATTAAGTTACTATCATTATGTTGTCATTATAACATGCTAGTGTTCCATGAGCAATGTTCTTATAGCTATTGAAATGTAAGGCTGTTAAAATAAGTACTTGTTGGGTCATTATTTAAAATTGGGGTTTCATTTTAATATACAGGAGTAGGAAATTTGTTGCAAATGTTCAGTTAAAAAGGAAAAACAGTAAAACTTAATGCTACAGTTAAATGCTGGGAAATGCTAAGTTGAGATATTTGTAGGCAACTTGTACTATCATTGTTACAAAAATAGCTATGTTTATGTTTTCCCTGTTCAACATGAGGTCTAGTAGTATGATCACAATATTCTGATTATATATATTAATTTCCCACCTGCTCCATTATAAAACATAGATTTGTCTCATGCCTACATGATGATCAGAGAGCAGCTCTATTACAAGCACTGTTTCTGGGACAGTGAATATAACCAAGTCTAATACTGTATTTCAATCTACAAATACTTAGAATGTTCTTGAAATTTCTGCTTTTGTATTAAAAACAAAAACAAAAAAACTTCTCTGTGCTTTCATTGTTACTTTTATGTGCTCCCAATATTATTGGAAGTTTTGCATGCCTAGTTAAAATATGATTATGGAATAACATCTCTTCATTGCCGCTCTTACTCCAAGTTAATTTCAAATTGGTGTGTGCTATGAGGGGTCTCCGTTTATTATGATGGGTATCTAATGAGTCAATTTCACAGTGACTGAAAGCTCTGCTGATATCTCTGTGCTGCGGAACCTTTGAACAACTAGTATGGTTTACACTGAACGGCACACCTGTAACGAACGTCTAAGAAAAGTGAAAACTATGTGACATGAATTTCTGATAATATTCTGTATTCATTTATTTAGTTCAAGATGAATATATTCCTTCCTGTGCCAGTGCGAACCCCCAAAGCGCATCCAAGTAAGGAAGAGATGAGATGCCCATCACCAGAACTTGCAAGGTGTGTGTTTCTTGTATTTGTTTGTTTATTATTTCTCAGTTGAGTGTACCACTCTTTAAAGCTAAAGTACTAAAGGAGCACATTGCGGTACAGGCCAGCTATGAAAAAGAGCCAGACCTGTGCACTAATTGATTTTGAGAGGGACTGTATGCAGTCAATTAATGTGTAATTACATTGTTTTAAAACTTTACGTCTCCTCCCCTTTCTGCTGATGCCCAAGTCACAATAAAATTTGAACTGTGTGCTTTGTGATAAAAGTACTAAATAGTGGAGCCGAAATTAAGATAGAGAGGCATTTTTAATATTTCTGGATTCACAATGGCAGCTGATTTTGTAAATAGGTGGACAGGTGGGCTAGATATAAAAAAATGCAGAAACCCAGGTTCTCAGGGGCTAGTTTGCATTTTCTGTATATCAGGGTGGTTACTAAGCAGGTGGGGAGATGCACTAAGTCTAAAACCCTTTCTTTCTTTCTTTCTTTCTTTCTTTCTTTCTTTCTTTGTATTTCATTGGGGCTGGTTGCTAACAAGTTTTGTGAGGGACACCGTGCAGCCAAATAGTGTGAGATCAATGAAAGTTTTGAAACTTCATGCAAACTTACACGTCAATATTATTTTTAATTACAATATTATTAAATTGTATTAATGTACTGCATTACATGTACTGGATGTTTAATTACCGACTGGTTAGTGATCTGTACACTGTTGTAAAGCAAATGCAGATCAGACACCTACAACCTGAGATACCCCACCCCATTATTTATAGTAATAAAATTGTCCATCCGTTCAAATTGTGATTTGTGAATTGGGTTTCTTTCTTTGTTTGTTTATTACATTTATATTCTACCTTTCCTCTAAGGAGCTTATTGTTCTTCCTCCCTTTTATTTTGTCCTCACAACAACCCTGTGAGGACAACCCGTTAGACTGAGAGATGGTGACTGGGTGCAAGTCACCCAGTGAGTGTCATAGCTGAGTCAGGATTTGAACTTTACAAGTACATCACCACATTTTGTTATTTTATCATAAGATTTGTTATTGTTCTGCTAAGGTACTGTGTTACTTTATTTAGTTTTGTAATATTATTTAAACAGATGTGTATTTAAGAGAATAATATTTTATTTTAGCAAAAATAGCATGCATATTGCATAACAGGCAGGAGGAAATACAGAATGGTTGTGGGGGCTTACTTGTTTTTGTTTTAGCAAACAATTATGACATCTAAATTGCCATTCTCAACTTTAAAATTAGAAGTGGTTTTGTAAATATGGATGCTTTTAGGCCGCAATCGTATACATACCTGGGAGTAAGCTTTATTGAATACAGTGGAACCTGCTTCTAACTAGTCATGCATATCCAAACCCCCCCCCCTTTCTATGGACTATTTCTCCTTCTGCCAGCACCTCCCTAAGAGCCTGTTTGGGGGGGGGGATAGGTGAGGGCACAGGGGGCTGGAGGAGAGAGGACATGGGTAGGCAACTTAAGGCCTGGGGGCCAGATCCAGCCCAATCGCCTTCTCAATCCGGCCGGCAGACAGTCCGGGAATCAGCGTGTTTTTACATGAGTAGAATGTGTGCTTTTATTTAAAATTCATCTCTGGGTTATTTGTGGGGCATAGGGATTCGTTCATTATTATTATTTTCAAAATATAGTCTGGCCCCCCACAAGGTCTGAGGGACAGTGGACCGGCCCCCTGCTGAAAAAGTTTGCTGATCCCTGAGAGAGGAAATCACCAAAACCAGTCTTCCTCCGCTTTAGGTTGACAGATGCCATCCACCAGTGGAGGGGACAGCACTGGATACCACCCACAGTCTCTAACGTTTCTTACCAATTCACTATATTTGTATTGGAAGCTACATTTGAATGCATTGGGTCTCAGTTGTGCTCATATCTTACATCTTATCAAAATGTTGCTAGGATTTTGTGAACTGCCATCAGTTGGCTTGATCTGAAGCAGTTCATTACTGGGTTATGCCCTGACTTTTTTGCATGGGTTAGATGCAAATATAGTGCTAATATTTCAAAACATTTGTGATTAAACCTGATTTTCAAAAAAATAACAGTGAAATCCTCTTCAAAAGGAAATTCCGTTGAATTCAGTGAGGATTACTCCCTGGTAAATAGGGATTAAGATTTCAGTCTAAATGTATCTTGCGCAACACAAATAATGCTCATTGTGGTCATTGCACTTTAGAGAGAAGATGCACATTTACTTCCCAATCATTGCAAAACATAGAGTCCAACAAGGTTTATTATTTATGTATTAAAAGTGAAAGCCATGAATAAAAGGAGCATTTCGCTAAACCCAAGTGTACTTTTCTACAAAATAAAGGTTTGAATTAGCTACAGACCAAAAAGGTAAAGTGTTACTTGTACAAGTTGATAGTATGTGTTTGATAAAATACTTTGTCAATATTTTAATATTTATCTGTCTTTGCTTGGCAATGGTTAATACATAATACATGTAGCAGATTTTGATGTTAAGTCACCTCACTGTTTTTTAATTTTTTAATTTAAATTTAGGATGCATTTGATCAAAGGCAAAGATGCCATAGATCGTTATTTGGCCGTGCATATCAAAGGATTGTCAAAACAAGAGGCTGCTGCGTAAGTAAGGTCTTTCTGAGGCATTTTTATACTGAAAGTTTATTGTTTTCTTTGTTTCTAGTCTTATTCATTGAAATCTAAAGTTCCTCAGGCAATTTTCTGAGGAACATGGCATTTAAAAATTAAAATTGATATTAAATAATTATGTTTCACTGCTACTTATCTTGCATATATCAAAGCATTCAGTTCAATGCTTGTGTTAATTCACTGATTTACCAAAGTAGATTTGCAGCATTTAATTGTTTGTCAGTAATTAAAACCTATTTTTCTTCCTTGATTTTTGTAAAGCCTCTCACATAAGGCTGAAGTTTTACTTTCTGAAATATACTATTGTGATTTGCAGTACTAACTCTATAATGTTCCCTGGTTCTCTAAAACCCACTGTCCAAAATCAGCCTGGGGAGAAGTACAGTTTCCCACAAAGTTTACACAGCAGAATCAATGCTGTTTCTACTACATAGTGTTTAAAAACAGTTGTATGCATAGCAGCATTTTGGTGTTGGACATTATCCCAAGTTTTGCCCTTGTTTTGTTGGTGACCCTGAAATTAGTGTCGTAATTCCAGAATTGCTACCTTAGGGTTCAGTATTGTAGTTGCAGGCAGCGTTTGCCTTTGACTTGAGAAAGAGCATTTTATTGAAGTCTAAATGTGATTCTTTTTTCAAGTGTACACACCTGGAGGAGTTACTGTCTGATCGTCTCCATTCTCCCTCTCCTGAATATTCTTTATTTCATGTAACAGTACCCTTCCTTCTTATTGTGCAAGCTCATTCACCATAGGTATCCCCATCAGTAGCTTTCTCATTAAAAGATTAACATTTGAAAGCGAGAGAACTATTTAAAAATACTTGCTTGGAGCAGCCCGTCATACGACTTCATGCTGAAGGCCCATTCAATTTTTGATTCCTTGCTGCTGGGATCTGTTTAGGATTTCTGTGAAATCCAGTTTAACAACCTGAATTCATGCCTCTGTGTTTTTTGCAGATGCCAGCTTCCCTGAGTCCATCTGCAAGTGTGGCACTCTGGCCCCTTTTCTCTCTCCTGTCCCTTTTCTGGTGAGGAAACCTCTGAAGCGCTGGCACATTATTCACTTTGGTCATGCTTCAGATTGGAGGGCACAGGACAGAGAATCTCCATAATTTGGAAAAGTAATTGCTTTAAAACATGGGTTGATAAATCACTAAAGCTGCAATTGCACTGCAAATGGTACCAAAGTGCAAGACTAAATTCTGGACTGCACAGTAACATTCTTCCTGTCCCTTTACATTATTATGTGCTATTGCAAATTCAAAAATGAGGTATTATGTGCTATTGCAAATTCAAAAAAATTAACAGCAGGCACTGTTCAAATATTGCTTTTGGAGAGAAGAGTTGAAATACGATGTTAGAGAGTACTGCTTGAAAAACACACCCAAAGTCTCCTTGTGCACAGTTGTGCTGTTCATTTAAATCTAACCCAAATAAAGATTAAATGTAGAGTATTAAAGTAGATTAAGAAGTGCTGATAAATTATCCTAAAAGCAACAGGCCAGAGCATTGTCCCTCTAGTTGCAATAAAGGAAAGAAATAGCATTTCCCACCACAAATACCATTGGTGCTCACTCTGTTTAGCTTTAGATGCCTATTGAAAACCCTTACTGACATTCTGAAAACTTTAAATATTTCACAATTTACAAAATGCAGTACAGGTATAGAAACATATAAGGCAAATTGATACCAGAGTACGACAGACAGAGACAGGAGCCCTTAATGAAATACAGTGGTACCTCGGGTTACATACGCTTCAGGTTGCAGACTCCGCTAACCCAGAAATAACGCTTCAGGTTAAGAACTTTGCTTCAGGATAAGAACAGAAATTGCCCCATTAGCTAAAGTGGTGCTTCAGGTTAAGAACAGTTTCAGGTTAAGAACAGACCTCCAGAACAAATTAAGTTCTTAACCCAAGGTACCACTGTAAAATGTAATTTCAGGGATACTAAATTCTGCCGACTGTGTCCATAAGATTAGTGTAAATGACATTACTTCACTCCACCTTTGCTTTCTTTCCATTACCTGCACATCTTACCAGTGTGTCTGTACAGGTGCATCATGTTAGGGATGGCAGAAGATAAATCTGTGTTTGGGGTGATCTTCCAGTAGTTCAGCAAGGGTTTCTGACTGTCAGTTGGCTAACAATAGCAGCAACTAACATTGTCCACTCCCCCTAAAAAATAATCGGTGGCTGAAAAAGAACATTGGGGAAAACCTGAAGTGGATTTAACTTGTTTGCTTGGCTGAGTAAGTGCTCAAAAGTCCAACTGAGTTTTAGTTTTGTTTTGTTTTTCCACCTGGTTCTAGTTGGTAGACATCAGAGTTCTAGGAAAGAAAAGAATATACATAAACGCTTATGTTGGCCCACCCCTGTCCCATACTTTTGGGGATGTAGTATTGTCACTACAGGTACAATCATAAAAAACACAAGGGAATACTTACAAGGGAATACTTGCTGTGTCCAGGGCAGCTGTCTACCAGCTCCATCTGGTACACAGGCTGAGACCCTATCTGCCCACAGACTGTCCGCCAGAGTGGCGCATGCACTAGTTATCTCCCGCTTGGACTACTGAAATGCTCTATATGTGGGGCTACCTTTGAAGGTGACCCGGAAACTACAACTAACCCAGAATGCGGCAGCTAGACTGCTGACTGGGAGCAGCCGCCGAGACCACATAACACTGGTCCTGAAAGACCTACATTGGCTCCCAGTACCTTTCCAAGCACAATTCAAAGTGTTGGTACTGACCTTTAAAGACCTAAACGGCCTCTGTCCTGTATACCTGAAGGAGCATCCTCACCCCCATCTTTCTGCCCGGACACTGAGGTCTAGTGCCGAGGGCCTTCTGGCAGTTCCTTCACTGTGAGAAGTGAAGTTACAGGGAACCAGGCAGAGGGCCTTCTCGGTAGTTGCGCCTGCCCTGTGGAACACCCTCCCATCAGATGTCAAAGAAATTAACAACTATCTGACTTTTAGAAGACATCTGAAGGCAGCCCTGTTTAGGGAAGCTTTTAATATCTGATGAATTATTGTATTTTAATGTTTGTTAGAAGCCACCCAGAGTGGCTGGGGAAACCCAGCCAGATGGGCGGGGTATAAATAATAAATTGTTGTTGTTGTTACAACTGAATACACTGAAACTTACTATTAAGTAAACATTCACAGGATTGTACTGTATTGTACCTTCTTTAATATCTGTGCTAGACACCAGACAACTTTTAAAGCATTTATGAAAAGCTTATTTAAAAGCCCTGAAGATCCCAAAATGGAGCTATGAATAATCAGTTTCAACTCATCTTTGTCATCACTCTTGTTTATATATACGTATGAAGCCCTAGAAATTAATAACCTTTGTATGTAAAGCAGTTGCTGGAAGATCTAATATAACTTTTTCTTGATGTACTTTAAAATCTTGCTGCTTGAGAATGACTAGCCTATTAGCATTTTATTTGAGTTGATAGAATATTTTTTCCTAATGTAAAAAATAAATATGTGAACAATGCTATCAAATCTCCTCTCAGTCTCCTCTTTACCAGACTAAACATACCTAATTCCTACAACCATTCCTCATAAGACTTGGTTTCCAGACCCTTGATCATCTTAGTCGCCCTCTCCTCTGTACACATTCCAGCTTGTCAATATCCTTCTTAAATTGTGGAGCCCAGAACTGGGCACAGTACTCTAGGTATGGTCTGACCAAGGCAGAATAGAGCAGTACTATAACTTCCCTTGATCAGGACACTAGACTTTGGTAAATGCAGCCTAGAAAAGCCCTAGCCTTTCTAGGCTGCATCAAATTATTGTCTGATGTTAAGCTTGTGGTCTTCTAAAACCCCTAGATCCATTTTTCATGTACTAGTGGCAAGCAAGGTGCTCCCATCTTATATTTGTGCAGCTGGTTCTTCCTGCCTAAGTGTAGAACCTTACATTTGTCCCTGTTGAAAGTCGTTTTGTTAGTCTGGGCTCAGTTCTCCAATCTGTTCAGGTCCTCTTAAATCTTGATTCTGTCTTCAGCAGCATTGGTTACCCCTCCCACTTTGGTGTCATCTGAAAACTTGATGAGCATCCCCTCAATAGCTTCATCCATGCCATTTATAAAGATGTTGAACAACAACAAGACCAGGGCAGAACCCTGCAGCACCCCACTTGCTACTTTCCCCCAGGATGACCAGGAACCATTAGTGAGCACTCTTTGGGTTTAGTCAGTCAACCAGCTACAAACCCACCTAACAATTATCTCATCCTGTTCACATTTTACCAGCTTCTCTACAAAAATATCATAGGGGATTATGTCAAAAGCCTTACTGAAATCAAGATACAGTATGTCCACATCATTCTCCTGAGCCACCAAGCTTGTAACTGAGTATGCTTGGTTCTCATTCAACTGTATTGGGATTTCTCTCTCTCTGTAAAAAAAAAAGTACTTATGCAAACATACTTATCCTAAGCCTGCTGATGCTTCCTTCTTGTGGAAGTTTGGTGGGGGTTCCATTTTGGCTACATAAGGCTCCACAGTTGGATAATGTATTCACTATCAGTATATAGTGAATTCAAAATTAAAACTTGTTTACCTTCTAAACTCCCCACTGATATGATGCTGTCCAAGAGAAAAAATAATACATGTTATAGACAGTATTATAAGACACAGATTTGATGTTTTTTAATAACACTGACATTTTTAATTTTGTTTCAATGTGTGTTCCTCTTTTGTCTAAATAATTCCTAATAATCTTCTATGTTGTGACCAAAAATTTATGTTTTTATGAAGCAATACTCTCTTAGAATTATATTCTCTTCAAAAAAGAGGAGGGAAGTGAGTCTTTTATTCAAATCAGTGGTCTCTCCACACTTTGATTGGATCTGATATATATGGTATAACTAGAGAAAGACGAAATAATAGGAATGCAAGGGAAATGAATAGTTTACTGTTCATGAAAAAGCTGCCCTACACATTTGGAAGAGTTTTCTTGGAAAGGTTAAAAAGTTCTAATCAACTTCTGTACATTATGTAGAAGTTCCATTTTCTAAACTCTGCAAAAGAAAGTTTCATATTTAATGGGAAATCATGAATAATTCCATTTATTATCTACTTCCTCCTTTCAAAGACATGATCTGGATAAAAGGCGGGGTGAATAATTTCAAAAAATACAATACATTTTTAATGGGAAGGTGCAAACTACAGATTCTCATGACTATTAGCAAGTGTAGAGGAAACAGAATTTTACTTGCAAAAACTCATCAGATTCTTGCAAAGATAAAATACAAGACATTATTTAATAGAGAAGAACGCTGTGAACTGAAGTTAACTTTGTGTAACTTGTTTTTGCTGAGTTTAGTCCTATTGTTTTCTAAACCTTTCTTTTATCAATAGTTCAACAATATTTAATAGGAAATATAGGACAAAAGTAAACAACTGTGTTTTATTTGTGATGTGAACAGAGATACTATGAAAATATTCAGAATGTAAAATGATACAAAATGACAAGTGGGAATTTCATTGTCCTAGAATTTATAGTGAAGCTTCTTTCTGAACTCCTTCAGGCTCACTCTTTCGCGCTCTCTCTCTCTCACATACACACATATCCCACAATTAACTAAGTGTGTGTGTGTGTGTGTGTGTGTGTGACTAAGTACACACACAGAGAGAGAGAACACTGAAAACCAAACATGAATTATAACTTTGATGTGCTGCATATGTATTGCCTAACTTATTTCTTTCAATGTTCCCGTTATGAAGCAGAGGGAGTCTAGTAATGTCCCGGTTTGAAAGACAATGGTCTTGTTCAGAAGTAAAGAAAAACTATGGTTATGAAAATTAGCATGCATAAGCCTTGGGCTTTTATGCTCCCCCTCTCCTCCCTCCCTCTATGTATGAAAAGAGTTGTTAAGATAAATCAGTTTGTTGAGTTTGGACTTGATGGAGAACTATTTTGAGTGTTAAAAAGTGAAAGCTTTCAGTGTGTTTTTTCCTTGCATGCTAAGGGGTATGCAAGCCAATGCTGGTGCAGGCTTGTACTGTGAACAACAATACATGGTTTGTCATTTCATCTAAACTCAGCCAATGAAACAATGGTGCAAACAATCGGGGGCGTAGCGACCCATGTAGGAGCGGACCGACCCATGTTCCATAATGGAGCGGGTGACAAATTATCAAGGAACAATTACTGCCCTACTAGGGCGGTTCATAAAAAAAAAACTTTTTAAAAAAATGCCTGCTCCAAAGGTCTTCTCTTACTATACTAGGGATTATATAGCTATATATGAAATTTCATGCATATCAGTTAATATCTTGACCCTCCTCCACCAAAATAGCTGTTTACTTGGGTGTTTTCCTATGTCGTGAAGGCTGAAATTCCAGTTCAGTGGAGCACTTACTGTTCCCTACCCTAACCCTGTGGAAAGCCATCTAATTAAACTTTAATTTGATTGTAAGATATTTTTAGGAGGTAATTTAATTATTGTTTGATTTTATACCAATGTTATTTATCTGATGTTAGCCACCCTGAGCCCGACTTCGGCCGGGGAGGGCGGGATATAAATAAAAGTTTTATTATTATTATTATTATTACTTGTTATTATTTCTTTGTAAAAAAATATGAAATAACGTAAAACCAGGGGGGTGACAAGAAATTTTCCGCACCGCGTGCCACCTGACCTTCCTACGCCTCTGTGGGGGGTGACAAACATTTTTTGCCCCCTGGTAACAATTTACCTTGCTACACCCCTGCAAACAATTAAGGTACTATTTAGGATGGTTACAGTTGATTGGTTCTTCTTGTCCTGCATTACTAAATTGGGATACATTTATTTACAGATTAAAGACATTTTACTGACATATACATCTTCAGACATATTCCTGACATCCAAATGGTTAATTTAGTAAAAATATCATTCTCCTTCTCCTGTATAGGGGAATTTATTTTTTTAAAAAACAAATTAGAAGAACAAGGGTAAAGCAATGTAAAAGGATCAGAATTTGTTATATAGTAAAATATTCAGAATCACAACAAAAACAGTTGGAATTATGCTATTTATAATTACTTAATTTCTTTTTAATCCAATAATGTACAGCTTTTTTACAATAATGTCCCTTGAAGTGTGGCTGAACTGCATGACCTACTAAAAGTGGCATAAGATTTATGAGACTGAAACTGGATGCTCATATTCAAAAAATCTCTCTCTCTTTAATTGTTCTATTATGAAAATATCCAACAGTGTTTGGAAGTTAAAACAACGTTGTCAAAAGATTGTATATACTCACTATAAAACCTTCTAAGTTTATTGAACAGTCTTTTGTAAAAGAAATTAAGCAATATAAAAAACCAAAGTATATTGTAGTGCTATAAATAAAGCTTGCAATTTCTCATTGGTTATTTGGTTTTTATTAAATTTATTTCGGAAATCACAGACATCACTAAGACCTTGAGGCCACTTAAAGAGATCTCTACCTGAAGCTTGCAGGTGCCCGTTACAGTTACCTGGGGACTGCTTGAGGTAGAAGTGCAGGTTGCAGCAACAAGAGCTATATTTTTATGAGAGTTCTGGGGCTAAAAACATATCCAGTTTTCTCCAGTAAACAGCCACTGAAGGAAACAACAAGAAGTCATAAGTATTTTATTTTGCTCTTACAAAGAAGGGATCCTCCCTTTTTAACAACTTGATCTTGGTTTCGTCTTCTGTCATTTAGTCACAGTTGTCAGGGTCTCGTAAGATAACTTATTCAGGACCCAAGATGGTTGATTCGAAAGACCCTACTCAATAGCTCAGTGTTTTTCAACCACTGTTCCGCGGCACACTAGTGTGCCGCGAGATGTTGCCTGGTGTGCCGTGGGAAAAATGGAAATCAGCTTTGTGTTCAGCCAAACAGACCCAGGTTGCGCACTGAATAAAGTATTTTATAATTTTTCATATTTCTGTTTACTTACTATTTCATAATAAAGTAATTATAAAATACTTTCTTTGTGTTTATTTGATTCCTATTCAAGAGAATTACTTTATATATAGTCAATATAGGCACAGAGTTAAATTTTTTAACATTTTCTAATGGTGGTGTGCCTCGTGATTTTTTTCATGAAACAAGTGTGCCTTTGCCCAAAAAAGGTTGAAAAACACTGCAATAGCTTATTCAAGCAGATACCTCACAGACTGCAATTAAAAGCACCTGCTGGAAGAAGGAAAGGTCCGCTTTATCAGGAATTAGAAACTTGCATGCTGGAGCACATCAGTTTTCAAGGGAGAGGCAAATGGCAGAGATCAATTCATCTTCTAGTAGCCTCACTTGTATCCCCTACTGCTAGCTTCCTCCTTCATTTTGGGGGGCCAGCCTTTTGAAGCCCCAGGTTCCGCCTTCTAGCCCCAAAGTGGTCTATTTGGTGGAGAACGATATCTGAAATGTGCAGAGCTCTTGCATGGGTATGGCTTTCTGCCTTTTAGAATAGGGAGGCACATCAGCTGAAAATTACTCCTTGGCCACAGTTAGGTCTGAGCTCTTCTTTCCATCATCAATTTGGGTAGTTTTGAGGGTCACAATCAGGCAGCATTGCATAATCCTCTGGCCTTGTGGTAAGTAATGAAAAAAGAAGAAGAATCGTCTTTGGGTCCCCAGAAATATTTCCCTGAAACCTTTACTCAAAAGCTAGTCTTTCTGCATAATAATAAATGTTATGCAGAAAACTATAGCTAGCTAAATAGGGAAGAACAAATATGTAGATATGCTTCAAATGACAAGCTTTTAGTAGTAGTTTAAAATCATCCTGTGGAGTCAAAACTCCACATTAGGCTATAAAAATTATATGAATTTGTATTACAAGGTCTCACTGCAGTGTCCTAATTTAGAAATGGTTAAAGAGTTCTTATGTTATTATTTTGGGAGTATTGATCAATACAGTGTCACATAGTTTCAGCAAACAGTCACTTCATAAACTTGTGTTCACGTTGAGATCAGTGGGAAAACTCTCATTGATGCTCTGAATGTGAATCCCGCCCAATGCACTTTGTATTTACTTTTGTTCAACAATACTATATTGTGCTGGGTATTACTTGAATAACCAGATTTAACTGCAATATTGCTAAATTTCCAGCAGATGCCCCCAGAGGCCATTCTACCTATTGAAACAGTGTTTTTAAACACCAATACCTTTGAATTTCATTTCTTCATAGAACAATGTAATGCTGATTAGAATTTTCTAATTGGAACAAACAGCATGGTTATAACAAAATATTTTCAAAATCAGCTCTGGTAAGCAGCATAAGAAATAAGACAGATGTTCAAAACTAGGTTTTAGAAGTAATAATTTCACTTGTAAATACATATGTCAATAGGTTTCTTTGCATTTGGTGGCTATCTGTACTTCCTCACTGTAAAAGGAAGAACATCCCAAGTATAAATAGATTTTTGGGCTATATATGAGTAATTTCCCTTCTATCTACTTTCATGGTATATAATACAGGATCATTGTTAGTTTTGGTTAATTCCTATCAATAAAAACCATGGGGATAATTTATTTTATTAAATTGTCAAATTAGAGACAACACACGTTTGTTTGTTTTTAATCTCATGTTCTGAGCTACCCATTAATTGGCTGATCAATTGCTCCATCAGGAAATTGGCTTATGTTTTATTGCCCACTCAGAAAGAAGAGAGAGATCATCCAGAGGGAGAACTGGCACTGAGTAGCATTTGTCCCCATAATGCAAAATAAAATAAAATGATAAAACAAAGAGCAGCTTATATTCCCTTTCCTTTTATTCTAAGATTTTTGAACACCTGGTCTTTTTTCAGTGTCTGCCTTTTTTTCCTTCAGAACCCTCTTTTACTTCCTTCCAGCCTGGTTTCTCCTCACATCATCCTGCTGAAATTGTTCTCTGAAAATGCTTCTGCCCAGCTGTTTATTATGGACTTGGTGCTGATCATGCTTCCAAGTTTTTCACACTGTCCACATGATGTCATCATCCTCAAAATGCATTACAAATCAGCAACATGCCTGGGTAACATCATGGGCTATGCAGAAAGCCTTTGTGTACTAATCCATTGCTGAGAATAGATAGTATGTCTGGGAAGGGGGAACGTAAACAAACAGGCTGTCTTTCTGGTGACAGATTCAATAGGGGTCTTTCGGTGGCATCTGTTTTCATCATGGAAATAGCAGGCATGTTCTATGGAATCACCTCTGCCCCTGAAATATAAAAGTTTCTATTTTGCCAATTGTGACATGTGCTGGTAATATTTGTTGTTATGCATTTTCTGAGACATACCTGTGTGCATATCCACAACATAAAAAGATAGAGCAGGGCAGGAGTAATTGAGGGAAGGAACAAAAAACCCTGCACCCAGAATATTTTTCATCAAGCTCTCCTCCTCTGGTGTGAATGGGAAGTGATGGAATAGAAATGAATATAATGAGTGGAAAAAACAGGTGCGCATGGACATTTGTATATCAAATGTGTCAGAGAAAAATCTAACCTGAACTGCCCCTTTCCACAATAACACCTCTGTGTTGAAGCACCCTAATTTCCAATAACCTTCTCTTAGCTAAATATTAGGTTATTCTGTCCTCCTTGTCTGATTTTTTTGATACTGTACTACTAATATTGTACTCTTTTCCTTGCTTTAGATTTTGCTAGATTTCAGTCTTTTCTTTTTCAATTGTTTCTGTTAATAGTACTTTTAAAATCCCTTCCTCTTTGGAGTTCCATGAGGCTCTTAGGTCTTTCTTAAGTGTTAATTTGACTTCCCTTGTTTGTTCTTTTAACACACACACATATATATAGAGAGAGTTTTATGCTACTGAGCTACAACTATATATTACATCTTCCATTTTTCTTTGTTTAGCTAATCTGTGGCTGTTTTATTATTTTCTTCATTAATATTGTCTTTTTTAATTTATCCAAAAGTGAACTCTTAGTTTTGCATCTGTAGTGATTTCTACTGGTCAAGAAGAGGAAGAACCCTGAGGAACCATTTTTCCTCAGTCTCCTGTTCCCAATAATATTTATTGTCTATGTCCTCAGATACACCTCTCCAGAGGCTCTCTTATCTATGGGGGCTCCATCTTCACTACTATACCAACCCTAGAGGCCACAAAGGACTTGTAAGGAGGTTTCTGGTCTAAGCTCTATTTAGATCAATGCTCACTTAAAAGGGTCACGCTCTACTTCTGCAACATGAACCTTCAGCGGACCCTTTTAAGTAAATGTTGATCCACGGAAGAGCCTAAGACATACACCTTCAATAATATTTCCGTCTTCAGTAAACTGCAGACCAGTGATGGAGCCCGCATTCTGGCCTTCTTAGTCTTGTTCTGTCTCCTATTCTCAGTGTAGTGCCTCCGGTCTTGACATATTTAAATTATAAAATCCGCACTGTTGCCTTTCTACCATGCATGCTCTGTAACCCATGAATGGCTGGGACTGCATGTATTGGACAACTTGCTTCCACCTTCTGGAATTTGGCCATGTCACCACTGCTAGGAGAGCACACTTGATCAAGCCAAAACAAAACAAAAAATTTAAAAATTCCTTCCAGTAGCACCTTAGAGACCAACTAAGTTTGTTCTTGGTATGAGCTTTCGTGCTCATACCAAGAACAAACTTAGTTGGTCTCTAAGGTGCTACTGGAAGGAATTTTTTAATTTTTTGTTTTGTTTGGACTATGGCAGACCAACACGGCTACCTACCTGTAACTTGATCAAGCCAGAATGTCATATGTTTTCTCTTATTTGTCTCTTTTTAATTTACTTATTTCTTAGCTGCTGACAGTGTGCTCTACAGGTTAGGTAGAGTGAGGTAGCTGCCTTAGTCAGCTGATGCTAAGGAGCAAGATGGTATTGGAAGACAGACGTTTGCCAGCCATATGGCTTGCTCTGTGTCCCTAAGCTAGCTTGCTGTCAGATGTAGTGAAGGATGGTGCCCGGTCACCAGTAAGTGAGATTCAGCTGCCGACCTAGCTGGCTTGTGTGTGTGAAAGGGGAAGAAGCATCAAATGCCTTGGGCCAACCCTGTGTCTTTTTGCATGATATTACATCAGTTTTCCTTTAAACTGTTGTGATGTGTTTTATTCTGCTAGGTCTTTTCTTTAGTTTTCTGCAGGTTCCTACTCTTTTCCTCTGTCTCTGTGTCCAGTAGACTATAAACTTTTGCAGACAGGGCTTGTCTTCAACTTTATTTATTGTACAGTGCTTTTTAAATGTGCTTCACTAATATTTGTTGTTATAGGCTTCTGGTTTCAATAGTAAAAATGCAGTTACCATTGCCCTTGAAGAACTTGTTTATAAAGCGATGCAAAGATCTTCTTGCTTTCTTTAACAACATTACTAGTTAGTAAATAGCAGTGCTCTGTTCTGAAATTTACTTTGTATATAAAGCCATATACTAACCATTAGGGACTGTTATCAAGTTCTACTGCTTATATTAAAATATGATCAGAGCCATGCTTTTAAGCAAAATCTGTTTCCATGCATGTTTCAATAACAGGAACAAGTAAAAATGCATGTTTCTTATGTTCAAGTGTATTTTAACTATACAATATTGAAGGGCAACACCTTCTGTAAAATTGGAATTAACTGCACTTTCAATCAAAAAATCAACAATTAATATTCTACAGTTGGTTTGATGTAACATGGAAATGGCCTTACTATAGCAGAATATGCCTTGAAATATGTACCATCTCTTGATAGTGTTTAATTATACATGTTTTAATATGAATATCTGTTCCATGTTTATTATTAGAATAACTTTGATATACATTCTTCATTGTATCTCTGTGGATATGTCATTTGGTTTTAAAATTAGGTGGAAATTATGAAACTTCTGTGTTACTAAATGAGTCCCAGCTGAAGATGGATATTGAACACAGGCAAATAATATGTAGGGAGTCTAGTTCTAACAAATACTATGTCAGACATTTTAAACCAAACCACCATAACCTCCAGCAAAACTATTTAACATATACATTGTTTTGACATGCAGTATATGCTTAGTTTTCCCCGCTGCTCCCTGTTTTAAGTAAATCTGAGCTTGTGTTCTAGTGAACAAATGCCGCAACGTTTGGGTAAGTTCCTCCCCCCCCCCCGTAGGTTAACTCAGTTGACCTTCATGGCTGATTTCAATTGCAGAACACTCTTATATTTATAATGCAGTTCTAGTAGAAATAGTATTAAACACCTACTGTGGCTTTCCTCTGTTGAAGATGCGTGAGCATTTACCAAGAAAAAAATGAGTTGGTGAAAGGAACACTTGTCACATTTTAATCAGTGGTGTATTATCTCTCTCTCTCTCTCTCTCTCTCTCTCTGTGTGTGTGTGTGTGTGTGTGTGTGTAAGTAAGTAAGTAAGTAATATCTGTGTGTGTACCTAGATCTCTTTCAGTGGAAGTATATAATTCACATTTAAAGAATTAAAACTGGCCTTTTTTAAATTCCCAGTTACCGGAATTCATACAAGAAGAACATCTGCATAGACATGCTGCGACAGGGTTATCACAAGTCTTTCGCCGAGCTCTTTACTCTGATAGAGCACTGGAATGCCTTGAGGGAGGCTGCAGGGCCTGGGTCAGCCATATGGCTGGAGAAGTCCCTAGCGGAACAGCCTGATAAGCTGGATCAGCTTCACCACTTCCTGACCAGGGCTGAGGCAGCCCTACGATCAGGTAAATAGAGGAATTCTGGGTAATGGAGCAGCAATGTGTGCCTGAGGGAAGAGTCCAAATTGTTTCATGTATGAATTTGAAACATTACTGGGCTTTAGCACATTTCAGCCTTAGTCAACTGTATTTATAGAATAAATTGTGGGTAACACTGAATTATCAGATTTACAGTTAAATACTCAGGTGACAAAATGAGGAGTCTTTCTGTGTGTGTGTGTGTGTGTGTGTGTGTCTATGTGTCTGTGTGTGTAAAGATGTCACCAGGATCTCATTGATAGATTTAACTAACATCTCAATTGCAATCAGTCTGGTGTTTCCCCTACTGTTTAGTTTTATGTATAATTTTTACAATTAAGTACATGCTATTGTATTATATGTTTTTATCTAGCAATTAGTTTGGTCTAAAATGGAAGACCCAGACTGTTCTGTGCATGATATTTTCCTACAAATTCCAGGCCAATGTTCTTTTCTTTGTGTTTAAGAATGGGACCGTGACTGTTAATATTATTTGATAAAGAATGTATCCATGCATCACTTGTTGAATTCCTCTAATTGAAATTGTTGTATTGAATTTGGTCCTTCTAGGCTGCAGTCTTGCATCCATTTAACACACCAATTTCATTGTGAAAGTAATTTCACTGTGTTAGTGGTGAAGTGTTGCAGACATAAGACATAGATTTCTGAGAAAAGGCCTCAGGACATGCATCAAGGACATTAGTAGGTAGGAGAGGAAAGGACTTTGCATCTGATGGGGTCAGGGTGCAACAGGACTGGCTGTTTTGGAATGGATGGAATGGTGATCTTATACCCAGACTGCAGGTGGAAAGGAGGTTGAAGGAAGAGGCAGGACATAAATATGGTATGGGGTCACAAAGAGTTTTCCATATTGATTAATGGAGAATTCTGGGCACACTGTGTATAAGAATAGGGACTGTAGTACATTTAGATAGTGTGGAAACAGGCAAAATTGCAGCAGCAAGAAAAGGCTGGTATGAATCAGAGTGAAGGGGAGCATTTAATACTACATTTCATAGGATATGCTATCAAGTTTTGGATATTGTAGTGCAGTGTATGCCAGCAAAAAGCTTGCAAGCAACGGGACTCCCGGCGAGGACGCCATCGCGGGCGGTCGTGGGTCGCTTCGGCAGCGAAGCGACTCAGGCCGGCCCGGGGGTAGGAGCCCCGCTACCGCAAAGCGGGGCTCCGTTAAACCGCGGGTCGAGCGTCCCGCGGCATGGGCTCTCCAGCGAGCCCGCTATGGCTCCGAGCCCTTCTCCCGTTCCCCCTGTAAAGGGACCACGGAGCCGGGCTGTGGAGGCATGCCCCAACCGGACCAGCGAAGCGGCGGCCGCCGCTCGCGATGAGCGAGATCGTTCTACCTGTCAGAAGAAAAACAGAAGAAGCCCGTTGGCCGTGAGTACGTTAACAATTGGACTTATTTTTGACATTTGGCGCTCCGGGAGCTACGATGGAAAGGAAGCCCGTTCTTTTCCCTTTGGTGGAGAGAAAGTAACTGTTTTGACAAGTGAGACTGGTTAGACCCCTTTTGGGGGACCTAAGTTGGTGGAAATATTTCTTCTTGAAGTGGATAGAATGTAATCTTTTTGCCCTGACTCCAGGGAAAATGGCTGCGGAGACTTGTGTCTAAGATGGAAAAATACTGCGACTAAGATGGAAAAATACTGAAACCTGATACCCTATGCCCACTTCTACCATGTTGGGTTTCGTTTTCAAGCTGGTTTTAGACTCTGGACTGACTCACGAACAAAGGATTATTTTTTTGAACTTAGAATTGCTGAACCAGAAATTAACTTTGCTGAATCAGGATGACAATTTATATCCCACAAGAAAGACTATTCAGAACATTGTTAAAATGGAAGAAAACATTGGCAGGGAGCTTAAGGGAATTATTGAAGTACAAAGTACAATGCTTTTGCAACTCCGAGAAGATGAAAAATCCTGCTGGGGTGAGAGACCCAGGATTAGAAGACAATTTATATCCAATTTCTGGGGTGAGAGCCCAGGAATGATGGGGAAAAGATTTATATATCTACAATTAGAAGATGAACGGAATTTTGAAGCGGAGATGCTGGAAGGTGATGATCTGTGTACCCTGATGCTCCCTGCAAGGACTGTTATAGACTGTGTCTGGAACTGTGGACTTATAAGAAAAGAGGACATTCTGAAAAATGGTTTTGGTGTAAGATGGAGAAATGTCTGGGGGGGAGACCCCGAGATGGCGAAAGAAAATGGTTAGAAAAGGGATAGGGTGAAATACATTAAGGAAAAATTAGGATGGTTTATTATGGTACCCTGAAGCCGGTGTGTTAAGATTTTAAGTTTTTGAACTAGAGAAGAGATATTTGAATTCTTTTTATTAGCAGCAGTCTAAGTGAAAAAAGAAGATGTATGATCTGATACAAAAAGTAATATGTTGTGTTATGTAGTTATATTATTAATTATTATGAAGTTATATTTGGAATAGATTTGATTCAAGCTAAGAAGTGATAGATTATTTTGGAGTAAAAACTAGATTTTAAGAAGTATGTTTAGTTTTGATTTTTGAATGATTTATTTTAGAGATGAGAAGTTACTAAAGTAAAATTAGAATTGGAACCAAAGGAGAGAAAACGGGGGAAGTCACCTAGTATTGATTCGAACAAGAAAAGTTTTTTTTTGTGCAAACAAGAAAAAGAATTATTGGTGTGATTTGTATTTGTTTTTATTATGGTTTGATTGTTGGGTTTGGGTTTGGGTTTGTGTTGGGGTATGTGTTATGTTGTTCTTTGTGTTGCAAAAGCCAATAAATTCTTTATTAAAAAAAAGCTTGCAAGCAACTTGTTTGCCATGTACTCCTCTGATGTGCTTAGTAGACATACAAACAGGGCTAGTTCATACACAGTCATCCTCAGTCATCTTCCTGAATGCAGAGTTCAATATTATTTTACACAATATTGAATTCCTAGTTTGATATCCCTATATATGATTTTCTCCAAATGGTTAGGAAGATGCTGACTGTATTATTTTAATGGCTCAGTCTGTCATGTTGGGAGCTAGGACTGGTTTGCAGGCCAGTCTAGGCCTAATCCGTAAAGTAACGACCACCTTTTCCTCCATCACGCACCCTTTCCACAAGCCTACGAGTTGCTGGTTATTCCCAGGTACAACCTGGTTTACCCAATATGGCCTAAACTATACAACTGCTGAACTGTGAACTCTTTAATCTGTCTACCTTATTAGAAGCCTTCATTTTACTCACAAGTTTCATCACTTCTGTAATGTTTCAGTTTCAAGCTTTCTGTTGTTAGCTTGAGGTTTAATTCTGAAACGGACGGACAGAAATTAAAATGACAGCTTAGAAAATTTGCAGAAAAATGAACAATTTTAGATTGTGCTTATAAAAACGTTCATCACATGTTGAAGACTGGCTATGTGGAAGACAAAAACTTTTGTTTTCTAGAAAGTGGACTAACCCATGCCAATAGCTTACTGTGGTCGACAAAATTTTGTTTTGAACCCAAAGCATGCTGAAATATAATGTGGGCAATTATCTGTGAGAGCAGTACTGTCTCTTTTTTATACCTGTCTGTGCAGTAGTCTAAACAATGTAAGGAGACAGGCTAAAAGAAAAAAATTGCTCTGCTTTATTCATATGACTCCAGCACATTTGGCCAGTTTGTGTCCAAAACAATTATACTGAAACGGTTGTCTTTGTGCACGACTTATTCTTATTCACTGAAAGGATAGACACTTGAGGGTCACATTAAAGTTCATTCAATCAGGGCTGCAACAGTAACAATAGTCAGCCTCAGGTCACTTCCATCTCTTGAGAATTGTAGGGTACTTACCTCAAGTTATTTGCATAATTTTACAGAACTCTGCAGCTTTGATATTCAGTAACAAAGAGCAGTTAAAGCTATCCTGTCGTATGTATTACTTTATTCCAATTAGCAGTCACTCCATTTTTTTCTTTGCTCTTTTTGATCTGTTTACATGTGATGTACTTTATGATACCATTTAATAGGTTTATTGCTACTTGCATTAGTATCTGCTGACACATCACATTAAAATGCAGCTGAGTAACTCTGAGGACTGGGAATGCAATATTGAATGTAACACGTGTGTGTGTGTGTGTCTGTGTGTCTGTGTTGCACTGCCTCCGAAGTGGACATGGTGGCACCATTTGATTTAATATTTGCATGGCAGGCTTGTCTTTAGAGCTAGAAGAGCTAGAAGAAGACAATAGCCTCCTTGCCCTTTTGCTCTTTTCTCCCGCATACAGTACTTCTCAAGGAGACAGCATGCGCATGTAATTTCATTAGATTTTCTCAAACTAGTTTCAGAGAATAAGCACTCTTCCAAGCAGTGGCACTAAGGTAGATGGGAAACTTGCATTACTTCAGGAGGGCCTCTGGGAAGGCAAAAAATAGCTGCTGCAGACCATTCCATTCACCTAGTAAAGGAAGACCACAATAAGCTTGACCAAGAGAGGCAAGGGGATCAGCCAAGTGAAGATTGAGTCCTGAGTGTGAATGAAAAGGTGCATTTGAATGGGGGAGATTTGCTCCAATAAGTACTGTAAACAATAACATTCTGCCAGAGCAGTATGATTTTCTCATGATACTGCCAGATATTCCTGCACAAAATATACTGAGCTACAATATGATTATTTATATGCACACCTTAAAGGTGTGTGCAAGGTGAAGTATAAGGGAAACTGAGATATGAAAGCTAGAAGCTAAATGTCACCTTAAACCTAGATTATGGGTGCTGCAACAGAATGTCTAGGCACTCTTTTTTATAACAAGAATACACAGATGAAAATGAATGAACTGCAGCTAAAATCTTATATTCATTTTTCACATGGTCTAGTTCTCATCTAAAGACTGCAAAAAACAAGGCCATACTTCCCCTGCCCACCCCCCTAATATTCTTAAGAGGGTCCCTTCTCCAGTCCTCAGAGAGTGTCTTGAAGTGGGGAGGCAGAAAAAGGTCCTCCTTTTGTTCCAGAAGGGGCAGTTTTAATCTGACATCTTAGGCATACTACTGCTCCCAGAGCTCAGAAACTGCTCGCATTCACGAAATTCCCTGTCGCAAAATGCGCCTAGAACAATGGGAGTTTCAAACGCTGTGTGGCGGGTGGGCTATACTACAGAAATTCACTTCATTGTGCCACATAAATTCATGTTGCTATCAAAGTATATTAGGTTGATGACAAGGAAACAGTCTAGCCAAAGTGTAGAAGAGATTATGTTGAAATTGGTCTTTCAGAACAAATTCATTTCTTCTGTTTCTATTTCAAATGCACATCTATTTGATAACATTTGACTATTATTATTATTATTATTATTATTATTATTATTATTATTATTACCTGCCTTTCACCAGCAGGTCCCAGAGCAGGTTGCAGCAATTTAAACTTCAGCATTACAAACAGTTAAAACGAATTACAGGCAATGACCGTTTTACTCAGGGGTTATGTTTCTGACCCCCATGCAGGTTGGTTGGGTTTGCATAAGCCTGCTGCACCCTGTTGTGCTCTATTACGCTCCCACCCCTGTCCAATTCCCTTTTCCAGCTCCTTCCGGGTTGCAGTGATGTGCATGCATGTTGTCACACACATACTGAATGTGTGCAAAACTGTTGTTGCTTGTACAGTAGCAGGAATGAGGTGGGTCCTGAAAACCCACATCTCAGATGTCAAAGGCCAGGGTAAAGAGGTGCATTTCCAACATCTTCTGAAAGCCAAATGGTGAAGGTGTCAGACACACCTGTGTATAGAGGGCATTCCACAGCTTCTCTATATCATCAGGCAGAAATATTTGAAATTGATCCAGTACGGTTGGAACAGACTGTGTATTCTGAACATAAGAGAAACACTATGCCTCTCTGTGGGGTTGATCTTGACGGGAGGCTGAATGACCCTGGAAAGGAGATCTGGCTCCAGTTGCAATTGTGTGTGCCAGTGTGATACTTATATTTTCCCCTATATGTTAAGCTTTGAACTTCACCAGCTTCCTGACCTTTGTCTTGGGGAGAGAGGTTTTGGCCCACCTCCGTCTAGCTCAGGGGTATGTGTGAACTCTTAACAAGCATATGATCTACGTAAGAACTGCCCTGAAGGGATAGAGGCCAATGAGATCCATAGAAAGAAATTCAAAGTCTTGAATCTTGCATATTTATTTTTAAACTGAACATTAAGAAAGTAAGCATAGAGTATATTTTATTTTATCATATCTTAAGATTTATTTACTTTCTTTTCACTGAAGAATTCTATGATGAGGTGTATATTAACCAGCTGAATTTGGCCTATTGCTTCAACAAACCAGAAGACAGATGGCTAAGGAATTACTTCTATGAACAATGCTACAAAACTGCTCAGCTGATTAAAATAGATGGAGGAAGGAGAGAAGCTGAAGCACATTCAAATATGGGCCTTGTTTATGAGGAGCAAGGTAGGTAACAGAGAATATAATTGATTGCATCGAATTTTTTTGGCAAGGTCCCTATAAAATCTGTATGTAAGCAATAAGGTTGTAAAGTATAAGTTGTGGCATCTAGCAGTTTGGGTATATTTGTTTTCATATGCTTTCTGAGGGAGCATGAAAACTTGATTATCTTTGCTGAAGTGACATAAATAGCAAAAAAAGGATAAATTCTAGTGACCAATAGTTAGGACTGTGTACAGATGATTCAATGAACTGTTTGGTAAAAAGTGTGCATGCACACGAAAGGTGATACCAAGAACAAACTTAGTTGGTCTCTAAGGTACTACTGGAAGGAATTTTTTTATTTTTTATTATGTTTTGACTATGGCAGACCTACCTGTAACCAATTCCTTTTGTTTCTAAATTTTGTTCTTAACAGCTGTGGAATCTACAGATGCAATTACTAAGTAGCATTGCCCTTTAAGCAAATCCAGAGTTCACATTTTCTTGTATTGATTAGTGTGTGGCAATATTGCACATATTTCTGTTGAGTTATGGCTAAAGAATTCTTTATAATGGCAAAAGCCGATCCAGACTTGATTTTCGTTGGTTTCATTTTTAAACTGTTTCACCTTTCAGAGATAAAAAATGAAGTTACTTTCAGAAAATTATATAAAAATTAATACCTTCAAAGACTTGCTAAGTGGGACTCTCTACCCTTATTAACCCACTGGCCAAGCTCTGTTTAATGCATGGTATGAGAAAGATAATTTCATTTTTAAATATATGGCAACATTGCATGATATACTAAAAAATGAAACACTCCAAAGGTCATAATGAAACCTTGTTCAGAAGAAGGCTACAGAGGTTTTCAGACACCTCCCTTTTACTGAAAAATAGCAAAGGTGTTCAGCCTGTTCTGATTGGAAGAAGCACCAAACCTGTTTTTAATAACATTTTATTTTCACAGGAAAGTGAAGCATTGTGAAATAGAAGTAGGAGAATTCTGATTTGCTCTGAGGGAGTAATTTGTGGCTGCAGCATCTGTAGGATTCCTTCATTTAATAAAAGCTAAAGGAATTCAGCTACAAGACTTAACTGTAGGGAATGATTGAAGGAATGTGAATTATTGCATTCCATATAGATTACTCCTTTCAGTACACTTTTCTTTGCAGTAGTCTACATAACAGTGAGATCTGTTTATTTCAGCATGGAATTCCTTTAGATGTTAGTGCCCTTTCACAGAATAAAAATGCCAAAAGAACATATAGTATATTAACAACATAAATAGCAGCAGCACTTTAAAACAAATAATATTGCAGGCCAGATACTTCACACAGCAGTGAAAAGCCAGAAATGAGGAGTGAGGCAAGCATCTCTAGGGAGAGAATTTCACAGTCTAGGGATGGCCACAGGAAAGGCTTCCTTTCTCATTCCTGTTAACCTCAACTAAAAAATGTAGCCTATTCAGAAAAATTAATGATTGGGCAGATTTATATGGATACAAGCAGTCTTGTAATTATCTCTTACTAAGCCATTTAGGGTGTCTTTGGATTGAGCCCAGAAACAAACCAGAAGTCAATGGTAGCTATTTTAACAAGTGTGTGTGTGTGATCTTAATGAAAATCCTTATTCTGCTCCAGCTATAGTTTCTGGACACATTTCAGAGGTATCCTCATATTTACAGCACAGTACATTGCATTAGTCTGGTCAGGATGTGTAACTAAGACATGGGTCACCATGGCCAAATTTAACATCTCTAATGAGTATAGCTAGCCCTTCAACCTAGTCTCAACTGGCACCTAAACATAAGTCTCGAGTCTGAGTCAAAATTACAAACCAGAGTCTTAAAGAGGACTGCAATTCCATCCAGACTTTGTATTCTCATATCAGTCATGCTACTCTGTCTTGTTTGGAATAGTCTTCAATTAATTCACCTATTGACAGCAAAGTACCTATTGGCAGCGAAGAAATTACTGTAATATTTTGTAGAGAAGTATTGTGTGCCAATTTATATTCTGACAATGTTTTAAATGTTTTAATTCTGTATACGCTTGTGTGGTAGGAAGTCCCACTGAACTCAGTGGAACTTACAAATAGGCATAGGATTTTGCGGTTAGGTACATTCGGGCGGCAACCCCTCATTGAAGCCTATTTTAGAATTACATTTTCACTTTGGAAAGTTTTGACCAGTCTTCCACCAAAATGTAGTGACCCAATTCATGCGTAACACTGAGCTGAACCATGGCTCAGCATGAACATGTGAGCTCCCAGAGGGAAGACTGCAGCTGTTTTGCTGCTTCTGAGGCATGCTGCTGCATTGCTGTGAGCAAAGAAATGGGTTGACTGGGTGCATCACCAAAACCTGGGCTCCTGATTTGTTTCACTGTGGGCAAAGCATGAATAGTTAGCAATAGAACAAACCTTGGCCACAGCTTGGGGTTTGTCTATTGTGAGTCAAACCACGAGCCCGGGTGTCAGGGCTGGTCTATTCCTCTTCACATTACCACACAAACGTCTCTTGGTCTTTTATAATTTTTATTAAGAATTCACAAACAGTATTAATAAATAGTTCTTAACTTCAACTATCACTCTACAGAGTCATTCAGTTCAGATACCTTCTGAGCTCTGCTTCTCCCCTGACCAGCAACTCTCAAAAGGCTTTTCCCGCTCTTTTTCTAACCTCCTAGTGAGGACTGGCTTTACCTCCCCTCCCCTGAGTTGGAGTTATAACTTAACCCTTGCCTCTGTGAACATTCTAACTCTTTTTCTAACTCTACCCTGACACCGGGTTCAGATAATACCCTAGGCCAGGCTTCCTCAACCTCGGCCCTCCAGATGTTTTTGGCCTACAACTCCCGTGATCCCTAGCTAGCAGGACCAGAAGTCAGGGATGATGGGAGTTGTAGTCTCAAAACATCTGGAGGGCTGAGGTTGAGGAAGCCTGGCCTAGGCCAAATCACAGTTTAGCTCACAGTGTCACAGCAGTAGCTGGACCAGAGGAAGAGCAAAGCAGGCATGATTTCTTCTCTGGGAGTCCATGCGCTCGCACATACGAGCTAAGCCACGGTTTAGCTTAGTGTTATGTGCAAACCAGGTCAGTAATAGTTTCATAGTTCTAGTTGCATTAAAAGTTAAAACCATTTTCATTAGCCTATGAAGTTTGACTTGAGAGGTCAGTGTGAGAGTTCCTGCAGTATGTTAATGTGGAATGTCTTTGCAGACCGGTGCAATTCCCTGCCATTCCATGACCAGAGGGAAGCACCCATAAATCCAAAATGACAAGTCTGAAAAGCAGACTGATAGAAATACTTATTGGATAATTCAGTTCATCTCTATGAAAGCACAGGGTTTTGCCTCCCATACGAAGACTGTAATCTTATTACACTTAAATAATATATTGCTATAGGTATTGAACTGACAGTTATTAGCTTGAATTGATTCCACATTGATTATTTGTATCTTCAATTTAAATGAATAGGATGATGAAATCTACAAATAGGCCTGTGTGACAAAATGATATGTATGCTGATGAACAAAAGTCATATTGTTGTTAACTATGGTAAAAATGCATAGGCCTACATGCATGCAGCTGAACTATAGTGGAAATTGGAACAAATTGAAAGGATTTGTCATGCTGCATTTACTTATACTACTGTTTGGATTTTTGTTACAAAAATATATTTATGTTTTAATATTAAGGAGGAAAAAAACAAGAACAAATCTCCCTTTTTATAAGACTTTGTGTAAACATTTGTTAAACAAATAATTTAGATGCAAGCAAGTATAGCTGAATTAGCCCTGTATGAATGCCTTTTCAGCATTCTGGCTAACACACATTTTTAGTAGTATATTGTAATTGTAGTATTTTGTAATTATTTTTGTTTTCATAATTTTTAACTTACTGCCAAAAATCCTAGAAATATAGGAAAACTGTAGCAGTTTTAATGATTAAGCTTTTTTATTACACCTTCTATCATTTTAAGTTTAATATCTTAGACAGGTGACATGCAGTCAAAGGTTTAGCTAATGAGGTCAGTTCGATTAATTGTGTTTAACAAGTAGCCATTACACACACAAAAATAATGAGAATAAGAATACTGCTGATAGTAGTTGTTTACATTTCTAATTAGTTCTAATTGATACATGAACCCTATCATCCTCTGATCACCACTTTGGATTCCCTAGCCCACAATCTCAAAAGTTTGCCTTGTGTTCACCAGCTCCATTGATGCTGGTGTTCCAGAGCTTCTTCTGCACTTACCTCATACATGAGCATTTCCTTCAGCCTAGTTTTCTCACTGGCCATCAACTTATACATGGTACAAGTTGCTGAAATGTAATCACTAAGCACTGCAGATAGGAAAAGATTGTTGTTTAGTCGTTTAGTCATGTCCGACTCTTCGTGACCCCATGGATCAGAGCACGCCAGGCTCTCCTGTCTTGCACTGCCTCCTGCAGTTTGGTCAGACTCATGTTGGTAGCTTCGAGAACACTGTCCAACCATCTCATCCTCTGTCGCCCCCTTCTCCTTGTGCCCTCAATCTTTCCCAACATCAGGGTCTTTTCCAGGGACAATCTTTCCCAACATCAGGGTCTCTTCTCATGATGTGGCCGAAGTATTGGAGCCTCAGCTTCAGGATCTGTCTTTCCAGTGAGCACTTAGGTAGGGCCGATTTCCTTAAGAATGGATAAGTTTGATCTTCTTGCAGTCCATGGGACTCTCAAGAGTCTCCTCCAGTACCATAGGAAAAGATAATATACTCTAAATGGGCCTGCTGTCTAGCTGTCCTGCATTGTAACACAGCCTCTTCCTTCCTGAATATTCCCTGTCATGAAGACTCCTCATTGTCATAGGTATAATACAATACCAATATCAAATGATCGTGATTGAGCTGATTATTAGGGTACCGTTATGTTAGCTTTCTTGTCTGCTATATACATACAGGTCAATGCATACATAATATTAGAAATGAAAATAAATCTTCTATCATTCATCATAAATGTATGTTTGGTCTTAGGCACCAAAGTTCAAGGTCTTGTGGTTGAAAAAGTATAGACACAGCATGCTCTTTTCTCTTTACTTTTGCTGAGTTTTTTGGTCTGAAGTTTGCTCTGCAGAACGTCCAAAGCATGAAGTCCACTGAATTCAAGTCCACTGAATTCAAAAGGAAACCTGGGGGGGGGGGGATTTCATGTGGGCCCCACGGGCTGCTTCCCCATGAATTGCTCTTGTGCAATACGCCCACACCTCTTTCTGAAGTCAAGGGAATTTTAAAAGCGGTCTGTGGGTCTGAAGGAACAGCTTCTGAAAAGGAAACACTGTTTAAAAAATTCAGGTGCCCATTTGGATCATAATTAGGTCCCATCCCTAAAGTCTAATATATCTTTAAACAAGGCTGCAATTGAAATTTATTAAAACTTCAAATGAATTATTTCATTGCTTTTTTAAAATTCATTTTTCTACATTTCTCTTTTAAGTCTGTTACTGACACCGCTGCTTGTATTTTACCTGTCTGTTTCTGTGGTATTTTAATTATTTATTGTTTAATGAGTAGTACTGAGATGAAGCTTCATTCAAAGCTGCTTTCACCCCCAAAACTTTTTTTGCTTCAAAGCTTCGCAAGGCATTGGAACGCAGCATTAGATCCTAATGTTCTTGTTAAACAGAGCAAACTTTTGGAGAGGCAAAGTTACTGTTAGTTCTTTGCAGAGGAGACCTTTGTTTTAGAGATTCCCTTTCCATTGGAGCTATGGAATCATTGTCTAGGGAATAAATGATTGTCTGTAGAATAATTGTGGGTGAATTAATGTGTAGCTAGGATTCTTGTTTGTATATATATATATATATATATATATATATATATATATATATATACACACACACACACACACACACACACACACATACATTATTAAAGTGTAATCTTGGAAACAATCCAGCCAAATGTTTGCAGTCACACTGATTTTAATAGAATTAAGCCTTAAAGTTCCCCCTGGTTCATTAAAATGGATTTAATATTACTTATTGATGGCTGGAATGTATGGCTAAATTCTTACATTTTACAATGGCCGGATCTGATAGCGTATCTGAAATAAAGTAGTCAAATGGTATCTGAAACAGATACTCTGCTAGTGAGACCCCAAATGCCTTACTCTCTTGAACGTATGGCAGATCACCAGGAGAGGGAGCTACTGCCCTGCTATCGGAAGTGTTTGAGTATCACCAAGGCAGCTGAGTACTGTATTACTTGCTGAGCTACAACTGTCAAGTGACATAAGGGGCCAATAGGATTTCTCCTGACCATATAAAGCATCAAATTATCTAGCCAGTTCTCCAGTCTGAGCAGCTTTGCAGTCAGAAAAGGCTGGGTTGGTATAGTACATATACATACTTGTCCCTTGTTTGCTCTGCTTTACCTTGCTTGCCTGTGTAATTCAAAGCAATTATTATTATTATTATTATTATTATTACTACTACTACTATTAATACCCCACCCTCCCCAGCCAAAACCAGGCTCAGAGCGGCTAACATCAAATGTATAACACATTAACATAAAATCTGGCAATCAATTAAAATACATCCTAAAATCAGATCAGGATCAGAATAAAATCCAGAATAAACTGGTCTTTTGTCCACACAACCAGCCCTGACATAAAATGCACTTGTTTAATTTAAGGAAATATAACCCACAGTTCAATAAAATTTGCAGGGCAACATACAAAAAATTAAAAACACAATAAAACAAATTAAAAACATATATTATCCTGTTTTGCATGTGGCACTAAGCCAAACCAAGACTTAGTGCAAATGTGCAAGATCCTGGAGAAGAGCAGGTGCTTTGCCCCTGCCCCATCTTTTTGTTGCTGGACCACATTGTCTTGGCATGTTGTCCAAATCCAGGTTCATTGTTTAGTTTTCTCCACAATAACCATGAGCTGTAACTAAGTTTTGACCAATGATTTACAGCTTGTGGTTTGTTCAGCACAGCTAAACCTGCATGCTCATGTGTTTCCTCTAAGCTGTGGTCTGGCTTAGCATGATGTGTAAGCCAGGCCAATAAAATATAGTAAACGCAGTAAACTCAAATAAATATAACAAATAACAAAACTGACCAAGATAAAACAGATCAAATTGAATTAAAAGGCCTGGGAAAATAAATAGCTTTGCCTTGTCGTGTCTAAATGGCATTGGAGTAGATGTCAGGCAGGCAACTCTCCCTTTTCTAATGGCAAAATTCCTGATTAGAATTTCTTGTCTGGCAACATATTAATTAACAGTCTCTCTTGCAAATCTTGTAGTATGCTTCTATTGCATGAGCCTAGGCAGTATACACTTGACATTATTGAGTTTCTGATTATTTTTGCTCATGATTTGGGCTGCTAGTTCAATATGAAACTATTAATACCTAGTGTTGGCAAAATGAAGGCCAATGCATTTGGTAGTAGGACTTGCTTACTATTAACCATAGGAAGAAATGGGCAATATACTTTCTTTGTGCTTTCTAAAATCCCATCCACTTTTAAAAACATGTACGTAAGGACGTTTGGTGCCACTAACTATACTAAATTAATTTAAGAGGCCAAATAGAATGTAAATATCTCAAGCACTTAAACTGAGTTCAAGCCCTTGCATTAAATTTGAATCAGGATAATATCGTTCACTGTTGGTTCCTACTTGTAAATAAGCTCACATAAGTTACTAGCCTGCAGGGGATGGTATAGGAGAATCTGTATTCTCCCCCAGCAAACCTACTGTATCTCTGTGCTTGGGCTGGAGGAGGAAGCTAAGCAGAGAGGAAGGATAGAATACCCAACCTACTTGCTGTGCTGTCAAATCATGGAATATTATTGTGATTTTGAGGCGATTTCTATGGTATATGGCAATGCTGCTTTCATGCCTGCAAAACCTGAGGGCCAGGGGGCTTTAAAGGGTTAATTCTATTTCTTTTATAAAATGTTAAGTTTCTCACAGCTAAGTTATATGTTGAGATGGAACCATGTGGGAATCTTAATCTCTATGATAGGTTTCTGCTGATCCCATGCTAGCACCTGGAATTGACAGTATATGCTAGTCTTAGAAGTTATCTATGTTGGCAGTCTCCCAAACACCCTAACAGTACATAAGCCTCTAGACCACCTCTGCTAGGATTTTAAAGATTTATAATAATCAGCATATGCCATAGAAAGCAGAAAGTGTGGTGTACTGGCCGAACTCCAGCTTCAGGAGTCATGTCCGTAGCTGATAGGGTTGCTGGCAACCTCAAGGATGTAAGCGTAATTGTAATGCTTTGTAGTTTTCTTTTTAGCTATTTAATATAATATTTAGCCTTCACCTCATTTCTATGTTCATTGTGTTATGAATTCATTAAAAAAAAACTTTGCCCTTTGGCGGACGCCAGCATGCAATTCCTCCTTGCCTATGGCTACCAGGTGAGTGCTTAAACACAAGGCTGCTAGTAACTCTCACTGCTAACAGATTTTAGAACTGTGTTGTATTATTATAATTATTATAATTTATTATCCGCTCTTCACACTAAGGTCCCTGGATGCTTTACAACAGATTAAAACACAGTGTTAAGAACTATTTAAAGTAACTTACAATCACAAGAAATAAAGTGGGTTCTAAAAATATACACCTCAGGTGTCAAAAGCCAGCATAAAGAGGTGTGTCGTCAGTACCTGTACTGTATAACAGCTTATTCCACCAGATACAGATTTTAGAGCTGTTACATACCGTATAGTAGCTTATTCCCCCAAATATAGATTAAAATTGTAATAAAATGTTATTGGCTCTCTCTCTCAATTTTAGCTTCTTTTAAAGTTTCCAGTACAATGTGGACAATATAAAATTAAATGTGCTTTCTATCATAATGCTGCTGAACAAATGTGCCACATAGACATGTCAGATTATTTTTACACCATTGTTTTCAACTGGGTTATTTTCATTGCAAAATGTAAAGTCTAGCAGAAAAGGAAATAATTAGTTTCTCTCGATATTGCTGAAACATGGAGCTAGAACAGGTCAGTCAATGCATCTTGCAGATTGCGACGTTTTGAATTACCTGAATAATACTTGAAGCAATCTTTGGACCTAATTAATGTCAGTATGTTACATACAGACCTAAGAGAGATTTGCATTTATTTACTTATTAAATATCACATTCTTCCAATCATCCATCTTTATTTTTCTGTATTGTAAACTTCAAATTTGTGTACTGTTTTCTTAAGTGGGGTAACTCTTCTTTTTCTTCTCCTGCCTTCAAGTAATCAATGTGCTGCTGAATGAGTTCATTTTAATGCATTCAATCATGCCTCTAATGTTTGTAGCTTACGGGCGCAGGCATCAGTAATGCAGGAATGTTATATGGCTTTAGTTTGGGCCATTTCATAAAATATTCATGGAATCAAAAATGTGCATCAAAATAGCGTCTGGGAGAATTACATTTATGTGCCTGCTTTTATGGCAGCTTCACATTTAAACCCATTTGTGTTAATATCTAGTCAATCTTTCTGCTCAAAAATAGTGCAGAATGATAAAGATCACATATATCCTTTTTCATTCATATTTGCCTAAGATAATTCTTTCCTAATAAAAATTTACACTTTTGCAGTTATATAGAAGAATAAGTGTAAAGAAGAATAGTATTCAGAAACTATAGAGAAGAATTGTATCCAGAAACCATAGAGATGTATGTGGATATGCATTTCCATTTCCATTATATAGTTGGGGGGGGGGAGCTATACCTGCCACCCTCCCAAAATCAGGAAGGATACATTGCAGTTTAAGTGTAGCCCAGATGCCAGATTATTCAAAATGTAAACTTTTTTTAAAAGCCAGAAATCTTTTGCACTCACATTTCTAGTTTCTATGAAAAATGAATTATTTACTATATTTAATTCATTTTAATATATGAGTATTGTCTTTCCATTAGTATAATAGTTTAGAATGGGACCCCCTATTGAAAGAAGCTTGCAGTTATACAGTGTCATTTCAGCTATTAAAAAACAAAGATTAACTGATTGATTTGATGCTGTATCCTGGGGGCCTCTTAAATTATAAGCATTTTTAGCAAAGCTTTAATTTCTGTTAGTGATTCGTGTAATGGTATGTAAAAGTGCTGTGCTTTCCATTACAAGCGTATGATATGTTTGTGTTGATCAGGAGGTAGGCGGTTCAAATCTGCACAACAGGGTGAGCTCCCATTGCTCTGTCCCAGTTCCTGCCAACCTAGCAGTTCAAAAGCATACGAGTGCAAGTAGATAAAGAGGTACCACTGCTTTGGGAAGGTAAACAGGGTTTCCATGCGCTCTGGTTTCCGTCATGGTGTTCCATTGTGCCAGAAGCCGTTTAGTCATGCTGGCCCAGAAAGCTGCCTGTGGACAAGCACCGGGGCTCCCTCGGCCTGAAAGCAAGATGAGCACTGCACCCTAAACACCTTTGACTGGACTTAACCACCCAGGGGTCCTTTACCTTTACCTATGTTCATACAGTTTAGGGTGATATTGCTCAGGTAAGCTAGACAGCTCCTTTTAAATGGAATTGCATTTCTCTTCAAGGTGTTTGGAATATTTTCTACAGATTTTCTTTAAACAGAGGAGGGGAGAGCAGTGAAATAAAAAATTCTCAAGCATGCCTAACTCTTCTAACTGAGAGCCAGTGTGGTGTAGTGGTTAAGAGTGGTGGACTCGTAATCAGGTGAACCGGGTTCGCTTCCCCACTCCTCCACATGCAGCTGCTGGGTGACCTTGGGCTAGTCACACTTCTTTGAAGTCTCTCAGCCTCACTCACCTCACAGAGTGTTTGTTGTGGGGAGGAAGGGAAAGGAGGTTGTGAGCCGCTTTGAGACTCCTTAGGGTAGTGATAAAGCGGGGTATCAAATCCATACTCTTCTTCTTTCTTCTTCTTCTTCTTCTTCTTCTTCTTCTTCTTCTTCTTCTTCTTCTTCACTAGTTTGTAGTGAGTATATTTGGGACTAATCTTAATTCCTGCTGAATGAACATATAATGTTTTCTTTTCTTTTTTCTCTTTTTCCTTTTTTCCTTCACTCATATTGCCTCCACAAGTGACTGTGTTCAACTTTTAAAACACCAGCTTTCTTACAAAATAACAATGATATAAGCCCCTAACATAAAGGTAAGGGTAAAGGGACCCCTGACCATTAGGTCCAGTCATGGACAACTCTGGAGTTGCAGCGCTCATCTCGCTTTATTGGCTGAGGGAGCCAGTGTACAGCTTCCAGGTCATGTGGCCAGCATGACTAAGCCGCTTCTGGCAAACCAGAGCAGTGCACGGAAACGCCGTTTACCTTCCCGTCGGAGCAGTACCTATTTATCTACTTGCACTTCAACATGCTTTCAAACTGCTAGGTGGGGATTCAAACCGCCAACCTTCTGATCAGTTTAACCCACAGCACCACCCTTACCATACCTATGGTTAATTCTGGGATTGTCTGCAGCTGCAGTTTCCTAAATGAGCGTAATCAAAATTATAACTGATCAGTCACATATGACCATCACAGAGCCAGTGTGGTGTAGTGGTTAAGGGCAGTAGACTCGTTATCTGGGGAACCGGGTTCGCGTCTCCACTCCTCCACATGCAGCTGCTGGGTGACCTTGGGCTAGTCACACTTCTCTGAAGTCTCTCAGCCCCACTCACCTCACAGAGTGTTTGTTGTGGGGGAGGAAGGGAAAGGAGAATGTTAGCCGCTTTGAGACTCCTTCGGGTAGTGAAAAGCGGGATATCAAATCCAAACTCTTCTATACAATATGGGAACTGTTCCCCGTTCCCTTGCTTACCTGTGTGAGGTGCACTGTCCTGGCACTCTTACTTGTTGGAGTGGATTTTGGTGTTAGGTGTTCAGTCCAGAGGCCAAGGCACACTACCTGTTAGGGCCCTAGTGTTAACAGTGTGCTCAAGTTCCCATGGGCCATGTGTGTTGTGAGAGCAGGCTGTTTTGTGAAAGTGCTCCCCTGGTGTGAAAAGTGCCTTTTCTCCATAGTTTCCTCTCAGCAAAGTCCCACTTTATGAGCTCTAAGCATTGGTTCATACTATGTGCCCAATCACCTGAGTTATGGTCTCCTTGTGAGGTTTGTATGCAGGTGGTAGAAAATGTTGATTGCGTGCTGAATTACATCACATCCTAAGCTTGGTCTTGGTGAGGTGGGCAGAATGAACATTGATACAGAGACAGCTATTTTTTAAAATTCTCCCTCCCATCCCACTGAAGTCAATAGAAGGGAAATTTCCTGTGCCAGGTTCAGGGCAGGGCTTGAAGAGGTTTAGGATCTGGTATAAGTGTGTTCATCCTCTGGCTGTCCACACCTTTACCAATACATCTTCAGCAGTGGAATGGCTGGGTTGATGGACAGAATATCAGGAGTATTGTGCCAGCATATGGCTTCCACCATATTTTATAGCCTCTCAGCTGGCATAACTGATGTATTGGATTTTGTCCACAGCTGACTTTCTTATCCTAATCCTATATTTTGTAGTTTTGAAGACATTGATGTTTTCATCTATATTTGATCCTGTTATCAACTAGTGTAGCAGAATTCTACTAGAAAGGCCCTATAGTTTAATTATTTGTGATTTGTTCTCTTTTAGCTCATCACAATTCTGACCATAAGGATTAAGTTTCTAAATGTGTTCCTTTAATCATCTAAACTAAAAACCAGATTGAGAGAGAATGGGATTATTGATATTCCTGGTTTCTCCACTTTATGCCCAATTGCAGTCAAAAAGTCACGATATATTGGAAAGCTTTCTGCAACTATATTTCTTACAGTAGGCCCTTAGCAGAAAAAGTGTAGACACAGATGCTTTATATATGTGACTCTTGTGTGGCATTTAGTAGCATTTCCCCCCTCATAGTCTTTTAATTTTTATTTCAATTTCCAGTCTTTCTTTCAAAACTCCAGTGGGTAGATTGACGAGCTAAATATGCATGAATCAGAATGCCAGAGTTTGCTTTGAGGAATTGTCTAGAAAGGCCAAGACCTTCCACCTCTATATGGAAGAGACCTCAGTGATGGGATGATCTCCATAAAAATGTATATTCAACATCTGAGAACTCACTTTTGCCAGTGCTTCTCTCCCAGGACTCAGATCATCGATCTGAGCCACTGGATCACATTTTCTTTTATTGATATGTGATAAATTCATATTGTTGCACTGAACTGATTTTACTCCTTACATCTCCCAACCAATACTAGCCTTGGGGTGGGAAATTATATTTTCCAACTTCTTTTATTAGTGGCTACTTGCTTGTGGCTATGATGTTGACATAGTTGTCCAAAGTAATCACTTGGATATTTCACCATTGAACTTCTGAGGGCATATTTTTGAAGAGTATGTCTAAAAGCATATTTCTGGGGATAATATCATTTGTGGAAATAATCTGTTTCTCTCCAAGATTTACAGCTGACTTTACAAGGCATGGACATGGACAATGTCAGCCTCAAAAAGACTATATTTTACAAGCAAGATCAAAGGCAGTGGAACAAACACCAAAAATTATATGCTCGATAACAGAATATAAATACTTTAAAAAATATTTCCCTGTTGTTAGCTGCAATTTTATAATGAAACTATAGATAGCAGGTTGAGTCATATGTTTCAATCCAGCTAGTGAGTGCCTATGCATGTTGGAATGAATTTACCCCTAGATACATGTGGAGCTGCTGTTTGTTTCATCAAGCAAAGTTCAGTTCAGGGGCAGATGTGTGTGGATAGCCTTAAAGATTCTGACAAGATGTCAGAGCCTTTCATCCTAGAGAATCATGTGCACAAGAGCCCACTAAGCTGCTGGGTTGGAGCAATAGTGCAGTCTTTTCAAGAACAATAGCTTTAAAAGTATTTAAATTCATCAATAAGTACTGATGATTAATGATCTACTGTTGTCTTTTATTTCCAGTGAAGTCAAAATTAAGAGGAACACACAGTTCAAAGTGTACCTGTAGAGACAATCTTCTGAAGGCTGTGTTTGTCTATAAATCATTTTTATTTGCTTTGCAAACTGAAACTAATAACAAACAAAATAAACATCTAATTACTTTATATTGTATACTGGTCCTAACTATTGCTGCCAGCATATCTATGTACAAATAAATATGTCGTGCTCTATTACAAGCAGCTCCCCTTTTACATGGGGGCTACATTTTGAGGCACCACGAATGTCGGTGAAATCATGTACAATTGAAAAAGCCTGCAAATGCCCCACCCCACTCTGCTCCCGTTCCTCCCTTTTAGTGGTGCTTCAATGACATCTTTATGATGTTTCCGGTCACTTCCAGGTTTGGCGCAATGCACATGTTCGCATGGATTTTGAACATGCGTAAATGGGGAGCTGCATGTCTATTCTTCCAATATTGCTATGGACACACCCCATATTTATGTCTTTGAACTGGCATATCAAAATATTGTCCGTTTATCATAATGTTATTATCAAATATTATGCCTTTAATCAGTAAGCAATATCCTATTGGGAATAGCTAATGATGAGAGTTCTTCAAGAATATTTTGTAAACTACGTAGGTGTCTTATCGTTATGACGGACTTACATTCTTCAGGTCAGTTCCTGAAAGCCGTAGAACATTATGAAGCATTCTATCAACTGACAGTGGGACGGATATGGAAAGATGATACAGGCAAGACTCTCACTTCACTAGCCTGTGAACATCTCTGGAGAATTTACACATTACTAGCAGAGAAAATGCTAGGAAATAAAGAACACCAACAGGCCATCAGAACTCTAATAAAAGCACTTGAAATGGCAAAAGAAGGTGGGTAGAAAATAAGACTCCTGCATTTCTCTCTTTAATGTGCAGGCCTGTTCTTTCCCAGGAGTAAAGTAAAAAACATCAAGTGTTTGGTGATTATTTTCTATGAAATTCAAGACAAATGCTATCAATATATTTCTAAATCTTGTTGTAAAACAGAAGTACCTACTTGCTGACAAGTAGGAATCCATTTATTTCTTGAAAGCTTTTAACACCAAAAATGCAGTCTCCTGAGAGTACTTTTGTAAAACAATGAGTCCATAATCGGAAGTAAGGTCACTGGCAGCACTGCTGGTTGCGGTTGTTCACTGATTATTCACTGTTACTTGGCTGGCCTTGCTTATTGGACTGTCAGCTAATTATGAAAATAAGATCATTTGTTTGTATCAGAGCTGATAAGCTTTTTCACCTTAGTGAAAAGTGACCACTAAGATAAAAGCTTAATTATTGGGGAAAGGGTTTTGTGCTGCCTGTGGTAAGGGTTTCAGGAAACTTGGAAAGTTTAGAGCACTTCTGTTTGTTTATTTGTTGGTTTGTTGGTTTGTTTTAGTACCAACTGTAATTATTTATTACATGCATTTATAGCTTGCCCTTCAGTAAGCAGTCCCAGCATAGGTTGCATGCAGCTAAATAAGCAAATAATGTCAGACAGTGCTTATCAGTAAGCCAATAATTAAAACCAATTTAAATAGCAAACAAAGCCTGGGCAAAAGGATGTATCTTGTCACACCAAGATTTGCCCATTAGAAGAATTGTGTTTCTATGTCTCACATACATGCATGCATACACTTTAACTTACAGAATATCAAAATTATTAGAGTACTTCCTCAAGAGATAAGTTAGATACTGTTAACAGGAGCATCCTACTCTTGTGTAGGACCCTGACAGAGAAACATGCCCAGTAACACAAACATCCTGTCTCTGTCACTTCCCACTCTGTGGAATGAAAACATACACCATCATGTGATAGACAACAATCCCATGATTGCAGAAATGGGGAATGAATCTCCAACAGATACTATGTAGTCTTAACTTCCTTCATGCACAAACTCAGCTGCATGGGGACTGCTTTGCTGTGGTGCTCACTGTTGCTTATGCTGAAGTAGAACAACTATCAAAGGTGTGGCCATTTACATAGATCTTTCCCACTTGGTTGGTCTGCCTTCTACTGAAGCAGGGTCTGCTCAGCCTGCTTCTAGTCAGCAGCCAAATATTGGAGATAGTGTAAATTGTGGAAACCCTTTGGTGATAAGCAATTGTACCATTTCAGCTGAAAAGATTCTGAGAGAAGAAGAGTGAGCTCCATACTGCACACATTGCCCCCAGCTTATGGATAAATACCTACTATCAAGAAGATCTTAACTAATCAGAATACTGCTCTGACTTTCACATCTCACCAGTACTTGGTATTCAAACTTCGGTTGTCTCCTTGACATGGGAGGAACGTTGCACTCAGTCTGTTTATGATTGCAGATTATTTTTTAAAAAACAGTGCTTACCTTTTTTTGTCAACCTTTCTTTAAAGATTGTTCTTCAGCATGCTTTTAACAAAAAGATTTGTTCTGGAGATCATTGGTCTGAATGCTGACATTTCTTCCTTCTGCAGAAACATTCATTAGGCCGCAAATCTTATCTTCCCCCCCCCTTCTTAGTTGTATAGTTATGTAGTTGTGTGTTATTTATTCATTTCAGGAGTGTGTAAATATTAGGGGCTATGCTACTAATTGTTGGTTTGTGCAGGGACTCAACAGTTAACTAGTAATTGTACATTTCGCAGGCATGTTTAAATGGCTACCTTTGTTGTAATATGCATGGAAGCAGCAGAGTGTATCCAATGCTAGTTCTAGACCCATTAAAATTAATGACCATGATTAACTTAGGCCCATCAATTTCAGTGGGTTTACTCTGAGAAGAACCTAATTGGATACAATCCAAAAACTTTATCCTTAATTGAACTACCACTTATATGTCTGGAAAGTGTGTCCTCCCTAAAAGAGGGCACGTGTTGCGGTGAGACCTGGAGACTGACCTCCTGGTTGTGGGTGGGTATATTGGTCAGCCACAACACCCGATTGGTGCGTCCCTCGTTGCTGGGTGAAATCTGGCCAATGGGGCGCAGTCTAAATGGGCCGAGGGACCTATTTATACCCATGCACGTGACACAGAGCTTCCTCTTTTGGCTCATGCATCGGAACACCTGCCCACCTCTCCCTATATTTAAGGCATTTTGCGATTGACCTTGCTATGCCGTTGTGTGTCGTCTGTCATTGGGACAGGGGCACGGCAGGAATTTCCCCACTTGGCTGATTGACTGTTGCCATTTGGGTTTCACCTGCCGCATAGCAAACCGTCACAACTTGTAAGGTTGCGGATAGGCAGTGGTTCAGGTGAGAGGGATGGGAGAACGGTCTCGCCATCCCTATGTGAAGAGTATTCCGTTAAAGGAATCCAGGGACTCAACTTGGTTTGGTCAACCCCTGAGAGGGGGTTGTGCCTGTGCCTGCATCCAGGGGAGCATCTGGGGAGTGGACATAGTCTGTTCCCAGGTTTTTAACCTACCTCAGGTGTTCACCCTTGGCTGACCTATGATAGAGCTCTGGGTCAGCACTACCTGCAAGGGTGCAGGGAGGTAGTCAAACCAGAGCCTATGCAACCACTCACTTTCTGTAATCAATAAAGTTGTGGCCTAAATTCTGCCAAAAATCAAAACTAAAATTTGAGTCAACTGTGTTTTTATTTAGGGGGGAGGTCTCGTGAGTCTGAACACGCAATCAGGGCTGGCTCTAGAGACCTGAGATGCCCTGGCCCGCTAGAATCCCTTCTATTAGTTTTCCCACTTGCATATGGAGGAACCCTCCCTTCTGGATACACAGAGATTAATAAAGCAGCTTGCTCCCAGCTTCTGCTGGAGCATACCTTGTATGCTCCTGACACTACAGTTCTCACTTAACCTACCTGATCAATGCTCGCCATTGACTAAAACAGGAAAAGGCTGCTTTGTTATGGCATTGCTTGCTGATATTTTTGGCTGAAAGTAAAATGAAACATTTTAAAAGATAACTTACATCCTCAGAAAATGTTTATATCAGTAGTGTGGCGGGACAGTAGCATTCATGTAACCTTCCAGCAGCTGTGTTGCTACTGCTTCCCAGAAGAATGAGGCAGTGGGGAGGTCCATGCAGCATGGACACACTGGCAGGAGCCCCATGCCATCCTCCTTTCTGCCTCTTCCTTCCCACTCTCCTGGTAAGCAGCAGCTACTCAGGAGGTCAAGTGAGCACCACCATCCCACCACGACTGGTGTTCACAACTGATTATACAGGTTGAGGAAATAAGTAATAATAAAGTATTAATGTAAAAACATGGTATTTAAAAATGCTTATCAAGGTGCCACATTAGTTTTTAAGCTTCGTGATAATTAATCTTAATGATAATTACTGCCTTGATACCTCTTATTTAGCGGAGAACAAAAAGATGGAAGGAGAAGCTGCCTACTGTTTGGGTCTAGCATATCATACAGTTGGAGAAGAAAAGACAGCAATAGAAGTAAGTTTTTTAAGTGTTGATTCATTACCTGATATACATTTTTGAACTTACTATTTAAGCTATCATATCTGTGATGGGTTTAGTTGTATATATTGTTCTCTTAATGGATTGACTTCTGAGAAGAGATAAAACTATTAGCTGGGTAACTTAATTCTATGTCAATTCTTAGTTTTCAGACAGCTCATTTTATATACAGGCAACCTAAGATAATTAAATACAAGCATAGGAACTGGCTTCTAAGAATGATTGAAGAAATTCTCAATTGTATTTTTTCTCTAACGTTCCAAAATAATAGTACTGCAAAAGACTCCTTAAGTCAAACCCTGAATTTTCAGATATACCTTATAACAGCTTATAAACTTTGCTTCCTGCTGTTTTAATACAGTTTTCCTGATGGCCACAAAGCGGAATTAGGATAAATAAATGAAAACAAGCATTCACAGAAACAGAGCTAAAATGTATTTGGGCATTTTCCCCAGGTGTAAACATACTTTTTCAAAACATAAGCAGGATTTCCCACATTGTTAGGGTCAAAATCAACCTTGAGTAGCTTCAGTGAACCCAAAAGAACATTGCTGTTGCTTAAAGGTTAAGCACAGTCTAGTTTTTCACTTCATGGGATTAGCAGTTTAACACTCCTTTTTCAGTACAATATGTTGAACATACAAACTTTGATTAAAATAGCTAGTATTTCTAGTTAGAATACTTTTTACTGTAAACAATGTAAGAACCAGAATTATAATACACAGGAAGTTAAAGACAAAGTTAGTCCCCATTGTTGTTGTTGTTGTTTGTCATGTCATACATAAGTTATATAATATATGTAATACTGAATGTGCTATACCATTTAATTATAATATCCCCACAGAAGAAATTTACAGAATCATAAAAATAAAGTGCAATTCTTACTAAGAAAAAGTGCACAGTGAGGAATAAAAAATGTTTTATAGAAGCCTTTAATCCTCAACAGTGATCAATATATATACAGTGGTAAAATATCTGCTGTTTTCAATTCCATTGAGCACATGTGAGCTTTACTATCCAATTAGAAATCATTGGCTTAAAATTTACCCTTCTGTTCTCAGTTTAATGGTCCCTTTATCCAAGGGGAGCTCAGATGCTTACAGAGATGAAATCATTGCAGTTCTGCTCCCAGAGGACTACTGGTTATCATTACTTGTAACATGCAGACAATACTGCTGGAAGCCAGTTTGCCACATGGTAATGTGTAGTTCATCACCAGCTTCTGTAGCATGCTAAAAGGGTCTTGCCACACAGCATGGGACTATTCAGGTATACACTCAGGGGTCTCAACAGTTATTTTCCTGCTTTGCATCAGAGTTTTCATCTTCTTTATCCCTTTGTTCTGTG